>NC_083234.1:4387933-4723766 GCF_032191835.1 Heteronotia binoei
TGGTGGAACTCCTGATGATACCTGGGCTTTTTTGGCCACTGTGTGACACAGAGCGTTGGACTGGATGGGCCACTGGCAAGAAGAAGAAGAAGACTGTAGATTTCTCTGAATCAGAGTCTCAGAGTGGCTTGCAATATCCTATATCTTCTCCCCCAACAACAGACACCCTGTGAGGTGGATGGGGCTAAGAGGGCTCTCCCAGAAGCTACCCTTTCAAGGACAACTCCTAAGCGAGCTCTGGCTGACCCCAGGCCATTCCAGCAGCTGCAAGTGGAGGAGTGAGGAATCAAACCCGGTTCTCCCAGATAAGAGTCCGCACACTTAACCACTACACCAAACTGACCTAACATGACTTCTCTTACATTCTTATGTTCTAGGTCACAGGTTTGGTTTTTGACTGCAAGGGAGCCTTGAAGTAGCAGGAGGAACTGGAAGTCCTAATTCAGGAAAGGGACTATGACCTAATAGGTGTTACTGAAACTTGGTGGGATGAAGCTCCCAGTTGGAATATTAGGGTTGAGATTATGATTTATTTAAAAAAGACAGACAAATAAAGAAGGGTGGATGTAACGGTCCGACCCTTATGACCGAGACCAGGCGGGCCGTTAGAATGGTGGCTCAAACAACAATCCAAATATCCAGGCCCAAAACCGGATCCTGGGGTAAACTGCCACCAGGCTGGATTACTTTTTACACTCTGAGATCCCAGCCCAACCTCAGAGTTTTATCCTCTAAAACCAGGGAAAGCCCAACCACAGCAGATGCGGCCCGGAGTTCCCCAGACAAGGTATTTTTTCTTATTTGGTAGATTAGGCGACCTTCGGGGCGGTCGAGTAAGCTTTTGGCATGTTGCTACAACCCCCCACACAAAGCGACAAGAAAGCTCTTTTTTAAAACCAAAAAAAAAGAGTTTATTTAAAGATAGGCTTAAAAATTAACATTAAGAGCAGTGAGCCAAAACAATGACGTTGCAAAATATACTTAACTAAAGGCACCATATGGTTCCAAAGAAATCAAGCAACAAAGTCCATTGAATCCATAGAGAGCCCCAGCGTAGAGTCTAGGGTCCCAGAGTCTAGTCCAATCGTCCGTAGAGGGCCCAGAGCCAAGAAAAAGGTAATCTTTTATTCTTAAGGAGCCCTCATGGGTAGATTCGAAAAACCCCATCAGAACTCAACTCCACAAAATAACATTAATGAGACCCAGATAAGGGTGTCAGCCACAGGTGTCTCCCTTCAGTTCCCTGGGCAACAAATCTGCAGGTGCAGCAACTCAAGGCCCTCTCTAATGGGCCTGACCTTTAGGTTCTAGGCTTTGCCAAAAAAAAAAATAATAATAAAACATTTAAAAATTTATAAGCAGGCCTCAAGCCTGCCCAAACTTAAAATTAAGAGGAACCATATATAATTTTGGTCCACAGCATTACAGTGGAGGTGTAGCATTATATGCAAAGGAAGTATATACTTGTGAGGAAATGCGTGAATCTGAGCATGGCAGTTCAGTTGAGAGTCTCTGGGTAAAAATAAAAAGAGTGATTATGGTGGAGGTCTGCTTAGCTATAAATTATTTATTATTAATTTAATTTCTATTCCCCCCCTCCCTACCAAAGGCAGGCTCAGGGTGGCTTGCCAGGCAAACCACCAAGCCAGGCAAAGAACTTGGATGAGACACTTCTAGATTACAAAGTTCTCAGAGACAGAACACAGCAGTCATGGGAGATTTCAGTTACCCCCCAAAAATATTGGAAGTCCAATTCTGCTAAAAATGAAGGGTCAAGTAAATTCCTGACTTGTCTTGCTGACAACTTTATTTTCCAGAAAGTGGAGAGCGAAACAAGGGGATCTGCTGCCTTGGACTTGATTCTCACCAACAGGGAAGATGAGGTGAAAGAAGTGGGCACCCTGCATAGTAGTGACCATGTCATTTTGGAATTTAGAGTCTTGGGGAAGGGGAAAGCTGTACATAGTCACATAGGTTGGCCTTCAGGAAAGCAAATTTTAACAGAAGCAAAGTTACACTGGGTAGAATCCCATGGCCAGAAGTACTTAAAGAGAAGGGAGTTCAAGAGGGGTGGAAGTTTCTTAAAAGTGAAATACTGAAGGTCAGGGCTTTTTTTGTAGCAGGAACTCCTTTGCATATTAGGCCACGGCCCCCTGATGTAGCCAATCCTCTAAGGGCTTCCTGGGCTCTTAGTACAGGACCTACTGTAAGCTCCAGGAGGATTGGCTACATCAGGGGGTGTGGCCTAATAGGCAAAGGAGCTCCTGCTACAAAAAAAGCCCTACTGAAGGCACAATCACAAACAATTCCTACGAAAAGGAAAAATGGGAGGAGCCTAAAGAAGCCAAGGTGGCTCCATAAACAGCTCTCTAAAGACTTGAGAAATAACAAAAAAAAGACATTTAGGAAACGGAAGGAGGACCTTATAATCAGTGATGAATCTAAATAAATAAGCAGTGCTTGTAGAGAGAAAGGAAAGCTAAAACTCAGCATGAGCTGAGGCTAGCGACAGATGCTAAAAACAACAAAGAAGAAGAAGAAGAAGAAGAAGAAGAAGAAGAAGAAGAAGAAGAAGAAGAAGAAGAAGAAGAAGAAGAAGAAGAAGAAGAAGAAGAAGAAGAAGAAGAAGAAGAAGAAGAAGACGACGACGACGACGACGACGACGACGATATTGGATTTATATCCCGCCCTCCACTCCGAAGAGTCTCAGAGCGGCTCACAATTTCCTTTCCCTTCCTCTCCCCCACAACAGGCACCCTGTGAGGTAGATGAAGATATTGGATTTATATCCCGCCCTCCACTCCGAAGAGTCTCAGAGCAGCTCACAATCTCCTTTCCCTTCCTCTCCCCCACAACAGGCACCCTGTGAGGCAGATGAAGAGATATGATTTATACCCCGCCCTCCACTCCGAAGAGTCTCAGAGCAGCTCACAATCTCCTTTCCCTTCCTCCCCCACAACAGGCACCCTGTGAGGTGGGTGGAGCTGAGAGTGCTCTCACAGCAGCTGCCCTTTCAAGGACAACCTCTGCCAGAGCTATGGCTGACCCAAGGCCATGCCAGCAGGTGCAAGTGGAGGAGTGGGGAATCAAACCCGGCTCTCCCAGATAAGAGTCCGCACACTTAACCACTACACCAAACTGGCTCTCCAAAGTCATGGTCCTACTTATGGTCAAAGTAAGAAAAAGAGCCCCTTTGGGGGATAGGAGAGTGAAATTGTAACAGGTGAAGAAGAGATGGCAGAACTCCTCAATTCCTACTTTTCCTCAGCCGTCTCTTGTGAGGGAAATTGTGCTCAACATGGCAAAAACAGACACATGATGAGGGAAGGAAGTTGCCGCCTAAGATCAGCATGATGGGGGTAATACATCAACACCTGGTTTCTTTGAATGAAGCAAAGTCCTCAGGGCCAGATGAACTGCATCCAAGGGTATGAAAAGAACTTGCAGACATAACTTCTGAGCCTCTGCCCATTATTTTTTAGAATTCTTGAAGAAGAGAGGAGGTACTGGAGGGTTGGAGGCAGTAAATGTCCCCATCTTCATGAAGGGGAAAAAAGAAGGTAACTACAGACCCATCAGTTTGACATCTATTCCTGGAAAAGTTTAGAACCAACCATTAGTCAGTCAGTCCTGGAACATTTAGAAAGGATGGCTGTGATTAGTAAGAGCCAGCATGCATTTCTCAAGAAAAAGTTATGTCAGACTAACCTTTATAACTTTTTTTTGAGAAAGTGACTACCTTGCTGGATCAGGGGAATGCTATAGACATTGTTTATCTTGATTTCAGTAAGGCTTTTGATAAGGTTCCCACATAATCTGTAACTGGTTGACAGATTGCACCCAAAGAGTGCTTGTGAATGGTTCCTCATCCTCTTGAAGAGGAGTGACAAGTGGAGTGCCTCAAGAATCTGTCCTGGGGCCTGTTTTGTTTAAAATCTTTATAAATGATTTCGATGAAGGAATAGACTGAATGTTTATTAAATGTGCAGATGATACTGCAAATTGGGAGGGATCACAAATACAGTAGAAGAGTCAGGATCCAGGATGATCTTGATAGGCTGGAAAACTGGACTAAAAGAAATAAAATGAACTTTAACAAGGATAAATGTAAAGTTCTGCATTTAGGTAGAAAAAAATCAAATACATAATTATAGGATTGGGGGACTTGTCTTGGCAGTAGTATGTGCAAAAAGGATCTAGAGACCTTAATGCACACTGAACATGAGTCAGCATTAAGAACATAAGAGAAGCCAAAAATTATATCATCTATCTATCTATCTATCTATCTATCTATCTATCTATCTATCTATCTATCTATCTATCTATCTATCTATCTATCTATCTATCTATCTATCATCTATCTATCTATCTATCTATCTATCTATCTATCTATCTATCTATCTATCTATCATCTATCTATCTATCTATCTATCTATCTATCTATCTATCTATCTATCTATCTATCTTCTATCTATCTTCTATCTATCTATCTATCTATCTATCTATCTATCTATCTATCTATCATCTATCTATCTATCTATCTATCTATCTATCTATCTATCTATCTATCTATCATCTATCTATCATCTATTGATATATATACACACACTGTGGCTAATAGCCACTGTTGGACCTCTGCTCCATATTTTTATCCAATCCCCTCTTGAAGCTGGCTATGCTTGTAGCCGCCGCTACCTCCTGTGGCAGTGAATTCCACATGTTAATCACCCTTTGGGTGAAGAAGTACTTCCTTTAATCCGTTTTAACCTGACTGCTCAGCAATTTCATTGAATGCCCACGAGTTCTTCTTTGTGAGTAAGGAAGAAAAGTACTTCTTTCTCTACTTTCTCCATCCCATGCATTATCTTGTAAACCTCTATCATGTCACCCCGCAGGCGACGTTTTTCCAAGCTTAAGAGCCCCAAGCGTTTCAACCTTTCTTCATAAGAAAAGTGTTCCAACCCTTTAATCATTCTAGTTGCCCTTTTCTGGACTTTCTCCATGCTATAATATCCTTTTTGAGGTGCGGCTACTAGAACTGCACACAGTACTCCAAATGAGACCGCACCATCAATTTATACAGGGGCATTATGATACTGGCTGATTTGTTATCAATTCCCTTCCTAATAATTCCCAGCATGGCGTTGGCCTTTTTTATTGCAAACGCACACTGTCTTGACATTTTCAGTGAGTTATCTACCATGACCCCAAGATCTCTCTCTTGGTCAGTCTCTGCCAGTTCACACCCCATCAACTTGTATTTGTAGCTGGGATTCTTGGCCCCAATGTGCATTACTTTGCACTTGGCCACATTGAACCTCATCTGCCACGTTGATGCCCACTCACCCAGCTTCAACAGATCCCTTTGGAGTGCCTCACAATCCTCTCTGGTTCTCACCACCCTGAACAATTTAGTGTCATCTGCAAACTTAGCCACTTCACTGCTCACTCCCAACTCCAAATCATTTATTTATTTATTTTTTATTTATTTATATTTAGACTTATATCCCGCCCTTCTCACCGAAGTGTCTCAGGGCGGCTTACAACATAATAATTTACACAGATTCAATTTAAAAGCATTTACAGATACAATTTAAACCATAATTAATAAAACAAATAAAAATAAAAATAAAACCAGCGGTCTGTATGTGCATTTTATTCCATTCAGAAGGTATCCTCATTGTCAGTTAGATGTTATAGGCCTGTCGGAAGAGGGCTGTCTTACAGGCCCTGCGTAACTGTCCTAGGTCCCGCAGGGCCCGCACCTCCTCCGGCAGCTGGTTCCACCAGTAAGGTGCCGTTATTGAGAAGGCCCGGTCCCTGGTGGATTTTAGACGGGCCTCCTTTGGCCCGGGGATTACCAGCAGGTTTTGTGAACCCGACCGTAGTACTCTCTGGGGAACGTGTGGGGAGAGACGGTCCCTAAGGTAGGCAGGTCCTAGGCCATATAGGGCTTTAAAGGTAATGACCAACACCTTGTACTGGACTCGGAATGTTACTGGCAGCCAGTGCAGGTCCCGGAGCCTCGGCCGTATGTGCTCCCATCTTGGGAGCCCTAATAGCAGCCGGGCAGCGGCGTTCTGCACTAGCTGCAGTTTCCGGGTCCGGCACAAGGGTAGCCCCATGTAGAGGGCATTACAGTAGTCCAGCCTCGAGGTGACCGTAGCATGAATCACTGTTGCTAGGTCGTCGCGCTCCAGGAAGGGGGCCAACTGCCTCGCCCGCCTAAGATGAAAGAAAGCGGACTTGGCAGTGGCTGCTATCTGAGCCTCCATCGTCAGTGAAGGCTCCAATAGTACCCCCAAGCTCTTGACCCTGCTCGACGCTATCAATGGCGCTCTGTCAAAAGCTGGCAGGGGGATTTCCCTTCCCGGGCCGCAGCGACCCAAGCAAAGGACCTCTGTCTTCGCCGGATTCAGCTTCAGCCCGCTCAGCCTAAGCCACCTAGCCAAGTTAAACAAGCATGGACCCAGTACCGAGCCCTGTGGCACCCCACTGCTTACCGTCCTCCACTGCGAAGACTGCCCATTTATACTCACTCTCTGCTACCTATTAATTACCCAGTTTTTGATCCACAAGAGGACCTGTCCTTTTACTCCATGACTCTCAAGCTTTCTAAGGAGCCTTTGATGAGGAACTTTATCAAAAGCTTTCTGGAAGTCAAGGTAAACAACATGTATTGGGTCCCCTTTGTCCACCCCCTCAAAGAACTGTAACAGGTTAGTGAGGCAAGATCTTCCCTTACAGAACCCATGCTGAGTTTTCCTCAATAACCTGTGTTCATCAATGTGCCTTGTGATGTGGTGGCTAAAAAAGCAAATGCGATTTTGGGCTGTATCAACGGAAGTCTAGTGTCCAGATCATGTGAAGTGATGGTATCGCTTTACTCTGCTCTGGTTAGACCTCACCTAGAATAATGTGTTCAGTTTTGAGCACCACAATTTAAGAAGGATATAGACAAGCTGGAACGTGTCCAGAGGAGAGCAACAAAGATGGTGAGTCCTATGAGGAAAGGCTGGAGGAGTTGGGTATATTTAGCCTGCAGATTTGTTTTCTGTTGCCCTAGAAGGTTGGACCAGAACTACTGGGTTGAAATTAAATCAAAAGAGTTCTCACCTAAACATTAGGAAGAATTTCCTGACAGTCAGAGTGATTCCTCACTGGAACAGGCTTCCTCAGGAGGAGGTGGGCTCTCCTTCCTTGGAGGTTTTTAAAGAGAGGCTAGACAGTAATGCGGATTCAGTGAACTTAGGCAGATCATGAGAAGGAGGGTAGGAAGGATTGCATCAGTGCTTAGTTCTTGTGGCCCTTTCTTACATGCCCAGGAAAATGCTGATTGACACTTTGGGGTCATGCAGCAACTGTTCTCCATGTGTGGTCCAGGATCCTGGAGGATTATCCATTTTCTGGGCATGCAGCAAGGGCGCTGGAGGTCTGTGGGGAGAGGTATTTGTAAGTTCCCTGCATTGTTCAGGGGGTTGGGCTAGATGACCCTGGAGGTCCCCTCCAACTCTGTGATTCGATGAGTCTATGAAATTTGCTGAATGCTGAGCCATATATGAGTTTGCCACCCTCTTTATTTTGAAAAAAAAAAATCCTACATACCAGAATTGTATACACCAAACAATTACTTTCTCTGGTCCAGGATAGCAGGATTATAGAAGGTCTGCCTATCCGAATCACCTATCAGCTTACATAATTAGATTCATATGCTTGTCCCAGGGTTTATACATTATGAGTTATTGCTGTAAATCAGGACTTCATATGTGGAACCACATCTGTCTGAGTTCGGACATAGCATAAAAGTATGGCTCAGTGAATGTAGTGAGTCTGACTGTCAGTAAAGAATCCATCAAACCAAGTTCTGAAACCAGGGCTTGAATTTGGCTCATTGACCACAGTTACTCTTAACTAGAGTTCCACAAGTTTCCAGCAGCCATCTTGGATTCTCACAGGCTTCAGAGCAAAGGTAATGAAGTCACTGTTGAGGCAAACCAGGATGGGAGTGATTTTCTTTAAGAGGAAACCTGATTCCACAAATGGACCATGGTGGTGGAAAGCCAGTTTGGTGTAGTGGTGAAGTGTGTGGACTCTTATCTGGGAGAACCGGGTTTGATTCCCCACTCCTCCACTTGCACCTGCTGGAATGGCCTTGGGTCAGCCATAGCTTTCATAGGAGTTGTCCTTGAAAGGGCAGCTGCTGTGAGAGCCCTCTCAGCCCCACCCACCTCACAGGGTGTCTGTTGTGGGGGAGGAAGGTAAAGGAGATTGTGAGCCGCTCTGAGACTCTGAGATTCAGAGTGTAGGAAAAGGAAAGGAAAGGTCCCCTGTGCAAGAACCAGTCATTTCCGACTCTGGGGTGACGTTGCTTTCATGTTTTCATGGCAGACTTTTTACGGGTGGTTTGCCATTGCCTTCCCCAGTCTCTTACACTTCCCCCCCCAGCAAGCTGGGTACTCATTTTACCGACCTCGGAAGGATGGAAGGCTGAGTCAACCTCGAGCCAACTACCTGAACCAGCTTCCACCGGGATCGAACTCAGGTCGTGAGCAGAGCTTAGGACTGCAGCTTTAACACTCTGCACCACGGGGCTCTTTCACCGAGTATTGGGCGGGATATAAATCCAATATCTTCTTCTAAGTGACTAAACCAAGGCTTTCGAGAACCTCTGCCCTCTAGTGCCAGCGTCCCCAACTAGTATGTCATCTTATTTTCCATTTCAAGGGTAATAAAACAAGGTCCAGCTTGTGAACCATCTTGGAAGCCAGAATTCATCAGTCTCTCATGCCTCTCCAGTCCAAGCCTAGCAAAGGCAGTCCTTCAGTTCTGCAATGTCATAACCAGTAGCTGAACAACAAATCATTTACAGAGTGAAAGAGTCATAGAGAGAGTCCTTGGTAATGGAGGGGCTCTTTGCCACTCCAGGACCTCACTGAGGTGATCCCCCCTCCCCCTGCCACAGACATAATTATGTAAATCAAGCCAAGGTCGACAAGCGGTAAGCATTTGCAGAAGCAAGACCGTAAAAGAAAGCAAAAATGCAGGCTTGTTCTCTAGAATCAGAAGCCTGGAAGGCTCTTGACTCCTGGACCAAGTTTCTCTCCTCTTCCTTCCCTCTCTCCACTTCCCCCCACTCTCTTTTCTCTGGGTTGCACAGAAAGACACCAATTAAAGGAGAAATGGCAGCTCATCTTCCGAGTTGACATCTTCGGGGCTGACAAGTCTCTGGTATTTGACAGAAATCCTGGTTTGCAAGCTCCTGTGTGTTGTTCGGGAGAAAATGCGTGCACACACACACACACATTCACACTCACACAAAAATTGCCTGCAGACAAATCCGAAAGATCTGTCTGTCTCACCACCATCCACCATGGTTTATTTTTTTAATGAGGACATGCAAAAGAAAAACTCTGCCATTTAAACGGCGGAGGGTTTTCTTTCTTTTTATTATTTCTTTATTGTGTTATTCTAAGCAAGCACTGGAGGCTTTTCTCCTCGGTGTTTCTTTCCCTCTCCCCGCCCCCCCCCCCCACCGCCTGTCCTTGGAGGAGTCTTTCAAGTTGTGTTTCAATTAAGATCTTCAAGCCAAGAGATGCTTCTTAGATCAGAGCCAAAGTTGATGGAGGTGCTTCCTCCACCCCCTTCCCTTTTTGATATTCAAAAATGTCATGTTTTGTAGTTCCACATCTCCAACACTGTTCAGTAACGATTACATTTTGTGAGCATTACATACCAGAAAGATCTGAACCAGAGGCTTGTTTTTCCTCCAACGCGTCTGCAGTCTCCTCTGCAGAATATACGGCAGACAAGAGCGAGGAGAAAGGGGGTTTGGGTGGTTGTTTTTTTAGGAGTTGTAAAATTAACTGCACTCCACTGCATTTCAGCTTTTGGAATCTGTTTGCTACAACCCGGAAGGGAGCTTCTTTCCCAGTCACTGCTGTTCGAAAAAGCAGATGAGGTCAGAGCCAGCGTATGACCTACAGCAGTGGTTCTCGACTCGGTGCCTGTGGCACATGCCAACAATTTCCAGAGAGCCACTTTGGTGTAGTGGTTAAGTGTGCGGACTCTTATCTGGGAGAACCGGGTTGGATTCCCCACTCCTCCACTTGCACCTGCTGGAATGGCCTTGGGTCAGCCAGAGCTCTCTTCTCTGGGAGAACTGGGTTGGATTCCCCATTCCTCCACTTGCAGCTGCTGGAATCGCTTTGGGTAAGCCAGAGCTCTCTTCTCTGGGAGAACCGGGTTTGATTCCCCACTCCTCCACTTGCACCTGCTGGAATGGCCTTGGGTCAGCCAGAGCTCTCTTCTCTGGGAGAACTGGGTTGGATTCCCCACTCCTCCACTTGCAGCTGCTGGAATCGCTTTGGGTAAGCCAGAGCTCTCTTCTCTGGGAGAACCGGGTTTGATTCCCCACTCCTCCACTTGCACCTGCTGGAATGGCCTTGGGTTAGCCGTAGCTCTCACAGGAGTTGTCCTTGAAAGGGCAGCTTCTATGAGAGCTCTCTCAGCCCCACTCTTCTCACAGAGTGTCTGTTGTGAGGGAAGAAGATAAAGGAGATTGTAAGCTGCTCTGAGTCTCCGATTCAGGGAGAAAGGTGGGGTATAAATCTGCAATTCTTCTTCTTCTTCCTGTTGGCACCCTCCAATGGATTTGAGAAAATAGGCAGGGCATGGCGCTTTTGCCCAGCAAGGGTTCTGATTAACCACTGGAGGTTTGAATTGTGCAGATTGTAAGGTATTACAATTACAGATTGTGAGGTATTACTCTTTGCTGGGGGGACTGAAGGGAAGCTGCGGCAGCCATTTTGTGGCTGCACCCACCACCCTGTGTCAGAATTCCAAAGGTGCCCTCAGGCTCAAAAAGGTTGGGGATCCTGCCTGGGTCCCACCTAAAAGTTGGCATCCCTGTGCAAAAACCAGGCTTTGGACACGTGTTTGTCTTCTTGAGCAGTCTGGGAATGTCCATTGTTGGTTTTTTCCCCCCAAAAGCTTGTTTTTTGGGGTGCAGAAGCTGATCAAATAACCCTTATATTTTTGGTTGAACTGGAGAGTAATGACCCAGGAAATGCACAAGGGGATCCATCTTTAGTAGCCCTGTGAATTTACCTCACCTCATGTTCTCCGAGCTGCTCAGATGGGATTGCCAAGTGACATTATACCCCACGGAGGTCCCTCCCAGGCTCCAAAACTCAAATCTCCAGAAATTTCACAAGCCAGAAGTGGCAACTCTATGCTCAAAAGACAAGATTGCAATCTATGCTTCTGGCCAGCAATTGCCAACCCCAGTTTGGGAAACTTGTGGAGATCTGAGGGTGGAGCCTGGGGAGACCTCAGTGGGGTAGGGTGTCCTAGAGTCCACCCTCCAAAACAGCCATTTCCTCCAGGGGAGCTGGTCGCTTTCATCTGGAGATCTGTTGTAATTCTGGGAGATCTCTAGGCCCCACCAGGCCATCTGCAATCCATGCTTCTCGGGTTATTTGTTTGTTTTCAGTGTATGCTGACTTTCTAGAACCTGCTTGGTGTAGATCACAACTAAAACAATATAACTAAACAACTAAAACCATATAATATGATCAGCAGAGGGATGCCAACATCTGAATCACTTTCCTTCAACGTGGGAAAATAAGAATGCAAAGGCCCACAATAATGTCAGAATTTCAGCACAGGACATGGCAAAACCACATGTGGAATTAAGTAAGAGATTTGTTGTCTTCTCAGGCTTGGATCTGAGGAAGTGGCAGTTCCAGGAGAAGCTGGAAATAAGAACTGTGGGTTGTAGGATGCAAACCTCATTTGTGTGCATACTGCGCAGTCGTGCACTAAATCAGGGGTGGCCAAACTGTGGCTTGGGAGCCACATGTGACTCTTTCACACATATTGTAGACCGGCTTGGAGAAGGCATTTCTCTCTTTCAATCACTTCTCCAAGTCAAGCCAACTGGCAGCTTGGATAATTCATTTGAAGTTAAAGTTGCTTTCTTGCCACCTCTCTCCCCCCTCCCCAGATATTTCCCTCCCTCCCTCCCTTCCTTCCTTCCTTCCTTCCTTCCTTCCTTCCTTCCTTCCTTCCTTCCTTCCTTCCTTCCTTCCTTCCTTCCTTCCTTCCTTCCTTCCTTCCTTCCTTGTGCCTCTCAAACATCTGATGCTGATGTCTTGTGCTTTTCAAAGATCTGATATTTATTCTATGTGGCTCTTATGTTAAGCAAGTTTGGCCACCCCTGCACTAAATCCATCGTGGTATCCTTCTGGGTTGCTTTTCAGGCTTTGTTTGGCAGCGGCTTCAGTCCTCCCTCAAGGGCAAGTTTCAGAGTGTGGTGCTGGAGGATGGCAGCCCAGCTCCTTGGCCTCTGGCCTACAGAGTCCCACACAATTCCATCGGCATAAATCGATGGTGCGGCCTCATTTGGAATACTGTGTACAATTCTGGTCAACTCACCGCACCTCAAAAAGGACATTATAGCTTTGGGAAAAGTGCAGAAAAGGGCAACTAGAATGATTAAAGATTTGGAACACTTTCCCTATGAAGAAAGGTTAAAACTCTTGGGGCTCTTCAGCTTGGAGAAACGTCGACTGCGGGGTGACATGATAGAGGTTTACAAGATAATGCATGGGATGGAGAAAGCAGAGAAAGAAATCCTTTTCTCCCTTCCTCACAATACAAGAACTCGTGGGCATTCGATGAAATTGCTGAGCAGTCATGTTAAAACGGATAAAAGGAAATACTTCTTCACCCAAAGGGTGAGTAACATATGGAATTCACTGCCAAAGGAGGTGGTGGCGGCTACAAGTATAGCCAGCTTCAAGAGGGAATTGGATAAAAATATGGAGCAGAGGTCCATCAGCAGCTATTAGCCACAGTGTATATATATATATATATATATATATATATATATATATATATATATATATATATATATATATATATATATGTGTGTGTGTGTGTGTGTGTGTGTGTGTGTATATATATATATATATATACACACACACACACACACACACACATACACATTGGCCACTGTGTGACACAGAGTGTTGGACTGGATGTGCCATTGGCATGATCCAACATGGCTTCTCTTATGTTCTTATGTGACACAGAGTGCTGGACTGGACGGGCCATTGGCCTGATCCAACATGGCTTCTCTTATGTGACACAGAGTGTTGGACTGGAGGGGCCACTGGCCTGATCCAACATGTGTCCCCTGTGCTTTCCAGCATCTATGTAAAGCTGTTGGGAAAGCCCTCTGGGAACTGGGGCTGAACTGCCACCAATCTGCCGATGACACCCAGCTTGATCTCAGTCTACCAACTGATACCAGAAACATAAATTCATCTTTGTTGGGCCGGAGCATGTGTGTCATAAAATGTAATGCCAAGTAGCGGATATGTACATTTTATAAAAGACACAAACACAATTAAAGTTTTTTTTAAAAAGCTTAAAATATGCTTAAAAGATTAGTGCTCTTGCAATGTTTTGTTTATTTAACAGTCTCTGATAACTGACACCTCTTGCTCTGAATTAATGCGTCAAAATCTGGAGACAATGTCTGTGCTATAGCAATCTTGAGTATGCTGTTCAGGTATTGTTCAGGTGCTTGTCTGTAAGTTGTAACCTCCTTTTGATTTATGGACCTTCGTTACAGAAATCTCATGGTCAATGCTTTGAGCCTAAAGCCCAGGGGAAAACATGAAATGGCTGGGCATTGTGAGGTTTTGTACGTAAGCTGCTTCATGTGCTGGTCAGCCAATGGAGAAAATAGAGACTTTGCTTTGTAGCTCCTGTGTGATTGAGCAAGCCCAGCAAAGCAAGCTGTGATGCAGAGGGAAGCAAGAGAGAGAGAGAAAGAAGCAGATGACAATGAATTGCAGGGCTGATATGAACCCTCCGTGGGCCTGATCTGGCCCTCCGGCCACACATTTAACACCCCTGCCAGAGAGGCTGTGAAAACTGTAGCCAGGAGCATGGAGGCAGCTATAAATGGACAAGCACTGTTTCTTTATCTTTCTAAATTTTGTTGTTATTTGTTCACTGTTTTAATGCTTTTATGCACACCACCTTGGGGACCCTAATCGGGTGGAAAGGTGGCATAAAAGCATTTTGAATAAATAAATAATAAAATAAAATAAGGAACATTTAGCGACGCTCTGTCTCCTAGGAGGGTGCAAGCTACCAGTTCACTGTATATGCAAATAGCTTTAGCCAGCGCCTTCTTTTTGTCCGAAATGCTCCTCACACACACACACACACACACGCAAATCCACCCATCGCACATGCGAGAAGCCGAAGGGGCCCTAGCAATCCGTTAGGCTTATCCCTGCAGCGCAAATGAGTGTAACTCGGCAGCAACAATTAATCATGTAGAAATAATAAATTCCGTGAGCTGATAAGCCTCGTGAGCCCTAGGGTTTCTCATTTTGCTCGCCAAGGAAACCTTCCTGACCCCCGCCACCAATCACCCTGGTCGGTAGTTTCTCTCTCTCTGACACCCCTCCTCCCAGCCCGGCAGCTTTTGGAAAGGCTTGACTTTTAATCTATTATGCCTTCTATGCAAAGGTGATCAATGAGCTTTATCATATGCATGTGTGCTGAATTTGGCTTTGGGGGGAAGAGCCAGAAAGCAGCCCAGACCTGACCTGAATAGCCCAGGCCTCCCTAACCTCATTACATCTTGGAAGCTAAGCAGAGTCTATCCTGGCTAGTATTTGGAGGGGAGCAGGGGTCATTTTATAGAAAAATAGGTGGTGGAGCTCATCCAGGGATTGTTATGCAGCTGCACCTACTATTCAATGGATGAGGTGAAACTCTCAGGAGGAGGAGGAGGAACTCTCAGGAGGAGATGGAATTCTCAGAAGGGGAGATGGAACTCTCAGAAGGAGGAGAGGGAACTCTCAGAAGGAGGAGGTGAAACTCTCAGGAGGAGATGGAACTCTCAAAAGGAGGAGGTGGAACTCTCAGAAAGAGGAGATGGAACTCTCAGAAGGAGGAGGTGAAACTCTCAGGAGGAGATGGAACTCTCAGAAGGAGGAGATGGAACTCTCAGGAGGAGATGGAATTCTCAGGAGGAGGTGGAACTCTCAGAAGGAGGAGGTGGAACTCTCAGGAGGAGATGGAATTCTCAGAAGGGGAGATGGAACTCTCAGAAAGAGGAGATGGAACTCTCAGAAGGAGGAGGTGAAACTCTCAGAAGGAGGAGATGGAAGTCTCAGAAGGAGGAGGTGAAACTCTCAGGAGGAGATGGAACTCTCAGAAGGAAAAGGTGAAATTCTCAGAAGGGGGAGATGGAACTCTCAGAAGGAGGAGGTGAAACTCTCAGAAGGAAAAGGAAAAGGTGGAACTCTCCGAAGGAGGAGATGGAACTCTCAGAAAGAGGTGAAACTCTCAGAAGGAGGAGGTGGAACTCTCAGAAAGAGGAGGTAGAACTCTCAGAAGAAGGTGGAACTCTTAGGAGGAGGTGAAACTCTCAGAAGGAGGAGATGGAACTCTCAGAAGGAGGAGGTGGAACTCTCAGAAAGGTTCAGGAGCTGTGCTCCTGTGAGCTCCCCCACTGAATCCAAAGCCTGAATGGGAGCAATGTTCCCTCAAAGTCTGAGCAATAATTCTACCTTGTGAGCTCCTGGCTTTAAAGTCGTGAGCTACTGCATAAATTAGTTTGCTCTGGGGCCATTTTTCCTGAGCTAAGACACAAATGGATGAACCAGAGGCTAAAAAACTGTGAGCTAGCTCACATTCACTCAGCTTAGAGGGAACATTGGATAGGAGCCCTCTGGGGGCCTGCTCTGAAGGTTTGCTATAGCTGGAGGGGCCAACACTGCAATCTTATGAACAGTTCCTCCAGAGCCAGTTTGGTGTAGTGGTGAAGTGCCTGGACTCTTATCTGGTTTGATTCCCCACTCTTCCACTTGCAGCTGCTGGAATGACCTTGGGTCAGCCATAGCTCTTGCACAGTTGTTCTTGAAAGTGCAGCTTCTGGGAGAGCTCTCTCAGCCCCACCCACCTCACAGGGTGTCTGTTGTGGGGGAGGAAGATAAAGGGAATTATGAGCCCCTCTAAGATTTTGAGTGGAGAGCAGGGCATAAATCTAATATCATCATCTAAGGCCATTGATTTTAGTGGGCTTAGACTGAAGTAGCGCTGCGCTGGGCAGGGCATATTTCTAGGATGGAAAACCACCGCCTTCCCAAGATTGCTCTGTATGGCGAACTTTCCACCGGCCATCGAAATAGAGGGGCACCAAAGAAGAGGTACAAGGACTCCTTGAAGAAATCCCTTGGCACCTGTCGCATCAACCATCACCAGTGGTCTGACCTAGCCTCAGATTGCAAAGCATGGAGGCACACCATCCACCAGGCTGTCTCTTCCTTTGAGAACGCACGCATAGCTGGTCTTGAGGACAAAAGGAGATTGAGGAAGAATCGCACTGCTACAGCACCAACCCCAAATCAGACTTTTCCCTGAAGCCACTGTGGCCGGATCTGCCTGTCCCGCATTGGTCTTGTCAGCCACCAGCGAGCCTGCAGCAGACGTGGACTACTGCACCCTTCTTAAATCTTTGTTCGCGAAGTCAAGCCGAGAGCGAGAGAGAGAGAGACTGAAGTAACTGTTCATAGGACTGCACTGTGATATTCTCCTTGCCTTTGGTGGTGGTGGTGGGGCTGCAGAAGAGGACTGTTGGGATACCGAAAGGCTTCTGAGAAGTTCCCACAAGGGAGAAGCATGGGGGAGGGGACTCCACACAATTTTGAACCAGCTCAACATTTTCTCTGGCTGCTCTCAAGAGGCAACCCAAGCACACAGCACAGTGCTTAGGAAATGGACAGCTCTTTATGAGGCCAGCTCATCCATGAGGCTGGAAGGAGGCCTGTGAGACTCCCAGGTCGTGGGCATTATTGCTGCGCTGTGCTTTCCTCCAAATCCCTCTTTAGGGGTCTCAAGAGAAAGAAGGGAGAGAGAGAGCTCTGAGCTCTTCTTAGCCGGGAGTTTCTCCGAAGCATAAAGAGAGCGCATAAAAGCATCGTTGGTTGCTCGGAGCTGTGTAAATCAGGCATGTTTACAGCTTTGAAATCCTCATCTCCCGGCCACGCCTGCCCATTTTCTCCCAGCCCTCAGCGTCAGGGGCTGTGTGGCTGATTTACAGGCCAGAAGCTGGGAGCTACAGCCTCTAATCTTGGTGGGGAAGGAGAACCTTGCCAGAATGACTGCGAGGCTGGTGGGTGTCAATGGCAGATAAGTGATGAAAACAGTGATTACACCTCTCGGCGGAGGCTGTGTGGAGGTTCCCGGAGGCTTTCTCGTGGCCTTTGGCTGGGGACTTTTTGGCGGAGCAACTCTGGCGATGCAAAGACACCGGACTGCGAGTCAAAGGCCTCTCTGGGGCTCAGGCCCCATCCTTCAAGGGGGCTGGGAAGATGGAGAGCAATGGGGCCGGGAAGCCTCTGTGCCAGGCACACAGCTATTTATAGCCGTCCGCACTGATTTTTCGATGATTACCTCTCAAATTTTAAATGTGAGATTCGCTTCCTAGCAATCACATGTTAGGTGCTAATTGCAGGGTTGGGTGGGCTGCTGATGAAGGGAAGGCCCGGCCCCCTCTGCCTCTCCTTTGGGAGAGACGCTTCCAAGGTTTTCAGAGGGTGGGGATGTTTATGGTCCACGGAGACCGAGGCACTTACAGGGGCGGGGAAATGGAAGGAGATTCTAGGCATTCCGAAATGACTTAATTGGTCTCTCCTAAGCGGGGAGCTTCTGTCTCTAGAATGGCAGTTCTCAGAAGAGGGAAGCTGTTAAATGGTGGGTTCGATGCATGAGGAGACCTGGTTGCGGTTGATCAGAGCTCTTTATCGTGATTACAGCATAGTGACAGTTACACTAAGACTCCTAAATTGAGCCAGGGGGGCCAACCAGTTTGGTGTAGTGGTTAAGTGTGCGGACTCTTATCTGGGAGAACCGGGTTTGATTCCCCACTCCTCCACTTGCAGCTGCTGGAATGGCCTTGGGTCAGCCAGAGCTCTGGCAGAGGTTGTCCTTGAAAGGGCAGCTGCTGTGAGAGCCCTCTCAGCCCCACCCACCTCACAGGGCGTCTGTTGTGGGGGAGGAAGGTAAAGGAGATTGTGAGCCGCTCTGAGACTCTTCGGAGTGGAGGGCGGGATATGAATCCAATATCTTCTTCTTCTTCTTCAACCAGGCCTCGGATTCAGCAAGAGCTTTCCGAGGGTTCCTCCTCTTCCTCCCCACCTTGTCCATTGAATAGTAGGTGCAGCTGCATAACAATCCCTGGATGAGCTCCACCACCTATTTTGTCTACAAAGCGACCCTTGGGACCAACTATATACACTCCAAAGTTCCCACACTATCATTGGATCATTTGAATCAGCAGGGGGCTAGCAACTGGTTCAGAGAGAAGCAGTTTGCTGTCAGGGTTAAGTGTGTGGACTCTTCTCTGGAAGAACCGGGTTTGATTCCCCACTCCTCCACTTGCAGCTGCTGGAATGGCCTTGGGTCAGCCAGAGCTCTGGCAAGAGTTGTCCTCCAAAGGGCAGCTGCTGTGACAGCCCTCTCAGCCCCACCCACCTCACAGGGTACCTGTTGTGGGGGGAGGAGATATAGGAGACTGTCAGCTGCTCTGAGTCTCTGATTCAGAGAGAAGGGCGGGGTATAAATCTGCAGTTTTCTTCTTCCAGGGACAATGCCGGATTAAACCCTATGGAGGCCCCTAGGCAGTCAAAACCTTGTGGGGGGGGTGCCTCGCAAATTATCTCAGCGTCAGAGCACCACCTACAGCCCCCACTGCAGCCTGCAGGACTCTTCTCAAAAGCCCCTTTGACTAAGCTGCGGGGAGGAGGCAGAGAGAGGCAGACTTAGGGACAACGTCAGCAGCAGCCGCACCAGGCAAGTCGAGCAAAGAACAGCTCTGTTGCTGGCTGCTGGTGCAGGCTGGAAGGGCCACAAGCAGGGGGAAACTAGGGGGGAAGCCAGACTGGGGTCTCTAAAGGCATCAGGGTCCATAGGCCAGTGCCTATTTGGCCTAATTGTTAGCCTGACTCTGTGTAGGGAAGCAGAGATTTGGATCCTGCTTCCCATTGTTCCCATGGCCCCAAGGTCAGTCCTAAAGGCTCCAATGAGCCAGGCAGGAGGTAACAACCCACATTAAACACACAGAGCCCCATACACAACAGAAGAGGAGCAACATTTGGCTAGGGTTGCCAATCCCCAGGTGGGGGCAGGGGGTCCCCCGGTTTGGAGGCCCTCCCCCTGCTTCAGGGTCGTCAGAAAGCAGGGGGGGGAGGGAAGGGGAGGGAAATGTCTGCTGGGAACTCTATTATTCCCAATGGAGATTTATTCCCATAGAAAATCATGGAGAATTGATCTGTGGGTATCTGGGGCTCTGGGGAGGGGGCTGTTTTTTGGGGGTAGAGGCACCAAATTTTCAGTATAGCATCTAGTGCCTCTCCCCAAAATACTCCCCAAGTTTCAAAAATATTGGACCAGGGGGCCCAATTCTATGAGCCCCAAAAGAAGATGTCCCTATCCATTATTTCCTGTGGAAGGAAGGAATTGAAAAGGTGTGCCGTCCCTTTAAATGTGATGGCCAGAACTCCCTTTGAAGTTCAATTATGCTTGTCACAGCCTTGATCTTGGCTCCACCCCTAAGGTCTCCTGGCTCCACCCCCAAAGTCCTCAGATATTTCTTGAATTGGACTTGGCAACCCTACATTTGGCCCTGGTGAACTCCAGAGAGAATCCTGGAAATTCTCATCTCTTGACCAGCAGCTACAGGAGAATTGGAGATGCCACGGGGTCAGTCATCCACAAGTTCTATCCTGGTTGAGCCATAGGGTGCATTCACACACATTAAGTAACACAGTTTGCAGTAGGATTTCTGCCGTGTAAGAATAACAAAACCCACTGGCAAACAGTCGCTGTGGGAAAGCACCCATCCTCATCACTTGACGTTGCATTCATCTGGAAATCCGTGTGCAAATGGGAACAGAAGCAAAATGGATTCAGAGAATGATCTGGATTTTTTTTTTTTAAATCCCCCTTTTAAAAAACCCTGCTTGGGCAGGATATTAGTTGTCACTGACAAATAGTAATAAAGAACATCAACATCTTCAAGCATCTCCGACAGATGCCTGTTCTGCCACCCAAGTCCTCACATGCAATTTTCTTGTAGGTTTTTTGGGGAGGGTTGAGGCTGTCTCCCTTCTCCAGCTGGACGCTTCTTGCTAGCTGTTAAATCTGACAAAGACGGAGGTTTTCTATCTGAGTCGCGGTGGCCCAGGGAAGGAGATTACCTTGCTGGCCTTTGACGGTGCCCCACTAATACCAGCCCCTAAGGTCAGTGTTCTTGGAGTGTTCCTGGAGCCCTCTCTGACTATGGAGGCCCAGGTAGCCGCCCCCGCTAAGTCCGCCTTTTTCCATCTGCAGCGGGTACGGCAGCTGGCCCCTTTCTTAGAAATGGTGATCTACGCTACGGTCACCTCGAGGATAGACTACTGTAATGCCCTCTACACGGGCTACCTTTGACTCTAACTCAGAAACTGCAGCTAGTGCAGAACGCTGCAGACCGGTTGTACATGGGGCTCCCTCGATGGGAGCACATTCAACCGGTGCTAAAAGAACTGTACCGGCTGCCTATTGTGTACCGAATCTGTTTCAAAGTGTTGGTATTGACTTTCAAAGCCCTGTAAGACCAAGGACCTGCCTATCTAAGGAACCACCTTTCCCCATACATACCCCAGAGGGCACTGCATCCAGGAGGGCAAAATCTGTTATCCATCCCGGACCAAGGGAGGCCAGATTAAGTTCTACACGAGCCAGGGCCTTCTCAGTGGCAGCACCGATGTTATGGATTGCTCTCCCAGAGGCCACGAGAGCTCTGCGGGACCTCTTCCAATTCCTCAGGGCCCGCAAAACTTAATTTTTTCATCGGGCCCACAACAACTAACAAAGGGAACAGAGAACTGAGATATGGAGAAACCGCCTTTTGTTATGAAATCTTCTTATAGCAGCTAATAATGTAGTTTTTAACAGCCCCGTGGCGCAGAGTGGTAAAGCTGCAGTACTGCAGTCTGAACTCTCTGCTTACGACCTGAGTTTGATCCCAGCAGAAGCTGGTTTCAGGTAGCTGGCTCAGGTTGACTCAGCTTTCCATCCTTCCGAGGTCAGTCAAATGAGTCCCCAGCTTGCTGGGGGGAAAGTGCAGAGGACTGGGGAAGGCAATGGCAAACCACCCCGTAAAAAATCTGCCGTGAAAACATTGTGAAAGCAACGTCACCCCAGAGTCGGAAACGACTGGTGCTTGCACAGGGGACCTTTCTTTTACCTTTACCTTAATGTAGTTTTCAAATTGTTTATATGTGTTTTATTCTTTTATAATTGTAATTTGCATTGTTTTTCCGTGATTGTTAGCCACCCAGAGTCCGCTCACGGAGTGGTCGGCATATAAATCTAAAATAAATAAATAAATAAATAAAACTGGTTTCTGGAACTGGGTTGTGTCCCCCAGCCACAACGGCAGCAGCTGAGGGGTTCTGGCAGATCTCAAATGTGAGATCACTGATTGCTTGCCAAAGTAGGCCATTTGCCAGTAAAATTTGCCTCCTTGCAGGCTAGCAAATGTATTAATTTTTTTAAAAAGGTATTTTAAAAATGGATGGAGGATCCAAGAAACTTAAGCCTATTCCAGGAACACTGACAGAAATTCACTAAGCACATAGTACAGTGAAGCTTACTTGGGGGGGAATCAGCATTTTTCTTTTAAACAAAAAGAAGTCCTGACTCACCGATCTTACGGAGTTCATCGACAGGGTAAGTGAACACATGAGCAGGTTTCAGTCTGGGACCGCTCTGTCTTAAATCAATATTCCAGAATCTCTTATCGCTTCATTGGATGCTCATTGACAACCTGAAACCAACTGGTAAATGGACACCGCCATTGTACTGTCCAACCTCAAAGGATATAATTCATTGGAAAAGATTTGGAGAAACCAGGGCAAAATCTATAGGGTGGGGACAGGGTGTTACCAAAGGTGCCCGGGGCGACACATGTAAATGCCTTTGTTCCTGGGAAAGGGACTCAGGTCCAAGGTCCGTGAAGAGGCATGAAGACGTGCCCAGAGGCCATGGGTCGAAATGAAAAGTGACGGAGCTCCAGGGCAGGCTTAGAAAGGAAAAGGGAAGCTGTAAGAA
Source organism: Heteronotia binoei (assembly GCF_032191835.1). Classification (NCBI taxonomy): domain Eukaryota; kingdom Metazoa; phylum Chordata; class Lepidosauria; order Squamata; family Gekkonidae; genus Heteronotia; species Heteronotia binoei. Next base: position 4,410,119 of record NC_083234.1, read on the forward strand.
ATTGGAGGGGAAAAATCAGAGATAGTTTGTCGAGGAGAATCAGGGTTACAGGAGAACAGAGCAACATTTCAGCACACTGAGGAATCGCTCTAACCGTCAGGAAGTTCTTCCTAATGTTGAGTCGGAAACTCTTTTGATTTAATTTCAACTCATTGCTTCTGGTCCTACCTTCTGGGGCCACAGGAAACAATTCCGCACCATCCTCTCGATGACAGCCCATCCTCTATATAAAGATGCTGATCATATCACCTCTCAGCCACCTCTTCTCCAGGCTAAACATCCTCAGCTCCTTCAACCTTTCCTCATAGGACTTGGTATCCAGACCCCTCACCATCTTCTTCGGCCTCCAATGAAGCTGATTTGGTCCTGACCTGGATATACGTCCAGCTGCAAGCCCAATGATCTCATCAAATCATGGAAGCTAAGCACGGTCAACTCTGGCAAGTACTTGGATGGGAGACCTCCTTGGAATACCAGAGGTGGGAGGCAGGGGCAAGCTCTATTTAGCCACCTCTCTGAATATCCTCCTGGTCTCCAGTAGGGGTCAATCACCAGAGACTGCCATGACTTCCAGGTGCAGACACATACACTCACGCACACACATATAAAATACAAAAAATACCCCCTCCCCCTAATTAAAGAGGCTTACATTGTGGGTACACTTTTGATCTTCACTTTTGATCTTTAGGAGGTAGCAGAAGACAGTTTTATTTAGGACCATGTTTAAGTTTAGTAAGAGCCCCGTGGCGCAGAGTACTGCAGTCCTAAACTCTGCTCACAACCTGAGTTCAATCTCCTCCGGCGGTAGCTTGTTTTTCACGTAGCCATAAAAAGTCTGCTGCGAAAACGTTGCGAAAGCAACGTCATCCCAGAGTTGGAAACAACTGGTGCTTGCACAGGGGACCTTTCCTTTTCCTTTAAGTTTAGTAGCCATCCTGAGTTGGGATTTTGAACTTTGTGGTTTTTTTAAAAAAATGTTTTAATGTGTTTTATTTTGTGTGCGTTTTATCTCCATTGTAAGCCTTCTTGAGTGCCATAGGAAGAAAGGCAGCTAAGAAATGGCTTTTTAATTAATTAATTAATCAATTAAAATGGCGGCATATAATAACAGCAGGCAACAAGAGCTGCTCTGCTCTCGTAGATGTTAGATGCTCACTTTTCCCAAAGACTTTTGGCAAAGTTCTTCATCAAAGGCTCCCAAGCGAACTTGGTGGTCCTGGACTAAGAGGACAGATCTTCACACAGGTTAGCAACTAGTTAAACAACAGAAACCAGAGTGCGGAAGTACTAAAAAATTATAATATGTCTATGGGGGTGGGGAGGAGTGGAGCTCTCTTGGGGAGACTGTAAGGGGAGCTGAGTTGGAACCAGTGCTATTTTATTTGCACATAAAAGCTCTAGCAAAAGAGATGAGCACAGAGGTAGCCAAATTTGCAGAAGATTCCAAATTATTCAGGATGATGAAAAGAAACACAGACTGTGAAGAGCTCCACAGGGAGCCCTCTAGACGCAGTGAGGGGGCAACTGTGTGGGTTAACGAGATTCTGGGCAAGGAAGCGTAAAGAAGCTCCCATCTCTGGGCACAGAAATCACAATCACTTGTATATATACTGCCGCGGTCCGATTGGCGGCAAAGGCTGAGGATGCGCTGGGAATGGGAAATCAAATGGCTATTACCACCATGCCCTGGTATCGATTGATCTACATGGTGGTCCTGTTTGGAATACCAGGTACAGCTCGTAGCTGCTGCATCTCAAAAGGGATATTGTAGATCTGCGGAGAATTGCGAAGGGGGAAAAAAGAGCAACTCCAATGATTTGGCAACTCAAATGATAAAAGCTAGGAAGTTTGGGAGTTGTTAGAATAAAGAAATGTCAGTGATGGGAGAGGGCAGAAGTTTGTCCAACGATTCATGCTGTGGAGAACATGGACAGTTTAAGCTTTATTAGATTTACATCCCACCCTCCCCGCCGGAGCGGGCTCAGGGTGGCTCACAACCAGTAAAATCGGAACAGTATTAAATTAAAATAAACAATTAAAACAGTTAAAACCATCTGGTGCTAATATCAATTGACAATATTACATTGCAGATGGCATTCAGTATATAAGACGTCATTTGCTACTCCCATGTCAGTCATTCCAGACTAAAGGCTAGCCGGAATAGGGTCGTTTTACGGGTCTTGCGGAACTGGGTGAGGTCCCGCAAGGCCCTAACTTCTTCCGGCAAATTATCCCCCAATGCGGGGCAGCAATCGAGAAGGCTCTCTTGCCTGGGGATCGCTAATAGATTTTGCATCCCAGATCTAAGTACCCTCTGGGAAATGTGTGGGGAGAGACGGTCCCTAAGGTAGACAGGTCCTCAGCCATATAGGGCTTTAAAGGTAATAACCAGCACCTTGTAGTGAATCCGGTGTATACTATTGGCAACCAGCGCAGTTCCTGCAGTCCCGGCTGTATGTGCATCCACCTGGGAAACCCCATTAGCGGCCTGGCCACTGCGTTCTGCACCGGGAGAATCTTGTTTCTGGTTCCATTATTGATTGATTGATTGATGACTGGGGAAGGCAATGGCAAACCACCCCGTAAAAAGTCTGCTGTGAAAACCCTGTGAAAGCAACGTCACCCCAGAGTCAGAAACGACTGGTGCTTTCCTTTTCTTTCTCCTCAACAGAGACCCATAGCCATTTACATCCTTCTTCTCTCCATTCTATCCGCACAACCACCCTGTGAGGAAGGTGAGGCTGTGAGTGTGTTACTGGCCCAAGGTCATAGAGTTGGAAGGAATCTCCAGGGTCATCTAGTCCAGCCCCCTGCACAATACAGGAAATTCACAAATACCTCCCTCCACCCCCTACACACACATGCATCCCCATTGACCCCTGCAGGCTCCATGCCCTAAAGATGGCAAAAATCCCCAGGATACCTGGCCAAACTGGTTTGGAGAAAAACTGCTTCCTGACCTCAGAGTGGCAACTGACATTACACTGGGTGTGTAAGAAGGGTCACAAGAACTAAGCACTGTTGCAACCCTTTCTGCCCTCCTTTCCATGATTTGCCTAAATCACAGAATCAGAGTTCATAAGAACATAAGAGAAGCCATGTTGGATCAGGCCAATGGTCCATTCAGTCCAACACTGTGTGTCACATAAGAACATAAGAGAAGCCATGTTGGATCAGGCCAATGGCCATCCAGTCCAACACTCTGTGTCACACATAAGAACATAAGAGAAGCCATGTTGGATCAGGCCAATGGCCCCTCCAATCCAACACTCTGTGTCACATAAGAACATAAGAGAAGCCATGTTGGATCAGGCCAATGGTCCATTCAGTCCAACACTCTGTGTCACATAAGAACATAAGAGAAGCCATGTTGGATCAGGCCAGTGGCCCCTCCAGTCCAACACTCTGTGTCACAGAAGAACATAAGAGAAGCCATGTTGGATCAGGCCAATGGCCCCTCCAATCCAACACTCTGTGTCACAGAAGAACATAAGAGAAGCCCTGTTGGATCAGGCCAGTGGTCCATCCAGCCCAACACTCTGTGTCACATAAGAACATAAGAGAAGCCATGTTGGATCAGGCCAGTGGCCCCTCCAGTCCAACACTCTGTGTTACATAAGAACATAAGAGAAGCCCTGTTGGATCAGACCAGTGGTCCATCTAGCCCAACACTCTGTGTCACACATAAGAACATAAGAGAAGCCATGTTGGATCAGGCCAGTGGCCCCTCCAGTCCAACACTCTGTGTCACATAAGAACATAAAAGAAGCCATGTTGGATCAGGCCAGTGGCCCCTCCAGTCCAACACTCTGTATCACATAAGAACATAAGAGAAGCCATGTTGGATCAGGCCAATGGTCCATTCAGTCCAACACTCTGTGTCACACAGTGGCCAAAAAAAAACCCCAAGTGCCATCAGGAAGTTCACAAGTGGGGCTAGAAGCCCTCCCACTGTGCCCCCCCCCCAAGCACCAAGAATACAGAGCATCCCTGCCCCAGACAGTTCCAATAATATGTTATGGCTAATAGCTACTGATGGACCTCTGCTCCATATTTGTATCCAATCCCCTCTTGAAGCTGGCTATGCTTGTAGCTGCAACGTCTGGTGGTAGTGAATTCCACATTAATCACCTTTGGGTGAAGAAGTACTTCCTTTATCCATTCTAACCCAACTGCTCAGCAATTTCATTGAATGCCCACGAGTTCTTGTATTGTGAGAAAGGGAGACAAGTATTTCTTTCTCTATTTTCTCCATTCCATGCATAATCTTGTAAACTTCATATCATGTCACCCCGCAGCTGACCTTTCTCCAAGCTAAAGAGCCCCAAGCGATTTAATGTTTTTTCATAGGGAAAGCGTTCCAAACCTTTAATCATTCTAGTTGCCCTTTTCTGGACTTTTCCCAATGCTATAATATCCTTTTTGAGGTGCGGTGACCAGAATTGCACACAGTACTCCAAATGAGACCTCACCATCAACCACACCTTGCAAGTTTCGATGGCAGAATGCGGGGGTTCAGACTTGGGTTTGGGGATGGTCCGTGGCTCTGTAGAAGAGCTTCTGCTTTGCATGCAGCAGGTCCCGGGTTCAAGCCCTGGCATCTCCAGTTAAAAGATCTGGCAGTAGGTGACATGAAAGACCTTTTTCTGCCTGAGACCCTGGAGAGCCGCTGGCCTGCCAGTCTGAGTAGGCTGCCTGGTCCTTGATGGGCTGTTGGTCTGATTCAGTAGAAGGCAGCTTTACGACTGTTCAGTGGTCTTCCGGACCCTCTAACCACTCCACCATGCTGCATCTCCTGATAATCAGGATCATAGGAGTCCCTCAGTGAAGTAGAGTCATGACAGACAAAGGAACGTTTCCTTCACACAATGCATGGAACTCTCTGCCACTGGATGTAGTGATGCCCAGGAGCACAGTTAACCTGTCTGCATTCCCTGTATGGGAGAGAACTGCAGGACGCAGGCGGCTGGGCTGAACAGAGCTTCAGTTCTGCTTCAGCAGGGCTCTTCTGATATTCTTGTGTATTTATGATTTAAAAAAAAAACATTTCCTTGGTCAGAAGGCTCATTTGCATTGCAAATTCTTGGCTTCCTCAATATTATGAATGGTCGGACATTAACAGCCTTCCTGCTGTTAAGCTGACACTGTTGATTTTAGCTAGTTAGCATTTTGCCTTGGATGCCCGACTATATTCTCGGCATTATTCTCTGTTTTGAGAATGCATTTGCGTTGGAAAGCTTTAAATGCACAAAGGGCAGGCAAAGGAAGCCCTTCAGGGGAACACGCCCTGGTGTTTTTGGATCCCCCATCCCTTGATGTTTGGGCGGGTATTCTACTTTTTTTTTTTTTTTGCCTCCAATGTGATTGCAAAGTCATCTTTTGTCTTCAAGGTATACATTTCATAGTTTCCTTACTGTTCATATTGTCATAGTGTGCGAGACTTGGAAAGAATTCGAGGGCACTTTAATTAGCAGCGTCCTTTCTCATCGTTGTTTGCTTTTCATGCTATTTTTGGGAAGAGGGTTTTGCTTTTTTTTTTTTTTTTACTGCCACACTAAAATGTATTTCATATGAGAATAACGTTCCCTTTAAGCCTCAGCAATAAACAAAAGCGGGCAGTGGAAGGCGTGAGCAAATCTAGCCGAGGAAAGAGGATCCAAGATTAAATACTGAATTGCCACCTTGCAAACCAAAGAAACATAAATGGATCTAAGGATCCTCCTTTTTATTTGATGCTGGCTGGAAACAGATTGGCAAGAATGCTGCAGCCTCTTAGGACAGCCCCCCACGCTGCCTGCATTCCTCAAAATGCACAAAGCAGAATTGCTCTGGAGGGCTTTCTTGTAGCCCACCAGGGCAGAGCTCCTCCTAGCCTGGCCAGAGCTCTGGATGGCCCAACCCACCATGCAGCAGCCTCATGCTCCCAGGCCGGGTGTCATGAGCCCTGATGAGGGGGAGCTGGAAGGGTTAACAGACCTGGAAGAGTTGCCAATCAGTTCCTCAGCTGAACAACCAGCAGCTGGCCCATCAATCACTCTCCCCACATTCCAGGCACCGGTGCCAGTGCCGGCTGTTGACAATCAATCTCCTCCAAGCTCTCCCCCTCCCATCTCAAGAATATGAAGCCGGCTCTGGAAAGAACTTTCAGAACAAAGGCATGAGGCACGTCGATGCTTCAGATCTCTCAGCCCTGAGTTCCAGCAGAGTTGCTGCCACCCAGGGAGTAGGCTGATTGAGGCTCCCATATAACTCCCACCCAGGACCTGGTAACCTTGTGGAAGCAACAAGCCTATTTTCTGGCTTGCATCTACGCTTCTTCCTGATTCCAGATCCTGACCTGCTTGAATTCCTTGGCACCCTGGCCCTTTGGCTTTTGGACACTGACTTCTGATTCCGGTTTGCAATTTTGCTTTGGTGACTTGGATCCTGTTACCGTTTAGGTGGATCTGTAAATGGTTGACAGATCGCACCCAAAGAGTGCTTGTGAATGGTTCCTCATCCTCTTGGAGAGGAGTGACAAGTGGAGTGCCTCAAAGATCTGTCCTGGGACCTGTATTGTTCAACATCTTTATCAATGATCTGGATGAAGGAATAGAGGGAATGCTTATTAAACTTGCAGGTGATACTAAATTGGGAGGGGTTGGAAACACAGAAGAAGACAGAAACAGGATACAGAATGACCTTGACGGGCTGGAAAACTGGGCTAAAATCAATAAAATGAATTTTAACGGGGATAAATGTAAAGTTCTGCATTTAGGTAGCAAAAATCCAATGCATGGTTATAGGATGGGGGAGACTTGTCTTAGCAGTAGTATGTGCGAAAAGGATCTAGGGGTCTTAGTGGATCATGTGCTGAACATGAGTCAACAGTGTGATGCGGTGGCTAAAAAGGCAAATGCAATTTTGGGTTGTATCAACAGAAGCATAGTGTCCAGATCACATGATGTGATGGTATCGTTTCTCTGCTCTGGTAAAACCTCACCTGGAGTATTGTGTTCAGTTTTGGGCACCACATTTTAAGAAGGCTATAGACAAGCTGGAATGGGTCCAGAGGAGGGCGACGAAGATGGTGAGGGGTCTGGATACCAAGTCCTATGAGGAAAGTTTGAAGGAGCTGGGGATGTTTAGCCTGGAGAAGAGGTGGTTGAGAGGTGATAGGATCACCATCTTCCAGTACTTGAAGGGCTGTCGTAGAGAGGATGGTGTGGAATTGTTTTCTGTGGCCTCGGAAGGTAGGACCAGAACCAATGGGTTGAAATTAAATCAAAAGAGTTCCCGGCTCAACATTAGGAAGAACTTCCTGACTATTAGAGCGATTCCTCAGTGGAACAGGCTTCCTTGGGAGGTGGTGGGCTCTCCTTCCTTGGAGGTTTTTCAACAGAGGCTAGAGGGCCATCTGACAGCAATGAAGAATTCCTGTGAATTTAGGGGGAAGTGTTTGTGAGTTTCCTGCATTGCGCAGGGGGTTGGACTAGATGACCCTGGAGGTCCCTTCCAACTCTATGATTCTGTGATTCTATAGTTCTATGACTTGGCCCCTGCTTGACTTCCTGGACTTTGACCTTGGACTGGCTTTGGGCTCCCGCCTGCCTGCGCCCTGAGAATGAGACACCAGGCGGTGTGGCCTAATATATAAATGAGCTACCAAAAAAGCACTGAGAAAGGGTAACATCACAGCATGATGGATCAGTGGGAAAAGAGGAAGAGAAATGAGATGGATGGACTCCATCCAGGAAGCCCTGGGAGCCCTCAGTTTGCGAGACCTGAGCAAGGCTGTTCATGAGAAAATGTTTTGGAGGCCATTCATTTATTGAGTCGCCATGAGCCACAGGCCGCTCGTCAGCACTTAGAATCATAGAGCTGGAAGGGACCTCCAGGGTCATCTAGTCCAACCCCCTGCACAAGGCAGGCAATTCACAATTACCGCACACCCACATACACCCATGGGACCCTATCCCATGTCCAGAATATGGCAAAAAAACCCCAACAACATAGAATCCCTGGGCAAACTGGCCCAAAGCAGTAATCAGCAGCACCTCCCCAGGCATGGAACAAAGGGCCATGAGAACTTAACCGAGAGAGAGAGGGAGGGAGGGAGGATCGGCTCAGGAGATGATTTTGGTTATTTAGGTTAGGGATAAAGTTTTTTCATACAGGGCAATTCTGGTGGCCTCAAATAAATAGGTTTGTACGTTAATCAAGATGGACAGGGCAACCGTGCTAATCTGCCTGTAGCAGGAGCATCTTCAAGGCTAACAAATTGTGTGGCAGGAGATGAGCTTTCTCAAGTCACTGCTCAGTTCTTTACTGCTTCAGATACAGGCTTGCATGCGTTGTTGCGCTACTCCCACCCCTCTCCTACAACCCCTGCGCAACTGCACTGTTTTGCCTCAACGGTGATCTTTGCTACTAGACCCAAGTAGTGCTGCCATATCCTGTAATCTGGTTACTGATTAATTGGAAAGTTTTATCATCATACCTGTAATCTGCCCTAAGTCCCAGTGAGAAACATATACTATTAATAATAACAACAGCAACAAGTGAGGTTGTGCAGGGAGTTGGACTAGATGACCCTCAAGGTCACTTCCAGCTCTTTGTCTCTATGTTTCCAGCAACAGCAATATGCTTGCTGGAGCTGCATGGTAGTCCCAGCATTTCTGCCCGGCTTGCATCCCCAGGCAGGGGTAGTGAGTCTGTGATGGGCAATTATCCCTCAATGCAGCTTTTGATTTACACCCAGAATTCTGAGAGACAAACGGGGAATTTTGGCATTTTCCTTTATTTATTTATTACATTCAATTTATATCCCGCCCTCTCCGCAAGCGGACTCAGGGCGGCTCACAACATCATACCATACAATCAATCCAATAAAACATATAAAACCATAATTTACTTATTTCAGTTTTAAAACCATTCTATGGCGCTGCTTCAGTACAATATAAGCGGTGTTGAATTCTCGACTGTGATCGCCAGCTTCTATAAGATGTCCAGTGGCAGCCCTTTTTCAATTAAACAGCAAAAGCCTGCTTAAACAATTCGGTCTTACAGGCCCTGCGGAACGCAGACAAATCCCGCAGGGCCCTTATGGCTTCTGGGAGGGTGTTCCAAAGTTCTGGTGCTGCCACCGAAAAAGCCCTGGATCTCGTTACACACAACCTGGCTTCTTTTGGCCCAGGGGCAGACAACAGATTTTTTGTCCCTGATCGCAGTGCTCTCTGGAGGATATATGGGGAAAGGCGGTCCCGTAGATAGACAGGTCCCTGACCATAAAGGGCTTTAAAGGTTAATACCAACACCTTGAAGCGAACTCGGAACACAACAGGCAACCAGTGCAGCTCTCTCAGCACTGGCTGAATGTGCTCCCGTCGCGGCAGCCCCATTAACAGCCGTGCCGCAGCATTCTGCACTAGTCGTAGTCTCCGGGTTAGCATCGAGGTTTAAGGAAGAGAGCCAGTTTGGTGTAGTGGTGAAGTGTGCAGACTCTTATCTGGGAGAACTGGGTTTGATTTCCCCACTCCTCCACTTGCAGCCGCTGGAATGGCCTTAGGTCAGCCAGAGCTCTTGCAGGAAGAGCCCTCTCAGCCCCAACCACCTCCCAGGGTGTCTGTTGTGGGGGGAGAAGACATAGGAGATTGTAAGCTGCTCTGAGTCTGATTCAGAGAGAAGGGCGGGGTATAAATCTGCAATTCTTCTTCTTAAGAGGCTTAACCCAGTCAGGGCTGATGAATGGGAAAACCATGGACTTCCCTCTGGTTCCCGTACTAATTTATATCCTTGTTCCCTGAAATTTTGATAGGTAAGAGCTGGCTGTGATATTTCCGGGGGTTTGTGCTGATACCTTCATTGGGTGACCCTCCTTTCTCACTCTCTATGGTTGCCAGGCTCCAGGTGGTGGCCAGAGATCTCCTGGAATTACAACTGATCTCTGGTTACCCTGGAGAAAATGGCTGCTTTGGAAGGTGGACTCCGTGGCTGAGGTCCCTCTCTTCTCAGGCTCTACCCCCCCCCCCCCAAATCTCCCCGGAATGTTCCAACCAGGAGTTGGCTACCCTACTGGCACCATTTGCTCTACAGGTATTTCGTCTTCTTCTGTGTTATTTAGTGCCTGTGGGTGTGATTGGCTGCCTAAAGAGACTGGCTTCAGCTCTCCTGTGCCATGTGGCAGACTTCATCAAATCAACACTTATCACGTGGCCCAGTCTCCAACACTGGTCAGACCAAGGGCCAGTACCAGTGTTCTATTTACGTAACTGGAGTATTCTTTCTTTCTTTCTTTCTTTCTTTCTTTCTTTCTTTCTTTCTTTCTTTCTTTCTTTCTTTCTTTCTTTCTTTCTTTCTTTCTTTCTTTCTTTCTTTCTTTCCTTCCTTCCTTCCTTCCTTCCTTCCTTCCTTCCTTCCTTCCTTCCTTCCTTCCTTCCTTCCTTCCTTCCTTCCTTCCTTCCTTCCTTCCTTCCCATTGAATTTGGCAGAGAAAACAAAGGGCAACTTCAGTTCAGCATCAAGTGAACTCTTTTTGGATTTGACGATTATGGAAGAATAGCCTCCGGGGAGGTCTTTAGCAGATCCGTATTCTTTCTTTCAGTGCCCCCCCTCCACCCACATCTGTCTTGATGTTTTGTTTCCACAAGGCAGTCAGAGATGAGGAGGAGTGACCCAGCAGATGTGTGTCCAATGGGGTGGGGACTTTGGCCATCCTGAAGATTTAGCCCAACCCATCCTTGATTCTTGTGGCTGCACCATGTTTTCCCCCAATCAAACTGCTCTTGGGAAGTGAAACCACCTGTTCACATGTAAAGAGGAGGTGGGTGCCTTTCCAACTAGAGTAGACTATACAGCTATGGTTGCCAGCCTCCAGGTGGGGCCTGGAGATCTCTCGCTTTTACCACTGATCTCTAGCTGGCAGAGATCAGCTCCCTTGGAGAAAATGATATAGAACTTTTTCACACAGCCTATGTATTCCGGTATGGAAGCTGGTCAGTTACTGAACAGTAACGGGTTTCTGCTGGCATTTCAGACAGACCCGACTCAGTAACTGGCTGCTACCGGAATACTGTCACCTTTTCACACAGTCCTGCGGCTGTCCCGGTAGTGAGGCATGCCTGAGGCATTACTAACAAAGAGCAGCTTCTTCCAGTTTTCAACCCCTCCTTCCGGGTTGAAATCTGTATGGGGCGCTGTGTGAAATGTCCAGTATTCGCGCCCTTTTTCGCCCACCGGCGCACGATCGCCGTCTTTTTTTGGGGGGGAACGTTGGGCTAAGATCGCTATAGTGCTGTAGCGCTATAGCGACGTATCAAAACAGCATCTCCATAGGGATGCCTGGGTTCCATTAAGATGCCAGAGATTGCCGCCGCTGAAACTTGGTAACTTATCTCAATGGAGCCTAGCCATCTCTACGGTGGTGCTGTTGTGATACGTCGCTATAGCGCTACAGCGCTATAGCGATCTTAGCCCGATGTTCCCCCCCAAAAAAAAGACAGCGATCACGCGCGCCAGCAGGCGAAAATGGCTGGCGCTGGTGGAAGCGAGATAAAAGCGGAACAGTGTGAAATGGCTTGCTTCAATCACGGAACCCTACTGGGAAAAAAAAACATGTGCCTGAAAACTCCCATCCCTGTCTCGGATTACTGCAAGGCGGCACAATACTGACTCCCTTCCGGTTTCCACCGGTAAGTGTGAAAAGGCCCATAATAACACTGGCACCGGTGTATTAACAATGGCAAAATTCAAAATTGCACCGGTTGAATTATTAATCTCACACATAAAGTGTGTAAATAAGCATTTAGTACAATATAAAACAATACATTTGTATTTCTGAAGATTTGGGGGGCACAGTCTAAGGCTAGCAAGCCACCTGCCACCCAAAATCACATCAGAAGTGGAGAAAGGGTGGTGCGGGCTTCTCCAGGGGTTAATGAGGGCTGCTGGGGGCGTGGCAAAGCCCCTGGTGGCTGGCTGGCTGCCCGCTCTCCTAATCCAGGGATTGTTATGCAGCTGCACCTATGATTCAATGGACAAGGTAGGTGGGGAGGGAGGGAGAGGGGGAACCCTCAGAAAGGTTCAGGAGCTGAGCTCCTGTGAGCTCCTGCTGAATTCAAGGCCTGGGGAATCAAACCCAGTTCTTCCAGATAAGAGTCCATGCACTGAACCACTACACCCAACTTGCATGTGGGGGATGGGAGAGTAGGTTGCCAGGTTGAAGTTGGGAAATTCCTGGAGATTTGGGGACGGAGCCCGGGGAGGACCGGGACCACAGCGGAATCCAGGGCCATAAAATCCACCCTCCGGCGCGGCCTGCCTTACAGCACTCCCACGAGAATGACTGAGAACGCGATGATTTTACAGCGATCCATCCCTGAGCATCTGGAGGTGTCAAATGCAACCCAAGTCGAGCGGCACCTTAAAGACAGCCGGCATTTATTTCACGAGGAGAGTTCTTCTGTGAGTCACGGCTCACTTCTTCGGCTATGTCAACAGAGATGTCAAGGTGAAGGCAGCGATGGAGGGGGCTGTCGGATGGCAAGGGGGAGGCTGCTTTGTCTCTGCAGCCGTGTGGCGGAGGACGGGCTCGGATGGACGGCCAGGGCTGTGAGCTTTCTGGCCGGCGACGGGAGAGGCCCTGTCATTCAGGGCCTCTGTTGGCCACTCCTGCTCTTGCAGCGCAGAGAGAGCGCAAAGCGCCATTGATTGCAGCCCTCTCAAATTAAAGCCAGCTTCCATCGCCTTAAGTGGTCAATTATTAGCAAACAACAAAATGCTGGAAATTGGTTATTGGCGGGCAGGCCTTTTGTTTCCTCTGACAGCTTCCTGTGGGGAGGCTCCAGAGCAAGGAGATGGGGAAGAACAGCCCGAGGGAGGGGGGAAGACCGAACGTGGGGGGGGCGGGGAGGGGGCTGATGCAACATTTGCCTTTGAACTTCTGTAGCCTCTTGCAACAGCCCTCGGGACAGAGTCAGGACTGAGGAGAGTAACCAACTCTGGGTTCGGAAACGCCTGGAGATTTGAGGCTGGAGTCTGGGAGAAGGAGTTTAGGAAGGGATAGCGCCGGCCCTCCCACTAAGGACATGAGAGAAGCCAAGTTGGATCAGGCCAATGGCCCATCCAGTCCAACACTCTGTGTCACACAGTGGCCAATATGTGTGTGTGTATACACATGTATATGTACACACACACACATATATATACTATGACTAATAGCCACTGATGGACCTCTGCTCCATATTTTTATCCAATCCCTCTTAAAGCTGGCTATGCTTGTAGCTGCCACCAGCTCCTGTGACAGTGAATTCCACATGTTAATCACCCTTTGGGTGAAGAAGTACCTCCTTTTATCCGTTTTAACCCAACTGCTCAGCAATTTCATTGAATGCCCACGAATTCTCGTATTGTGAGAAAGGGAGAAAAGTACTTCTTTCTCTACCTTCTCCATCCCATGCATAATCTTGTAAACCTCTATCATGTCACCCTGCAGGCAACGTTTCTCCAAGCTAAAGAGCTCCAAGCGTTTTAACCTTTCTTCATAGGAAAGTGTTCCAATCCTTTAATCATTCTAGCTGCCCCTTTCTGCATTTTTTCCAATGCTATAATATCCTTTTTGAGGTGCAGTGACCAGAATTGTACACAGTATTCCAAATGAGATGGCACCAACGATTTATACAGGGGCATTATGATACTGGCTGATTTGTTTTCAATTCCCTTCCTAATAATTCCCAGCATGGCATTGGCCTTTTTTATTGCAATCGCACACTGTCTTGACATTTTCAGTGAGTTATCCATCACGACCCCAAGATCTCTCTCTTGGTCAGTCTCTGCCACTTCACAACCCATCAGCTTGTATTTGTAGCTGGGATTCTTGTCCCCAATGTGCATTACTTTGCACTTGGCCACATTGAACCTCATCTGCCATGTTGACGCCCACTCACCCAGCCTCAACAGATCCCTTTGGAGTGCCTCACAATCCTCTCTGGTTCTCACCACCCTGAACAATTTAGTGTCATCCGCAAACTTGGCCACTTCACTGCTCACTCCCAACTCTAAATCATTTATGAACAAGTTAAAGAGCATGGGACCCAGTACCAAAGCCCTGCGGCACCCCACTGCTTACGGTCCTCCACTGCGAAGACTGCCCATTTATACTCACTCTCTGCTTCCTATTACTCAGACAGTTTTTGATCCACAAGAGGAACTGTCTTTTACTCCATGACTCTCAAGCTTTCTAAGGAGCCTTTCATGAGGAACTTTATCAAAAGCTTTCTGGAAGTCAAGGTAAACAACATCTATCGGGTCTCCTTTGTCCACATGCCCTCCCAGCCCAGCACCCTGGGCAAATGCCCAAGGTTTGCCAGGGCGCAGTCCCTGTATTGCTCCCTGAGCATCCTCCAGGTGGAGGATGCTCAGGGAGATATACAAAAACTGCACACCACCAGGAGCCTTTCCTGCCACTCTCTGATGTTTCTGAACATCAGAGAGGGGCAGGGGAGGGCTTCTGGCCAGCATGCAGTCTCTGTAGCGCTCTCTGTGCATCCTCCACCTCCAAGCGGGGGCAGTGGGAGCAGGGGCTGGAGATAAAAAATAGGGGATGGGCAGCACCAGGTAAGTCTGCCTGGGGCAGTACGTGCCCTAGGGCCACCCCTGGGAAGGGGGGGGAACCTCAATAGGGTGCAACACCATGGAATCCACCTTCCAAAACAGCTGTTTTCTCCAGGAGAAGAGGAATACGTATTTTAAATAATAAATCAACCAGACAGCTGCCATTTTATGCAGGGAAACTGATCTCTGTAGCTTGGAGATCAGCTGGAATGCCAGGAGATCTCAATCCCCCGTGGGGGAGCAGGGTTGGCAACCCTAGACCCAAGCTGAAGGTTGCCAATCCCCAGGTGGGGGCAGGGGATCCCCTGGTTTGGAAGCCCTCCCCCTGCTTCAGGATCATCGGAAAGTGGGGGAGGGGAATGTCTGCTGGGCACTCCATTATTCCCAATGAAGACCGATTCCCATAGGGCATAATGGACAATTGATCCGTGGGTCTCTGGAGGGGCTGTATTTTGAGGTAGAGGCACCAATTCGCAGCATAGCATCCAGCGCCTCTCCTCAAAACACCCTCCAAGTTTCAAAAGATTGGACCAGGGGGTCCAATTCTATGAGCCCTAAAGAAGCTATCCCTATCCTTCATTATTTCTAGTGAAGGAAGGCATTTAAAAAGGTGCGCAGTCCCTTCAAATGGGATGGGCAGAACTCCTTTTGGAGATCAATTATGCTTGTTACAACCTTGCTCCTGGCTCCACCTCCAAAGTCTCCTGGCTCCACCCCTAATCTCCCCATATATTTCTTGAATTGGACGACAACCCTACCCAAGCAAGAAGCCCCACCTAAAGCTACCTATGCGTGACATGGGGAGAGGGGCTGTCTTATTTCTATTCTGCAATTCTCTTCTATTAATGAAATTGCAGGCGGGGGGAGAGCCTCAATCTTAACCAGCTGTCCTTCCGGAAGGGCCACCACCCTTGCTTCAGTCTCCTCATCCAAGCGGTCCTGGGGTGGCGGCAGCTGGTGGATGACATGGAGCAAAGTCTGGAAAGGACAGGTGTAAAAGAAGCGGGGGGGGGGGGGCGGAGGAGCAGCGGGCCAATGGCAGAGATCAGCAGGCCTGCTGAGGAACAGAGGACTGCCACCTCCTGAGAGCCCACAGGAGGAATGCCAAGTTGGCAGGAGACCAGCTGTGTCCCGCCAGAGGCTGAAGAGCTGCTTCCCTAGTCATGACTCTCCTCCCCACACACTCTCATTTGTGGAATGTGATGGCTGGCTGGCTGGCCCTGGCCCTCCAGACCTGAGGATTAACATCTGGAGCAGAGGTCCATCAGTGGCTGTTAGCCACAGAGTATAGACGAAACTCTCTGTTTGGGGCAGTGGTGCTCTGAATTCTTGGTGCTTGTGGGGGGGCAACAGTGGGAGGGCTTCTAGTGTCCTGGTCCCACTGATAGACCTCCTGATGGCACCTGGCTTTTGGGTCACTATGTGACACAGAGTGTTGGACTGGATGTGCCAATGGCCTGATCCAATATGGCTTCTCTTATGTTCTTATATGACACAGAATGTTGGACTGGATGGGCCATAGGCCTGATCCAACATGGCTTCTCTTATGTTCTTATGTAGCATGCTTGGTTTGGACTGAATGGGCCATGACCTGGATCCAACATGCTTCTCTTAGTTCTTAATGACACAGAGAGTGTTGGACTGAGGGGCCATTGGCCTGATCCAACATGGCTTCTCTTATGTTCTTATTGTGTGACACAGAGTGTTAGACTGGATGGGCCATTGGCCTGATCCAACATGGCTTCTCTTAGGTTCTTATGTGACACAGAGTGTTGGACTGGAGGGGCCATTGGCTTGATCCAACATGGCTTCTCTTATGTTCTCTTATGTTCTAAGCTTCATGTCTGTAGAATAAGCTGGAAAGTGAGTAAATGGGCCACATCACAGGCCCCAGAGGGCTGAGCAGGTTTCTGGGACTCAGGGCTTGGGTTTGAATACTTTTTGCCCAACTCTTTGATCCTAGTAGCAAACTAGGGACGGTTGTGCAATCAAAACCAGGGGTCCTCACCTGATGACATCTTCCTTGGCACCTGCCAAGTATTTTAAGAAAGCGGATGGAGCCAGGGGTGGCTTTTGCCCAGAAAGATTTCTGATTGGCTGTTGGAGATCTGATTGTCTGTGCAGGATCTTTAAAACATTGCTTTGGCGGCAGCTGCCACACGGCACGAGGATCTGCACTGTGTGACCAAAGTTCAGCTGTGGCAATCATTTTGCGGCTGGCCCTGTCTCCTGAAGCAGCCATTTTTGTGACAGCCATTTTGTGCCTGTGCCCGCCACACAGAATCGGAATTCGAAAGGATGACAGCTCTGACGAGATGATATAATTTAGGAGTGATTACCTAAAAAGTTAATGCAAATATTGTACCAAGTTTAATCATGTAGAATCACAGAAGGGTCAGTTTGCCCCCTGTGGCAATCAAATGCCTTGAACGCACAACTACTCAGCCTTGTTTGCGGCTGTCCCAGTTCAACTGGTGGTGGTGAGCATCTTTGTGGCATGTCCTCCGGTGCACTTGGTCCAACAAGATGACTTCCAGCACTGGCGCTGTGGTAACTGCCATTAAAACAGCCCTGCCCACAGTTCTCTGGTAGTTTTGGTGCATTCTATAATCTCAGGATTTCGTTTGGAATCTGCTGAAGGTAGCCGTCAGCCTGGGCTGAGGCATGAGAGAGAAATCCAGCCCCAGTTCCGTATTCTTCACAGCAACACCTTCCTGCTGAAATGGAAGGAGACGGGAAAGCGCTCGTCTCGGAGAGGGTCCCCGACTGCCGAGGACTGCAATTCAATCCAACACCTGCAAATTGAAAAGTCTTTTAAAAGTATGTACATCTCCAGTCTTTGTTTTCATAGCAGAATGCAGCCGCGATTAATAAAAGTTGAATTAGGAAAGGTCTCCCTCACTCCCTCTCTCAAAAGCGAAATCATTCCTTTATCTGTGCGAACGAACATTCGTCATATTTGACTGGAGACATAATGTGACACGACAAGTCCTAGCTGTCAGTCAAATCCCTTCGCTATAACACCCCGGCATATGTGCGACCTGCAGGCGGCTGCCTGTGCCATCTCGTGTTTGTTTGAAACTGTCACCCGCACCGCTTCAATCCCGACCAAGAAGAGGAAGAGACTATTCCACTTTTGAAGGGCATATCTGAGAGATTGCAGGGAGACATTTCGTTATGTAGAAATAAAATATGAATTTTAATGTGAGACATTAACATGAACTCTTTTAGGAATAACTACAGGACTTTATGATGAACGTATTAGAGCGCTGTTCTGCCATCACCGCCTGCCACTCTTCATAAATCAGCTCCAACAAGTTAATTCTTCATAAAAGAGAATTTGATTCTCAAGGATGAATGGAGGCATGAGAAGCAAGAATTATAACCACAGCCCGCCCACCCCCCGCCCCTGAACTAGGGAAGCAGGCGGGGGGTGGGGAGCAGGCAGGCTGCGTTTGCTGGCCAAGTGGGATACTGGGAAACGAGACTTTGGCTTTTCAAGAGGTTTTGCATTAGGAGATCCCCCCCCAGAGTTGCCAACTTCCAGGTAGGGCCTGGGAATTTCCAAGAATCACAGTTGATCTCCAGCAGGGGTGGAATTCTAGCAGGAGATCTTTTGGATATTAGACCACACCCACCTGATGTAGCCAATCCTCCTGGAGCTTACAGTAGGCCCTGTCCAAAGAGCCCTGTAAGCTTATGGAGGATTGGCTACATCAGGGGTGTGTGGCCTAATATCAGGGGTGGGATTCTAGCAGGCGCTCCTTTGCATATAAGGCCACACCTGCCTGATGTAGCCAATCTTCCAAAAGCTTACAAGGCTCTTTTTTGTAAGCTCTTGGAGGATTGGTTACATCAGGTGGGTGTGGCCTGATATGCAAAGGAGCTCCTGCTAGAATCCCACCCCTGATCTCCAGACCACAGAGATCACTTTGCCTGGACAATACGGCTCTCTCTGGCATTAAACCCTGCAGACATTCCTCTCCTCTTGAAGCCCCACCCTCCTCAGACTCCACCCCCCCCAATCTCCTGGGATTTCCCAGTGCCGAGCTGGGAACCCCGCCAGCTCCCCAATATCCAAAGGGAAACATTAACACCCCCCACCCCAAGCTGCTTTTTAATTTTTGTTTCTCTCCGAGCGAGTGTAGCGAAGCGGACCGAGAGGCTGAGGCCGTTCTTGGTTTATAACTCACCTGAGCCATGAAGAAGTGGAAATGGCTCTTGGCAAACCGCCTGTTCAGCATCGTCTGCAGTGCGGGCGCAATAACACGGACCTACTGGATGGCCCAGGGAAGCCTAGTCTCTTCAGATCTGGAAAGTGAAGCAGGGTGGGCCCTAGTTAGTATTTGGACGGGAGACCACCAAAACAGTCCAGGGTTGCTACCAGGGCTGGCGCATGAAAGTAGGCCAAGTAGGCGGCCCCCACCATGAGGCGCCCCCTCTCCCCGCGCCCACAGCCCTCCATTTCCCCCACTGTCGTCCCTCTCCCCGCGTGCCCACTGCCCTCTGTTTCCCCATGCCCTCTACCGCCCGCCTCCCCGCACCCTAGGGTTGCCAAGTCCAATTCAAGAAATATCTGGGGACTTTGGGGGTGGAGCCAGGAGACTTTGGGGGTGGAGCCAGGAGACTTTGGGGCAGAGCCAAGAGCAAGGGTGTGACAAGCATAATTGAACTTAAAGGGAGTTCTGGCCATCACATTTAAAGGGACTGCACATCTTTTTAAATGCCTTCCTTCCATAGGAAATAATGAAGGATAGGGGCACCTTCTTTGGGGGCTCATAGAATTGGACCCCCTGGTCCAATCTTTTTGAAACTTGGGGGGTATTTTGAGGAGAGGCACTAGATGCTATACTGAAAATTTAGTGCCCCTATCTCAAAAAACAGCCCCCCCAGAGCCCCCGATACCCGCAGACCAGTTCCTCATCATTCCCTATGGGAATTGTTCATGGAGGTGCATGATGGCTGTGGGGGTGGGGCTTCCCCCGCCGGCCAGCTGGCTGGGGGAGGGGGGAAGCCTGTAAAACCAGGGGATCCCCCTCTGGGACCTGGGGATTGGGAAGCCTACCGCACCCTCTGTCGTCCGCCTCCCCACGCCTGCAGTGCACATGGCACTGGCCGTTGACGCTTGTGCACGAGCACTCAGCCTGGCCCACCACTGCTCCCCTTTGAAGCAGGGGAGGGCCGGGCTGAGCACAAGTGAACGCAGCCCAATGATGTCACTTCTGGTGACATCATTGCACACATGAAAAGAGGCGGGGGGGGCAGGGGAACTGGCCTAGCCTAGGGGCTCCAGAACCCTTAGCGCCAGGCCCGGTTGCTACACAGAGGGAGGCAATTGCAAACCTCCTATGAACATCATGGGTTCCAGGGCTTTTTTTGTAGCAGGAACTCCTTTGCATATTAGGCCCCACACCCCTGATGTAGCCAATCCTCCAGGAGCTTTCAGGGCTCTCAGTACAGGGACTCCCGTAAGCTCCAGGAGGATTGGCTACATCAGGGAGGTGTGGCCTAATATGCAAAGGAGTCCCTGCTACAAAAAAAAAAACAATGACGGGGTCACCATAAATCGGATAAAATTTGATGGCATTTTTTTATCAACGCCATAAAGACTTAATACGTCTTTCAAAGCACTAGAGTTGGACGACCTTATAGGCCATCTAGCCTAACCCCCTGCTCAGAAACCCCCTGCCAAGTCCGACTCAAGAAATATCTGGGGACTTTGGAGGTGGAGCCAGGAGACTTTGGGGGTGGAGCCAGGAGCAAGGGTGTGTCAAGCACGATTGAACTCCAAAGGGAGTTCTGGAAGTCACATTTAAAGGGACCACATACCTTTTAATAATGAAGGATAAGGACACCTTCTTTTGGGACGCGTAGAATTGGACCCCTTGATCCAATCTTTTTGAAACTTGGGGGGTGTTTTTAGGAGAGGAACCAGATGCTATGCTGAAAATTTGGTGCCTCTACATCAAAATATAGCTCCCCAGAGACCCATACACCCATGGATCAATCCTCCATTATACTCTTGTATGCTTGAGAGAGATCTTGGGGTCGTGGTAGATAACTCACTGAAAATGTCAAGACAGTGTGCGTTTGCAATAAAAAAGGCCAACGCCATGCTGGGAATTATTAGGAAGGGAATTGAAAACAAATCAGCCAGTATCATAATGCCCCTGTATAAATCGATGGTGCGGTCTCATTTGGAGTACTGTGTGCAGTTCTGGTCGCCACACCTCAAAAAGGATATTATAGCATTGGAGAAAGTCCAGAGAAGGGCAACTAAAATGATTAAAGGGCTGGAGCACTTTCCCTATGAAGAAAGGTTGAAACGCTTGGGACTCTTTAGCTTGGAGAAACGTCGACTGCGGGGTGACCTGATGGAGGTTTACAAGATAATGCATGGGATGGAGAAAGTAGAGAAAGAAGTCGTTTTCTCCCTTTCTCACAATACAAGAACTTGTGGGCATTCGATGAAATTGCTGAGCAGACAGGTTAAAACGGATAAAAGGAAGTACTTCTTCACCCAAAGGGTGATTAACATGTGGAATTCACTGCCACAGGAGGTGGTGGCGGCCACAAGTATAGCCACCTTCAAGAAGGGTTTAGATAAAAATATGGAGCACAGGTCCATCAGTGGCTATTAGCCACAGTGTATGTGTGTATATAAAATTTTTTGCCACTGTGTGACACAGAGTGTTGGACTTGATGGGCCGTTGGCCTGATCCAACATGGCTTCTCTTATGTTCTTATGTTCTATGGGAATCAGTCTCCATAGGGAATAATGGAGTGCCCTGCAAACATTCCCCCCCTCCCCGCTTTCTGATGACCCTGAAGTGGGGGGGGAGGGCCTCCAAACCGGGGGATCACCTGTCCCCACCTGGGGATTATGCAACCCACAAAGAGAATATGGCAATATTAGGCAGAGAAATCCAAAGCACTAGGCGTCTGTACAAAGAAGCAAACCATGTAAATGAATAAATATACATATATTGATTTACAGTAGACCATACAATTGGTCCTCTATAACAAACAAGGAACGTTTTCACTGGGAATCAGTCCAATATTCTCAGCAAATCAATGCTAAACTCATCCAAAATGTTCCAGGTGAATAGAAATTCATTCATTCATTTATTTATTTAGTCGGCTTATATTCCGCCTTTCCCCGTAAACGGGCTCAAGGCAGATCACAACATATAAAAATTACAATAAAAACCTACATATCAAAGTTAAAACACCAAATTCAAATTAACGGTAAAAACGATAAATGAAACGCACCTCTGGTGGACAGGGCACAGCAGATCGATAACCAGTTGTAGGCCCGCCTTAAAGGAAGGTAATAACAGTAGAATAGCACTGTGATAAAGCATGATGTCACCACAAGGGAGGGCAAATGGTGGAATAATAGGACCCCCGTTGCCTCAACCATAGTTCACTGCCTCTTAATATATGCAGCCGGCAGTCCAGAAAAGGTCATACTGGAACCCTTGTTTCGCCTCAGCTTCTTCGAGCTTTTAACATCTTCATGCACCGGGTAAGGATGCCATTTAGTTACAGCATTGGAAACGCACTTGAATGGTGCTAGATTAAAAAGTTACAGGCAGCTTATATGTCACAGGTGCACACATTAGGTGTTGCCTGATGTGTGCACCTGGGACATATTCTCCCCAGACAGCCTAGGAGGAGACAGCCCAGACAGCCCAGGAGCTGTGCGCATATTATTCATGTGCGGGGAGGTGGGGGACAGCTGCCTAGGCTCTGCTTGATCATTGCTGCCAAGGCAGAGTTCACCATTGGTCATCGGAGCCATTGCTAAGCCAGCCTCACCAGTAGGAAATTTCTCTTAATATTCAACAGATGAAAGCCTCTTCAATCAAATTGCCAACGTTCGATGGATTATGGAGAAAGCACGGGAGTATCAGAAAAAACGTCTCTTTCTGTTTCATTGATTACACTAAAGCCTTTGATGGTGTGGATCACAACAAACTGTGGCAAGTCCTTAAAGAGATGGGAGTACCAGACCACCTCACATGTCTCCTGAGAAACCTGTATAAGGGCCAAGAAGCAACTGTCAGAACGGGATATGGAACAACTGAATGGTTTAGAATAGGAAAAGGAGTTCGACAAGGATGTATATTGTCACCCTGCTTATTTAATTTATATGCAGAGTACATCATGCGTAATTTATATGCAGAGTACATCATGCGGAATGCTGGCCTGGATGAAGCAGAAACTGGAATTAAGATTGCCGGGAAAAACATCAGCAACCTCAGATAGGCAGATGACACCACTCTAATGGCAGAAAGTGAGGAGGACCTAAAGAACCTCTTGTTGAGGGTGAAAGAGGAGAGCACAAAAGTAGGCTTGGAACTCAACATCAGAAAAACTAAGATCATGGCATCCGGCCCCATCACACCTTGGCAAATAGAAGGGGAAGACATGGAAGTAGTGACAGACTTCACATTTCTGGGATCCAAGATCACTGCAGATGGTAACTGCAGCCATGAAATTAAAAGACGTTTGTTCCTTGGGATGTCAGCTATGGCGAACCTGGGCCGTATAATAAAAAGTTGAGACATCACCCTGCCAACAAAAGTCCGTACAGTTAAAACGATGGTATTCCCAGTAGTAATGTATGGCTGTGAGAGCTGGACCATAAGGAAGGCCGAGTGCAGAAGAATAGATGCTTTCGAGCTGTGGTGCTGGAGAAGAATAATGATTGCGAATAGCTGCCTATTCATTCTGTGTCTGATTCCACCATCCGCTGTTACTGCCAGATGTTCTTTAGAGAAAAAAGAAAGTCCCTTGGTCTGCGAGAAGATCCAATCAGTCAATCCTAAGGGAAATCAACCCTGACAGTTCCCTGGAAGGTCAGATGCTGAAGCTGAAGTTCAAATACTTTGGCCACCCAATGAGAAGGGAACACTCCCTGGAGAAGACTGGAGAGTCCCTTGGACTGCAAGAAGATCCAATCAGTCAGTCCTAAGGGAAATCAACCCTGACTGTTCCCTGAAAAGTCAGATGCTGAAGCTGAACCTCAAATATTTTGGCCACCCAATGAGAAGGGAGCACTCACTGGAGAAGACCCTGATGCTGGAAAAGGCAGAAGGCAAAAGAAGAAGGGGACAGCAAAAGACGAGATGGCTGGACAGCGTTACTGATGTAACAAACACGAATTTGAGCATACTTCAGAGGATGGCGGAAGACAGGAGGGCCTGGCGTGACTTTGTCCAGGGGGTTGCAAAGAGTCGGAATCGACTGTGTGACTGAACAACAACAAGAAACCTCTTCGATTTTGCCTTGCTGTGTGCATCAGCAAGAAGGAGCCCCACTTTGCCCTCTTCCAAGTCCTGGAACGTTCCGATTGCACCCCCCCCCCCTCCCCGGTCTCTTCTCTCAGTTAAACACACCCGGTTCCCTCAATGCCTCTGCACACAACTGGTTTAATAGACCCCCCAACTATCTCCTGTTCCAGTTGTAAAGCTTACAAGATAATGTATGTAAAGCACGTCGCACCCTTAAAAGTGCTATAGACATGCTGAGTATTATCATTATAAACAGATTTATGCAAATGAAGTCCCTGTGCATATTTCATAAAGTTTGTGGAATTTGGTGTTTCTTGGAGCAAACACAGATTTTGAGCATTATAATATGTACATCCCCCACCCCTCCCTGCACATGCATAATATGCACACAGCTCCTGTCTAGGCTGTCTAGGGAGAAAATGTCCCAGTCTTTTATCCAGACTCCCTTGCTTAAGTGACCTGGATTCTACAGTTGACAGCCTTCAGGTGCCAGGATTGCATTTGGATCAGGAGGGCCCTTTTGTAGTGAGGACTTGGAGAACACCTGAAGATCTTGGTTGACTGCAAAAGGCAGCTTGGGAGGACTCAGGAGTGGAACAAACCACCACTTCCTTCCTTCCTTCCTTCCTTCCTTCCTTCCTTCCTTCCTTCCTTCCTTCCTTCCTTCCTTCCTTCCTTCCTTCCTTCCTTCCTTCCTTCCTTCCTTCCTTCCTCTCTCTCTTCCCTCCCTTTCTTTCTTTCTTTCTTTCTTTCTTTCTTTCTTCCTTCCTTCCTTCCTTCCTTCCTTCCTTCCTTCCTTCCTTCCTTCCTTCCTTCCTTCCTTCCTTCCGCTTGTATCCCGCCCTCCCTGTCGAAGTGGGCTCAGGGCGGCTTACATATTCATAGAACATCACATAAAACTAGCAAAGCCAATATACTCCTATTAGATTAAAAACATAAAACAATTTCTGGGGCTCTGACAACCTTAAAATGACGGCCTATTTAATGAGGGCGGATAGCTGCCTATCCCTTCTGTGTCTGATTCCTCCATCCGCTGTTACTGCCAGATGTTCCTTAGAGAAAAGGAAAGGCTCTTGAGGTGGTCCAGATCATTCAATTTCTGTTGCAGTCTTCGATCTTGGTGGAAGAGCAGCGTCCTGCAGGCCGTGTGGCAGAGTGGAAGACCTTGCAGGGCCCCCCCTCCCTCCAGCTTGGAGGACAGCACGTGCTGAGGTGGGGTCCTGCCACTCCCAGCTTCCTGGGTTTGTGGTGGGGCAGAGGGAGGGAGGGGGCGGCCAGAGGGGGCTGCCTTCCTCACCTACTCCCATGCGCTGGCCGTGTCCAAGATGGCAGACAACTTAGCATTGAGTGTAAAACTCAGTCAAGCTCCTAGGATTAGATCAAAGACTTGGTCCTTCCCTCTCACCTCTAGTGGGATTCATGAAAAGAAGAAGAAGAAGAAACTGGATTTATACCCCACCCTTTACTATCCAAAGGAGTCTCAGAGCAGATTACAATCTCCTTTCCCTTCCCCTCCCCACAACAGGTGCCCTGTGAGGTAGGTGGAACTGAGAGAGCTCTGCCAGAACCTGCTGTTGAGCAGAACAGCTCTGTGAGAACTTATGACTGACTCAAGGTCACACCAGCAGGTGCATGTGGAAGAGTGAGGAATCAAGCCAGGTTCTCCCAGATAAGAGTCCTCGCACTTAACTACCACACCAAACTGCCTCTGAGGTGGAGGGACTTAAGGTTGCCAGCTCTGGGTGGCAAATACCTGGAGATTTTGTGGATGGAACTTGGGGAAGGGAAGGGAATTGAAAACAAATCAGCCAGTAACATAATGCCCCTGTATAAATTGATGGCCTCATTTGGAGTACTGGGCGCAATTCTGGTCACCACACCTCAAAAAAGACATTATAGCATTGGGGGAAAAGTCCAGAAAAGGGCAACTAGAATGTTAAACATTTGAAACACTTTCCCTATGAAGAAAGGTTAAAACGCTTGGGGCTCTTTAGCTTGGAGAAACGTCGACTGCGGGGTGACATGACAGAGGTTTACAAGATTATGCACGGGATAGAGAAGGCAGAGAAAGAAGTACTGTTCTCCCTTTCTCACAATACAAGAACTCAACAAATTGCTTCATGATACAGTTTCAAATCTGGTAATTGGAATCCACCTCTCTCTTTCGCATCTATCAGGACTTTCATTTTAATTCTAGGTTTCCTCCCGGCCCACACGAATTCCGAAATTTTTCTTCGCCATTTATCAAATTGCTTAGCATCTTTCACAATGGGGATGGTTTGAAACAGATACATAATCCTTGGTAAAATATTCATTTTTACTGCAGCTATTCTACCCAACAGTGACAAATTGAGCTTGTTCCACTTTAGCATATCTTCTTCTATTTTACGCCATAGCTTTTCATAATTGTTCTTAAACAAATCAATATTTTTCATTGTTATCTCTACCCCTAGGTATTTTACCTTAGAGGTAACTTCACAACCCGTTAGTCTTTGTAGTTCTTGTTGTCTATTTTTCTGCATATTCTTACATAAGATTTTTGATTTTCTTTGTTTATATAAAGTCCCGCCAACTCCCCAAACTCTTGTATTCTCATTAACAACAAAGGTGTAACTTGTAAAGGATTTTCATTTATAAACATTATATCATCTGCAAATGCTCTGTATTTATAGGTAAATCCTTTTATTTGTAGTCCTTCTAAATCTTTTTCTTCTTGAATCTGCATTAGTAAAATTTCAAGAGTCATTATAAACAGCAATGGCGAAAGCGGGCAGCCTTGTCTGGTACCTTTACTAATTTTCATTTCATCTGTAAGATCTGCGTTGATGCACAGCCTTGCACTTTGTTCAGAATATATTGCCTTTATCATTCTTATAAAATTTGTTTAGTATGGTTAAAAGAATGGATAACGTTATTAAATAAAAAACTTCTAATGTTAGAAGGCCATGGAAAAAAATTCGGCTGGCATGCATATTTGTACTATGAAAAAAAGAAGATGGACGGTCTTTTCTCTCACCATTATATAAGGAGTAGCTTATTAAATGTGTGGATAAAGTACAAGAAATATGGTGATGAGAGGAGACCTTTATGGATAGTGCCGGCTGAAGTGATAAAGTTAACGGCCAAAACAGTCAAGGAAAAACAACTATCATACAACCAGTTACTAAAAATACAAAGCGGGAAAATAGAATTGAAAACTGCAGAAGAACTAAACTATAAATATGATTGGTTTCAAATGCAACAAATAAAAAGTTTGATGGAGAATGATATCAAAGCTGAAGGAATAAGGAAAGAACAAACAGAAATGGAAAGAGTTCTGCTTGGAGATAATGAGAAATTAATTTCAAAAGTGTACAAATTACTTTTACAATGGGCTACAGAAGATGAAGTAGTGAAATCTCAAATGATAAAATGGGCAATTAATGTAAATAAAGAAATAAAGATGGAATCTTGGGAATATCTGTGGAAAAATTCCATGAAACTCGCAACATGTCATAGTATTAAAGAGAACTGTTTTAAGATGATGTATAGATGGTATATGACTCCAAAAAAATTAGCAAAGATGAACAATAAGATGCCAGATAGGTGCTGGAAATGTAAAAAGCATGAAGGTTCTTTCTACCATATGTGGTGGACTTGTGAAAGAGCTAAAATGTTTTGGCAAATGATTCAACAAGAGATATCTAAGATCCTGGGATATGAATTCAATAAAGAGGCAGAGACTTTTCTGCTGGGATTACAAATGGAAAAATTTCCAAAAGAAGATAGAACATTAATATGGTACTTGCTCTCAGCTGCTAGGACATTGTATGCGCAGTTGTGGAAGCAAGAAAAAATACCAGAAAAATGGGACTGGATTATGAAAGTTATGTCATGGAGTGAAATGGACAAATTAACAAGAAAATTAAGAGACTGTGATTTAGAACTTTTTAACCAAGAGTGGAAGAAATTCAGAAGATATGTAGAGAAAGAGTGGAAAATAAAAGGACATTGGACAATTTTTGAGGATTAAGATTTTTAAGATAATAATATAACTCTTGAAGGGGGTTCTTCTTCCCTATGTTTCTTTTTTGTTTCGTTTTTTTTTCTTGATAGTTAAGGGTACCTTTAATATCTGTTTTTTTAAAGAAAATAACACTGGCGGGGGTCAAGTAATTGGGGGAGGGGTGGGAGAAAGTAAGATGTGGGGTAGAATGATGGTCTTTTTCTTAATATATATTAAGCTTTTTATAAGTTGTAGTTATAGTTCTACTACCATATGTTACTAATAAAATTGTTTATTCACAATACAAGAACTCATGGGCACTCAATGAACTTGCTGAGCAGTCAGGCTGGAACGGATAAAAGGAAGTCCTTCTTCACCCAAAGGGTGATTGACATGTGGAATTCACTGCCACAGGAGGTGGTGGCGGCTACAAGCATAGACAGCTTCAAGAGGCGATTGGATCAGCACATGGAGCAGAGGCCCATCAGTGGCTACTAGCAACAGGGTATTGTTGGAACTCTCTATCTGGGGCAAGTGGTGCTCTGTATTCTTGGTGCTTGAGGGGGTAACAGTGGGAGGGCTTCTAGTGTCCTGGCCTCACTGGTGGACCTCCTGATGGCACCTGGAGGTTTTTGGCCACTGTGTGACACAGAGTGTTGGACTGGATGGGCCATTGGCCTGATCCAACAGGGCTTCTCTTATGTTATTATTGGCTACAGCACATTGCTGGAACTCTCTGTCTGGGGCAAGTGATGCTCTGTATTCTTGGTGCTTGGTGGGGGGCAACAGTGGGGAGGGGCTTCTGGTGTCCTGGCCCCACTGCTGGACCTCCTGATGGTGCCTGGGTTTTTTTGGCCCCTGTGTGACACAGAGTGTTGGACTGGATGGGCCATTGGTCTGATCCAACATGACTTCTCTTATGTTCTCATGCCTGGAGCAGTGATGCTCTGTATTCTTGGTGCTTGGGGGGACACAGTGGGTGGTGCTTGGGGGGCACAGTGGGAGGGCTTCTAGTGTCCTGGCCCCACTGATGGACCTCCTGATAGCACCTGGGTTTTTTTGGCCACTGTGTGACACAGAGTGTTGGACTGGATGGGCAATTGGCCTGATCCAACATGGCTTCTCTGATGTCCTTATGGGAAGTCTCTCTCTCTTTCTCTCTGCCCCCCCCCTCTCCAAAGCTTTGGCCGAGTGGCCAGGAGGCTTCCCTGTTGCAGCACCACAGCGTGTCCTTCCTTCGCAGGCTCTGCCCCATGACAGCCGACTCCACCTGTTCCCTCACTTGTCATTCCAGTGAAACTATTTCCCAGCAACAAGACGAGTGACTCTCGAGGCTCTTCAGTCACACACATGTCTGGTCAGATAACTTTCATGCTGGATTTTGATCAAGCAGACGAGCGGAGGACAGCGGAGTGAAGCTCAGCTGTTGTAATGATGCTCTTGTCAGCCCTGACAGGGGTGCCGGCTCTATCAGTGGCTTTGATCACCTGCATGGAGAGGGCCTCTCGTAGGGGGCCTGCCCCCACTTCCCGCCTCTCGAAGGCATCTTGTCTCACTGATCCAGCCGAACCTGCAGAGAGGGCCTCCTATTAGAGAGTGCAGGCCTTGGCACAGGCAGAAGGGCAGGGTCGTGGCTCAAGGGTGGAGCCTCTGCTTGGCATGCAGAAGGTCCCAGGTTCAATCCCCGACATCTCCAGTTAAAAATGGACCAGGCAGGAATCATAGAGTTGGAAGGGACCTCTAGGGACCTCTAGTCCAACCCCCTGCACAATGCAGGAAACTCACAAACACCTCCCCCTAAATTCACAGGATCTTCATTGCTGTCAGATGGCCCTCTAGCCTCTGCTTAAAAACCTCCAAGGAAGGAGAGCCCACCACCTCCCGAGGAAGCCTGTTCCACTGAGAGATTGCTCTAACTGTCAGGAAGTTCTTCCTAATGTTGAGCCAGAAGCTCTTTTGATTTAATTTCAACCCACTGGTTCTGGTCCTACCTTCCGGGGCCACAGAGAACAATTCCACCCCATCCTCTCTAGGACAGCTCTTCAAGTACTTGAAGATGGTGATCATCCTGGCCTCCTTCTTCCCTCCCCCCCCACCCCAGAGGACTCCAGCTGCCCTTGCAGCCTGTGCAATCCAGGGGCCTCTCCTTCCTCCCACCCACCCAAGAACTTACCATTCAGGCTCAAGGTGTTGGAAAATAAGGCAGGACATGGGGTCCTCAGCTCTTCATGGCCAGACTAACAGCTGCTGGGAGCAGGGGGTGGGGCTGGCTGCCCACCTGCCCACCCAGCTTTTGGAATCTCCCTGCCCACTTAACATTGCTCAGAGTGCTTCAGGGGAGAGCTTGCTGGTGCCGCTCCCTGCGTCATGTGCTGAGGCGATAGGGGAGGAGGGGACCAAAAAGAGAGGGGGAGCCAAGGTTTGGGGAGGGGGCCCGTAAAATCCACAAGGAGGCTGGGCTCTCTGGGCCCCATAGGACACGATGGGCCTGCTGGACAGGCTGTGGGTTGTGGCACTCGTGGACCAGTGCCAGAACTCCTTCCCAGCCCCCATGGTCCCCCGAGGGAGGGGGCTCGCTCTGAATGTGCTTGATTTCTGTGGCTTCCTTCTGCCGGGGTTGGTTGGCCTTTGTCCCGCTGGCTCCCCGGGAGGAGGCCTTTGTGCACAAAGCGTGTCGCAGAGGCCGCTGGAAATGTTTCCTTTCGGCTGCAGCCGGGAGCCAAGCTGTGCGGCTTTTACCGGGGTTGATTTTATTGATGGCATTGACTTTTTCTCCGCGGCACTTTGGGATGGTTGTGTCGTGGTGTGCCTGTCCGCGTGCCTTCAAAAATGGCTTTGTGCTGCCGAGCGTTTGGCTCCCCCCGCCCTGGCCTCCAGAGGAACATATTTGATTAAGGATTTTTGTCCCAGCTTTTGCTTTTAGGATAGAAATATCACACACACACACACACACACTATCTTCCTGCAGCACCTTCTGAACTGTTGCATTTTCCCTTAACGGCGGGTCTCAAGAAACGAAAGGACATCTTTCCGTCCCTTCTTGCCTTCAAGTGTGTACGGCAGTCGGCAAAGCAGAAACGTTCAAGCGAAACCACAGAGAGCGGCCATTGCGGAGGCAGAAGGGAACATTCCCTTCTCAGAACACCGAAGACCTCTTTGTGCAATGCCAGGCTCACAGCTTGCCTTCTTGAAAGCTGCTCCCGCCTTCTTTGTGATAGATCAAGTCTTATGCGCTGTGAGGATGGTCTTAGAAGCACAGAGGCTGGAGTTAAAAGGCCGCCTCGCAGGGTTGGTGAGGAGCACCGACGCGGCCCCCCCTTTCAAAATACAGAGGGATCGGTTTGTGCTGGATCAGACCTCTTTCCATCTAGCCCAGTTTCTGGTTCTAATAGTTGCCAAACAGATGTCCCAAAGAGAGTTCAAAAGCTTTCTCTGTCCTTCATCGTCAACACATGATTCTCAGAGATACATTGCCCTTGCGGGTGGAAGTTCCATTTATCTGTCTTGGCTAACATTGCATGGCTGTGATCATACACCAAATAATGTACTTTCAATGCACTTTCCAACTGGATTTCACTGTGTGAACTGGCATAATCCAGTCTGAAAGTGGACTGAAGGTGCATTATTGTGGGTGTGTGATTGCAGCCTATGTGTATTCTGTGTGCGCATGAGTGCAGATGTTTTATGCAATTGTTTTAAATGCTTGATATGTGTACATTTTAAGTGTGGGTTTTTAAATGTTTGAAATGTTTTAACATTTGCCGCTTAGGGGAATTGGATGCAAAGGCAGCATAGAAATATTTTAGGAAGTAAATATACATACAGGTAAAAAGGCCCACTTCAAAAATGAGATGAGGTATAATTGCCTGCATCTAGGAGCAGAACGAGAATTTATTCATGACTAACCTACCTTTGTGTTATCAGTCAAAACACAGCTCTTCCCTCCCCCAACCCCACGCTCCCAAGATCTATTCCCAGAGTGGTGTCGTGTTGAAGAGCGGCAGACTTTCATCTGGAGAACTGGGTTTGATCCCACCCCCCTCCACCAACTGAAGCCTGCAGTCACGGTTCTCTCCGAGCTCTCTCAGCCCCACCTACCTCACAGACTGCCTGTTGTGGGGAGAGGAAGGGAAGGAGATTGCTAGTCACTTGGAGATCCCTTAAGGCAGAGAAAAGTGGGGTATAAAAACCTACCCTTCTTTTTTTTTTTCTTTCTGATCTCCAGGAATTTCCCAGCCTGCAGCTGGCAACCCTCTTCGTTCTAAATCCTTCCTATCATGGATCGGTGATGCGGGTCTTCGCAAAAGGATGATTCGGGGTGTGAGCCTTTGAAAGGCTGTTTGCGGAGCCTTCTTTGCCTCTGGTCAGACTTCTCCATCCTGCCAAAGCAGGTCTGCAAAAGACAGTCGAGTGAGGAGAGTTCTGAAGCTCCGCAGGACTAAGGTTGCCGGTTCTGGGTTGAGGAGTTCTTGCAGATTTAGGGGTGGGACATGTGAAGGTCAGGGGGAAGGGACAAAGAATAGGGGTATTATGTATTTGCTGTGAAGGTCCCCTTTGGAGAGGCACCGAGAAGGCCCCCCTTGCTGCATGTGGGGGGGGGGGAGGGAAGCACCCTGAGGCCAGACTCTGTGTCCATCACCTTGGCAGGTGCCCTTGAGCTTTGCAGCACCTATCTTGTGTCGTGGAGGGCTTCGAGCACACACACCACACACACACGTACACAGAGAGAGCTGCCATCCCATTTCTTCTTTCGTTCAGCTGACAGTGTCATTTCTCAATTTGATGAATGCTCCACAGGAAGAGAAGCGAATGGAGGAGGTGCTGAGAGACAGCAATCGAAAGGGCTGCTGAATGAGCACAATGCAGGTAGCAGCAGGTACACAACTCATATCTTTGCAGGGCACGGGGAGGGGGGACAAGAAAGAGCCTTTTGCAAGCGCCAGGAGCTCCGGGGATGGGTGCCCCTGCTCTCGCTTCAGCAGCCTTCTGGAAGGGCCTCTTCTCCACCCAGACTTCCCAACTGGGACAGTCAAATGAGGAGAGTTCTGAAGCACCGCAGGACTAAGGTTGCCGGTTCTGGGTTGGGGAGTTCCTGCAGATTTAGAGGTGGGACATGTGAACGTCAGGGAGAAGGGACAAATAATAGGGGTATTATGTATTTGCTGTGTGATGTATTTGCTGTGTGATGTGTTGCATTTTACTGGGTTCTGCTGCCTGAGCTTGAGGCAGGCACTCCTTGCAAACCAGGATCCTGAAGCCTGGAAGAACTGGCCAGTCAGGATGCTAGGCATATAACAACTTGTAACGAAGAGATGCAAATGAAGGATTTCTAGGTGGGGCGTGGTTAACCATGGCCAGAGTGTATATAGTGAATGTAGTGCCTGTGCTGTTTGTGATTGTTTCTTGAATGGAGAGAAGGCATTTAAAAGGTGTGCAGTCCCCTTAAATGTGATGGCCGGAACACCCTTTGGAGTTCAATTATGCTTGTCCCAACCTTGCTCCTGGCTCCACCCCCAATGTCTCCTGGCTCCACCCCCAAAGTCCCCAGATATTTCTTGAACTGACCCTGGCATCCCTACTCAGGGTGCTTTCTAGACACAGCGCACTCCGCAATTACTATCCTTGCCCTATAGCAAGGTAATAATAATAATAATAACCTTTTATTTATATCCTGCCCTCCCCGCCGAAGCAGGCTCAGGGTGGCTAACAACAGAGTTCAATATACATAGTACAAAACATTTTAACATAATAATTTAAACTATTAAAATTTTAAAACAGTAAAAATAAGTTGTGCTATTATCTAGATGGCGAACTTAGCTAACAGTTCTAGTCTGTGAAGGCCATTTGAAACAAAGTAGTCTTGCAGGCCCTGCGGAATTGCTCAAGGTCCCGTAGGGCTCGCATTTCTTCTGGAAGTTGGTTCCATAATTGTGGGGCCATAATGGAGAAAGCCCGGTTACGGGGCTTCAGGGCACATGAAAAAGTGTGTGGGGGGGGGGGCGGTTCTTCCAGCAATGAATAGCTATGTGGATTTGGCTGGAAGCTAAAATAATGCCAGTCTGCACACAAAATAAAGGCAGAGCTGAGCCAAAGAGGAACTGTTTTGTGTGAACATCGTAATTGGCATGAAGAGGTGTTGCCCACCTCTCAGCAACCTTGCCAAGCAAATGACTGCCTGAAGACTAAATGGACAATTTGCTGAACCAGTTCTGCTTTCCCCCATCTTTCTGACTAAGATCATTCAGGTCACATGATCAGCTTAAGAATCATAGAATCACAGACTTGGAATGGACCTCCAGGGTCATCTAGCCCAATCCCCTGCACAATGCAGGAAACCCACAAATACCTCCCCCTAAATTCACAGGCTCTTCATTGCTGTCAGATGGCCATCTAGCCTCTGTTTTGAAACCTCCAAGGAAGGAGAGCCCACCACCTCCCGAGGAAGCCTGTCCCACTGAGAAACTGCTCTAAAAGTCAGGAAGTTCTTCCTAATTGCTGAGCAGTCAGGTTAAAATGGATAAAAGGAAGTACTTCTTCACCCAAAGGGTGATTAATATGTGGAATTCACTGCCACAGGAGGTGGTGGCGGCTACAAGCATAGCCAGCTTCAAGAGGCGATTGGATCAACATATGGAGCAGAGGTCCATCAGTGGCTATTAGCCACAGTATATATACACACACACATATATTGGCCACTGTGTGACACAGAGTGTTGGACTGGATGGGCCATTGGCCTGATCCAACATGGCTTCTCTTATGTTCTTAATGTTGAGCCGGAAACTCTTTTGATTTAATTTCAACCCATTGGTTCTGGTCCAACCTTCCGGGGCCACAAAAAACAATTCCACCCCATCCTCTGTATGACAGCCCTTCAAGGACTTGAAGATGGTGATCCTATCAGCTCTCAGCCGCCTCCTCTCCAGGCTAAACATCCCCAGCTCCTTCAACCTTTCTTCATAGGGAAGGGTTGCAAATACAGTAGAAGACAGAAACAGGATACAGGATGACGTTGACAGGCTCGAAAACTGGGCTAAAACCAATAGAATAAATTTTAACAGAGAAAAATGTAAAGTTCTGCATTTCGTTGAGAAAAATCCAATGCATGGTTATATTATGGGGGAGACTTCTCTTAGCAGCAGTATGTGCGAAAAGGATCTAGGGGTCTTAGTGGACCATACGCTGAATATGAGTCAACAGTGTGATGCTGTGGCTAAAAAAGCTTAAGAAGCAGGACGCTCACTCTGAATTATATCAATTTGTCTCCAGTTACTTCGGCATGTAGAGAAAATTGATAAACACCATGATGTCATCCCATTCAAGCTGTGATCCCTGACTGGCTGAGATCCCTGACTGGCTGAATGAGAAAGCGAGCACACTAGATGGGAACACGCAGGGGCAGAATGTAGGAGCAGGCCTGGAAGGCTGACCTTGACAGGCTGGAAAGCTGGGCTAAAACCAATAAAATGAATTTTAACGGGGATAAATGTAAAGTTCTGCATTTAGGTAGGAAAAATCCAATGCATGGTTATAGGATGGGGGAGACTTGTCTTAGCAGTAGTCTGTGCGAAAAAAATCTCGGGGTCTTAGTGGATCATATGCTGAACATGAGTCAACGGTGTGATGCGGTGGCTAAAAAAGACAAACGCAATTTTGGGCTGTATCCACAGAAGTCTAGTGTGCAGATCATGTGGTGTGATGATATCGCTTTACTCTGTTCTGGTAAGACCTCACCTGGAGTATTGTGTTCAGTTTTGGGCACCACATTTTAAGAAGGACATAGAAAAGCTGGAACAGGTCCAGAAGAGGGCAACAAAGATGGTGAGGGGTCTGGAGACCATGTCCTATGAGGAAAGGTTGAAGGAGCTGGGGATGTTTAACCTGGAGAGGAGGCAGTTGAGAGGTGATAGGATCACCATCTTCAAGTCCTTGAAGGGCTGCCGTAGAGAGGATGGTGTGGAATTGTTTTCTTTGGCCCCGGAAGGTAGGACCAGAACCAACGGGTTGAAATTAAATCAGAAGAGTTTCCAGCTCAACATTAGGAAGAACTTCCTAACCGTTAGAGCAGTTCCTCAGTGGAACTGCTGCCAGTCTGAGAAGACAATACTGACTTTGATGGACCAAACGTCTGATTCAGTATAAGGCAGCTTCATATGTTCATATGAACAGGCTTCCTCGTGAGGTGGTGGGCTCTCCTTCCTTGGAGGTTTTTAAACAGAGGCTGGATGACCATCTGACAGCAATGAACATCTTGTGAATTTAGGGGGAAGTGTTTGTGGGTTTCCTGCATTGTGCAGGGGGTTGGACTAGATGACCCTAGAGGGCCTTTCTAACTCTATGATTCTATAATTTCAGGAAAAGCAGTTTGAGAGCTTGGGCTGAGGTGTCCAAAGGCAGTACACGTCTGCTTTCTCACCAACGTTCTGATGAGCTCTGAAGAAAAAAAGATTTGGGATTTAGTCATGCCATCAACGTTGCCTGGACAGCCAGCTGAGAGGAAGTGTTTTGTGACAGTCCTTTTCCTTGTTTGATATCCCGATCATCTTAGCAATAAAGCAGGGCTAATGTCTTTGCAAATGGTGTACTCCTCGGGTCACCACTTGAGTCCTGGAAGGTGGCAAGTCACCTAGGAGGAGCATCACGGAGCCTGTGTTATCCTGAAAACGTTGCTTCAAACAGAACACACGCTAGGCTCCCAGGGTTGGAAATAAGGGCACCGTTAAGATGTCTATTATATTCCGGAGACTGGCAGCAACCTTTGCTCTCTGTGATTATCCATGGTGGTTGTGATGCCAGTCTCTGTGCTAATGCTATGTAATTATGTATTAAGGCTCGCTCCAGGTAGGATGTCTGAGGGCAATTAGAGCACATCTCATACAGCGCAATAAAGATACAAGGCCAAGGGACTTTTGTGTACCTGGGAAAGGAAATAATTGCCTCCAAAATGCACTGTCTGGATTCTATCTCTCAATGACAAGAATGGAGTTTCCATCAAAAAAACCCAAACATTGCAATTTGTTGAAAATGCAATTCTCGGAAGTCTCATTTCCAGAGAGGACTGGCTTTGTGCTTAGACCAGGCCAACTGGGCAAGAGAACCAGGAGAATTGATTGCCCGTCCTGCAAAAAGGACAATGGGGCATTGGAAACAACTGTGGGTCTGGCTGCCAGATTTCAGTTCAGTGTAGGGTAAGAATGGGCAAAAGCCACCTGACGAATTAAAGTTCATCATGTACTTGGGGCATTTTGTGGTTTGTGAAGCCATGTTTGTGAACAGAAGAACTGCCACAAATTTATATGAATTTTGATGCAGCTCATGATGGTTCGTGAAGAGCAAAAAGCAGGGATTTAAAACACTCAGCTGTTTGGGTCTTAAACCCCTGCTTTCTGCTCCCTGCAAAAAGTTTATGAACCAGCCTTCTTGTTTGTATTGCTTCACAGTTTGGTTTCTGGGTCAGCAATAAACCATTCCTCTCCTCTCCTCTCCTCTCCCACTATTCACCGCAGTTCCCCAGCGAAGGAAGGAAAGAACAACAGCAGAACCGTCTGAGCTCTACAAAGAGGGCTAAGCCTAGAACGTCTATTATAGGTTTATAGGTTTATTAAATTTATACCCCGCCCTCCCCACCGAGGAAGGCTCAGAGCGGCTTACAACAACAGTCATAATAACAATAAGAGACTAACACGTCAGTGTATCATCATAATAAAATCAATTTAAATTTAAAACAATTTAAAGAAATCAGCGCTAATAACATTCTGGTGT
The DNA here is from genome assembly GCF_032191835.1 of Heteronotia binoei. NCBI lineage: Eukaryota > Metazoa > Chordata > Lepidosauria > Squamata > Gekkonidae > Heteronotia > Heteronotia binoei. Next base: position 4,447,751 of record NC_083234.1, read on the forward strand.
TATTCAGGTTCTATGGCATCAGTATTTCTTGGATTCCTCCCACTGTTATAAGTCTCAAAGTCAGCTGAAAGCGAGCCGGAAGAGTGTGGTCTTACAGACCTTGTGGAATTGGGCGAGGTCCCGCAAGGCTCCTCTTCCGGCAGCTGGTTCCACCAGTGGGGGGCTGCTACTGAGAAGCTGCGATCCCTGGTAGCCGTCAGTCTCTCCTCTCTCGGCCCGGGGATCACTCAAAGGGGAGGGACGGTGGCTCAGTGGTGGAGCATCTGCTTGGGAAGCAGAAGGTCCCAGGTTCAATCCCTGGCATCTCCAGAAAAAGGGTCCAGGCAAATAGGTGTGAAAAACCTCAGCTTGAGACCCTGGAGAGCCGCTGCCAGTCTGAGAAGACAATACTGACTTTGATGGACCGAGGGTCTGATTCAGTATAAGGCAGCTTCATATGTTCATATATGTTCAAAGGTGTTGAGTTCCCGATCTAAGTACCCCCTGGGGTATGTGTGGGGACAGACAGTCCCTCAGATAAGCAGGTCCTTGGCCATAAAGGGCTTTGAAGGTAATGGCCAGCATCTTGTAGCAAATCTTGTATACCAGGGGTGGCCAACGGTAGCTCTCCAGATTTTTTTTGCCTACAACTCCCATCAGCCCCAGCCAGCATGGCCAATGGCTGGGGCTGATGGGAGTTGTAGGCAAAAAAACATCTGGAGAGCTACCGTTGGCCACCCCTGTGGTATACTATTGGCAGCCAGTGCAGTTCTTGTAGTGCCGGCTGTATGTGCTTCCACCTGGGCAGCCCCAATAGCATCTTGGCCACCGTGTTCTGCACTAGCTGCAGTTTCCAGATTTGCGACAAGGGCAGCCCCATGTAGAGGCCAAGCTCCCGGGCAGAGCAAGGGTTCTCCTACCCTGGAGGTTCCCAACCCATCAGGGGGAACCTGCCCTGATGTTGCCGGTTTGATGACATCACCCGCAAGTGACATCATCACACCGGCGGCATCGTGTGCAGGGCACTCTAGGCATTTCTGGGGAAATTCTATGGTTTTCCCCAGATGTTCTAGAAATTTGGGAGGGAAAACTCTATGGTGCGATAGAGTTTCCCCGGAAATGCCTAGAGCATCCGGCATGCGACATCGTTGGAGCGATGACGTCACTTGCGGGTCCCCTGCCAAAGGACACAGGGGACATGGCAACCCTCTTCCACCCATTCTTCATAAACTGATAATTCTGAGAAAGGAAACAAAGGTTCGAGTCCAGTGGGGCCTTTAAGACCAATTCTGGGGAGCAAAGTTTAATTCTGAGAAAGGGAGAGAGAGAGAGAGAGAGAAAACTGGCCAAGTAGAGGCCTGGCGTCGAGTCCTTCTAGGGTTGCCAATCCCCAGGTGGGGGAGGGAGATCCCCCCCCCCCGGTTTGTAGGCCCTCCCTCCACTTCAGGGTCATCAGAAAGCGGGGGGAGGGGAGGGAAATGTCTGCTGGGAATTCTATCATTCCCTATGGAGACTTATTCCCATAGAAAATAATGGAGAATTGATCCACAGGTATCTGGGGCTCTGGGGGGGCTGTTGTTTGAGGTACATGCACTAAATTTTCAGCATAGCATCCAGTACTTCTCCCCAAAACGCCCTCCAAGTTTCAAAAAGATTGGACCAGAGGGTCCAATACTATGAGCCCCGAAAAAAGTGCCCCTATCCCTCATTATTTCCTATGAAAGGAAGGCATTGAAAAGGTGTGCAGTCCCTTTAAATGCGATGGCCAGAACTCCCTTTGGAGTTCAATTATGCTTGTCGCACCTTTGCTCCTGGCTCCTCCCCAAAGTCTCCTGGCTCCACCCCCAAAGTCTCCTGGCTCCACCCCCAAAGTCCCCAGATATTTCTTGAATTGGACTTGGCAACCCTAAGTCCTTCTAGGCCAAAGAGAAATTCTGAGGCCGCAGCTCTCGAGGGCCTCCCGTCTCCTTTTTTCCCCCGCCTGCATCCCCATCCCCATATTTGCATACAAACCCGTTTCCTGAGGCCGCCACAGATGGCCACGGAAGATTGTTCGGCAAGCTGACAATCAGGGGGGAGATGTAAGTAGGAGCGAAGAACAGGTCCTGGGAGGTGCTCTATTATATCTACAGTGAGAAAGACTTCTCTGCAAACATGTTTCCCATTCATTATTAAGCATCTGGGTCTCATGAAATATTGAAGGCTTGTGCAGATGAGAGAGAGAAAGGAAGGTGGGTGGCAAAGGGGTGTGTTTGTGTGTGCGTTTGTGTGTGTGGAGGGGCCCGTACATTCCATCTTGGTTTCCCTTTTGCTATAGCGAATTCTTTGCAACCCACCAGACCTTTCTGAGAACTGCCTGAACTCAATCAAAGGCAGGAGAGCAGTCGGTTTCCACACCAGGTGGTCAGAACCGGCCAGAAACTACCCCCACCCTGGTTCAGTCCCGTGGGTCCAGGATGGCTTTGCAGACACTCATCGAGGCAGAAGAAAGGGCTGGAGGCTGGTGTAAAATAATGGCCAAGAGAATGAGCAGGAAGTCATGAGTTCGAATCTCAACTCCTGTGGGAATGTCTTTGGACCCTCTCCTTCTGCTAAAGCCTACTCCCATCAGGAACGAATAACCATGCCTATTTTGTAATGTTGCTGTAAGGTTTATTCAAGAAGAAACATATCTGGCAAGTTTTGAGCAATCACACTTATTATATTAATTGAAAACTAATTTCTAGGGTTGCCATCGTCCAGGTGGGTCTGGAGAGCTCCCACTGGTGGACCTCCTGATGGCACTTGTTTTTTTTGGCCCTGTGTGACACAGAGTGTTGGACTGGATGGGCCATTGGCCTGATCCAACAGGGCTTCTCTTATGTCTGAAGTAGTGATGCTCTGTATTCTTGGTGATTGGGGGGCAACAGTGGGAGGGCTTCTACTATCCTGGCCCAACTGATGGACCTCCTGATGACACCTGGGTTTTTTGGCCACTGTGTGACACAGAGTGTTGGACTGGATGGGCCATTGGCCTGATCCAACATGGCTTCTCTTATGTTCTTATGTCTGGGGCAGTGATGCTCTGCATTTTTGGTGCTTGGGGGGGGCACAGTGGGAGGGCTTCTAGTGTCCGGGCCCCACTGGTGAATCTCCTGATGGCACTTGGGGGTTTTTTGGCCACTATATGACACAGAGTGTTGGACTGGAGGGGCCATTGGCCTGATCCAACATGGCTTCTCTTATGTTCTTATGTCTGGGGCAGTGATGCTCTGTATTCTTGGTGCTTGGGGGGGGGGGCACAGTGGGAGGGCTTCTAGTGTCCAGGCCCCACTGGTGGATCTCCTGATGGCACTTGGGGGTTTTTGGGCCATTATGTGACACAGAGTGTTGGACTGGAGGGGCCATTGGCCTGATCCAACATGGCTTCTCTTATGTTCTTATGCTATTACAATTGATCACCAGACAACCAAAATCTGTTCCCCTGGGGAGGGGGGGGGCGGGAATGGCTGCTTTGGAGTGTGGCGTCTATGGCATTATATCCCACTGAGGTCTCTCCCACCCCCCAAACCCCACCCTCCCCAGGCTGCACCTCCAAAATCTCCAGGTATTTCCCAGCCAAGAGATGGCCATCCTAGCTGATGCTGATTTGGGAAAGTCCCCCTGATCTCTCTAAATCTCTGTGTTTGTGCTTTTGTTTGTTTGGATCTACAGCTTGAGCCTTCTTATTCAGTTCCATGAAGACCCCGTCAAGCCACAGAACCAAGGAAGGGCAATGGAAACTAAAATCTTAAATATTCTTCTTCAACAGTGGTGACAGATAATACTGTAGCACTGTTGTTGTTCAGTTGCACAGTTGAATCCGAATCTCAGTGACCCCATGGACCAAGTCTCGCCAGGCCCTCCTGTCTCCCACCATCCTCCGAAGTCTGCTCAAATTCGTGTTTGTTACATCAGTAACACTGTCCAGCCATCTCTTCTTTTGCCTTCTGTCTTTCCTAGCATCAGGACCTTCTCCAGGGAGAGCTCCCTTCTCATTGGGAGGCCAAAGTACTGGAGCTTCAGCTTCAGCATCTGACCTTCCAGGGAACAGTCTCGGTTGATTTCCCTTAGGACTGACTGTAGCACTACCCCTAGAGAAAATGCCGGGAAATCTAAAGGCTAACTCCATGCTGGATTTGGATAATGGCCTACCATGAAAAAAACCCTTGAGGGGACACATGGTGGAGGTCCACATGCCCCCTTTTCACTTGTGTTTCATGGGAGGGGCCATCTGACCCCCAACACACCCCGGGCCGGAGCTTCTTTGGCTCCTTGTTTTGTACAGAAGACTGTTTTGAAATTTAAAAATGAACCGGATAGGGCCTGCAAAACGGAGCTGTTCTGCCAGGACTTTGGCTGAGGAAGGCGGGTGTCCTTACCTTACTGCTGACATCATCTAGCAGACCTCCCTACTCAGATATCAGGTCTACAGTTACAGCATCCATGTCACCTGGGATATCTGTACTGTAACCTATAATACACGCCGTACCATTCATGTTGTATCATCTGATGGTTCATTGATTGTTTTATGGATTTATGATTTTAGAAGACTGCAGATTTACACCCCGCCCTTCTCTCTGAATCAGAGTCTCAGAGTGGCTTACGATCTCCTATATCTTCTCCCCCCACAACAGTCACCCTGTGAGATGCGTGGGGCTGAGAGAGCTCTCACAGCAGCTGCACTTTCAAGGACAACTTCTGTGAGAGCTATGGCTAACCCAAGGCCATTCCAGCAGGTGCAAGTGGAGGAGTGGGGAATCAAACCTGGTTCTCCCAGATAAGAGTCTGCACACTTAACCACTACACCAAACTAGCTCACTGTTTTTTTACTGTTGGATTTTACTGTTTTATTGTGCTTGTGATCTGCCCTGAGCCCATTACGGGGAAGGGCGGGCTATAAAGCAACTAAATAAATAAAATAGATGGGGAGATGGTAGGGTTGCCAGGTCTGTGTTGGAAAATACCTGGAGACTTTGGGGGTGGAGTTGGGAGAGGGTGGGGTTTGGGGAGGGGAGGGGCCCTAGAGCTGACCCTGCAAAGCAGCCCATTTTCTCCAGGGGAGCTGATCTCTGCCAGCTGGAGGTCACTTTTAAAAGTGGGAGATCTCCAGGCCCCACCCTTTTTTTTTGTGAGTTACCTTATTGTGAGAGGATGTCTGTATCTTTGACTGACTGCATTTTTGTAGCCCCTGTATGTATTTATCACTTTGTGATCTGTTTCGTGCTCACATTGCTGCTAAGAATTCTGAAGCTCTGCTCTTTTGTAAGATGCATGATGGTGCTTGGAAGGTATGTAATGTTGTATTTTAATATCTTTTTAAAAAAAATGTTTGCTCTTTTAGTACATTGATCTGTACGTTTTTCTGTGCAGCTGGTAGAAGCTTTGCTGTGAAACAGGGGATCAAGTACGACCCTGTCGCGTTTTATAGGCCTCGCTGCACTGGATTATTTCTTTATTGTACCTGTGAAGACATCTTGGAGTGTTGGACTCCCCAGAAGTACCTACCTTTGCCATGAACTGAACTGCTTCTATGATTTTTTCGGCGTTGATTCACCCATTGAGAGACTTGAGTGCGGGTGTGGTCTTTGTGCATTCTTTGATCATAGACACATAGAGTTGGAAGGGACCTCTAGGGTCATCTAGTCCAACCCTCTGCACAATGCAGGAAACTCAGAAACACCTCCCCCTAAATTCACAGGATCTTCATTGCTGTCAGATGGCCATCTAGCCTCTGTTGAAAAACCTCCAAGGAAGGAGAGTCCAGTTAAAGCATAGAATCCTAGAGTTGGAAGGGACCTCCAGGGTCATCTAGTCCAACCTCCTGCACAATGCAGGAAACTCACAAACACCTTCCCCTAAATTCACAGGATCTTCATTGCTGTCAGATGGTCATCTAGCCTCTGTTTAAAACCTCCAAGGAAGGAGAACCCACCACCTCCCGAGGAAGCCTGTTCCACTGAGGAATCGCTCTAACGGTCAGGAAGTTCTTCCTAATGTTGAGCGGGAAACTCTTTTGATTTAATTTCAACCCATTGGTTCTGGTCCTACCTTCCGGGGCCACAGAAAACAATTCCGCACCATCCTCTTGATGACAGCCCTTCAAGTACTTGAAGATGGTGATCATATCACCTCTCAGCTGCTGCCTCTCCAGGCTAAACATCCCCAGCTCCTTCAACCTTTCCTCAAAAAGTGATCAATTTCACTTTACATTATTCATTCTTGTTTATTTATAAAGCACTTGTATTATTTGTTAAATATTTTTGAGGCTGGTTTTTCACAGCGGTATTTACCTATTTCCTGCCCCATCTGGAGGCTGGCAACCAAGGAAAAGGGGATCCCTGAAGAGGGGAGGGGGACCCCATGCCTGGAGAGGTTCAAGAGGCACCACAAGGCCTGCCTGTTTTCCCAGGGCTCTGGCAGGGTCGTGAATGGCAGGCACCCATGGAGAGGGGTTTTGGCTTTGCTGTTTTATCTTTGGCTTTAGATGTTCAAACTACTGTTGTAAGCTGCCTGGAACCAAGCAGGAAGGCAGGCTATTCACGTTTCCATAAATAAATTTTAAAAATAAGAAACACTAACAGAAATATTCTACGGAGAGCCACTCCAAACAGGGCACGGCTGGCAATCTGTCTGTTCGTCATGCGTCGTAATTCCTTTCGCCCGCTTGTTTGATGCATTATATATTTATACTGTCAATTATTTTCTACTTCATTCTGGTGTGTTTATGCGTTTGTTATTGGTATACGGCGGATTGTTTATAATTGTGTGCTTACCAGATATTTTCCTTGTCGCGAGGGTTCAGCCGGTGTTTGCCGTTTGCGATGCACCCTGATTTTGGTTAAGCCTCCGTGTACTTCTATGCTTCATTTGTGCATTCCTTGAGAGCGTTCCTTTTTGTTTTCCCAGCATCTCCCCCTCCCCCCCACACTCCTGCATTGGGTCAGGACAGGAATCCCTTTCCTCATAAGCAGTTTTGTTATCAGGGCTCCAGGGAACGATCACTGACCTCCAGCTGACAGAGATCAGCTCCCTTGGAGAAAAAAAGGGCTGCTTTGGAGGATGGACTCTCTGGCATCATAACCTGCAAAGGTCTTTCCCCTCTCCATCCCGGGGTCCACCCTCAACTCTCCAGGAATTTCCCAACCTGCAGCTGGTAAAATGAGTCCCCAGCTTGCTGGGGCGAAAGCGTAGGTGACTGGGGAAGGCAATGGCAAACCATCCCATTAAAAAGTCTGCTGAGAAAACGTCACAATGTGATGTTACCCCATGGGTTGGTAGCTACCTTTCCCTTTTTAGTCTTCAGTGGGAGCATGGGAGTGGAAGCATGGCGGGGCGTGCAGAATCATAGACCTTTCAGCGGTCCTTAGAGTTCCTTGACATCAGGCCTCAGATTCAGCAGGAGCTCACAGGAGCACAGCTCCTGAATCTTTCTGAGGATTCCCCCTCCTCCTCCCCACCTACCTTGTCCATTGAATAATAGTTGCTGCCAGAGCTTTTTGGGTAGAAAAAAGCCCAGCAGGAACTTATTTGCATATTAGGCCACACCCCTGATGGCACCATTGTTACACATAAGGCTTTTTGTAGAAAAGGCCCAGCAGGAACTCATTTGCATATCAGGCCACACCTCCTGACATCAAGCCAGCTGGAACTGCATTCCTGTGTGTTCCTGCTAAAAAAGCCCCGGGTGCAGCTGCATAACAATCCCTGGGTTAGGAGAGCGGGCAGCCAGCCAGCCACCAGGGGCTTTGCCATGCCGCCAGCAGCCCTCATTAACCCCGTCACCCTTCCTCCAATTATTATATGATTTGGGGCAGTGTATGGCTTGCTGGCCTTTTGACTGGGGAGGGGGGAGGAATCTCTAGCCAGCCCAAGCAGGCCTCGCTCACCCAGGGCTCTCCTTTCTTGTATCGGGTTGTTTTTGGCTAGGGGAGGGGGCTGCATATGCTAATGAGTTCTGCTAATGAGCTCTGCCATCTATTTTTCTACAAAACGACCCCTGCTTGACAAAATGTCTGTGTACGCCCCAGAAGTGATGGGGTGGGGGTGTCAAGCCAGTCCCACCCCCACTATTGTTCCTGCTGCTCCCCCCCCACACCCAGCAGGAGCAGGGGGGCAGCCTTCAGGTGGGGAGCCTCGAGATCTCCCAGAATTACACGTGGCCATTTCGGAAGGTGGACTCCGGGGCCCACTGAGCTCCCTCCCCATCCCAAACCCCGCTCTCTCCAGGCTGCACTTCCAGCTATTTCCCAACTCAGCAAACAAAATAACCAATGGCAACACAGTAGATCCAGAATTCTAAAAAACAACTGTCAAAAATACAAAATGCAATTTACAAATTTTACAAACGTTTATATAATATATTGTGCAATAGCATCCAAAAAATCATTCCAAAAGCATGAATCACATAGAGAGCGTAAAGTCCCAAACACAAATACAATTCTTCAAGGATGACTCCAGAAATTTCCAAAAAGTCTATAAGGAGTATTGCTACTCAGAAGTAAATTCCAAACTGAGTCCTTCCACTGATGTCGGCTTCCTAAGGAGAAATCTTGCCTTCACGCAATCACCGGCATAAATCACGTTCCGCTGCATTTGCAGCTTCTTCACAAGCCGACTACATAATAAGACCAAATGTGACAGCAATAATACAATGAACAATACTCCAAATTAAACAAAATTAAACAATAAAATATAACACATAATACAACCTGACAAAGGTCCTCAGACCGGCTTCTCTTAAACGCCCAGATTGTATATTTCAATTGACGGGTTGACCACACTAGAGAATCAACGTCCTAAAAGGACAAGTCACAGCTGGTAACAATTTAGCACGTAAAGGGGACCTCATATATTCACACACTCATACCCCAAAGAACCTAAACAAAACATGAGAGATCATTACATTGATTGAGACCGAAGGGCTCAATTGCATTTAAGCGATGTATCCACCTCGCCTCCTTCTGCAACAGGATTTTTTTGTATATCACCACCCCTACAACTAGAAGCTTCTACCTTCTGCAATACAAAACGTGTTCGGGGGGGGGGGGGGGGTGCTGTTAAGACTCGCGTCTTAGAACATATCTCAAGGGTTCGTCATCAAATTCCTGGCGTTCCTCTTTCCCAACATTATGTGGAAACTGGCCATGATTTAGAATCCCTGGAATTCTTTGTATTGCAGCAGGTAGAAGCTTCTAGTTGTAGGGGTGGTGGTATACAAAAAATCCTGTTGCAGAAGGAGGCGAGGTGGTTTCCTCCACCCCATTGGGACAGGAGGAGCTTCAGAAGAACCCAGGGGGCATGGCCTGTGTGTCTTCAGGGAGTGCCCATTCAGAACTAGTGACTTCCATTGTAGAAGGATGCTTGACTTGCAATTCCCAACATTTTGTCGTTGACCCCTGGCACCTCTTTGGTGACTGGCCCCGGCCCCCAAGGCAGCCATTTTGTGGTGACGCGCATTTTCTGTTCCCAAAGTGCCCCCAGGCCAAATGGGAGGGGGGGGAAACCCCTGTTTGAAAATGTACAAAAATGTGTGGCTTGAAAACCAGGGGGGGGGGGGGGAATGGAAGAGCGTGGAGGAACCGGCAGACGGAGCAGCTGTTACTTGTCTAAAAATATTGTTCAAAGCAATGCTCAATGAAAAATAAAACCACGCTTAAAGCCTATAATCAAACAAGGTGTGTGTGTGTGTGTGTGTGTGTGTGTGTGTGTGGAGGGGGGAACCTAGATAACATATCAGCGAGGGCAAAAGCAGAAGTTAAAGACCCATAATCCAAGATTTGGAACAGATCATTTGTATTTTATAGTATTTTATTGCTTGTAATTCAACTTTTATTGTATCTTATTGGCCTTTTATTGATTTGGTATTTTAATGGCACCTCACCTCTGAACATGTCTCTTGCTTTGGAAACCCTGCGGGGTCGTCCTACATCGACTGCCGTTTGAGGGTGAAAAACGGCACGTTTTCGTGTCTTGCAAACCACCCTTGAAGGCAGAAGTGCACTCTGCATCCACCGACCGGGAATGCCCCCCAAAACAAAATGAGCCCCCCATGAGACCAAGATGAAGGTGAGGGCTAAGCGGCCCATCTCTCTGGGAAGTAGGGCTCGAGGAGATCTCTTGGGATTAGGGCTGCTAAACTCCTGCCGGGGGCAGGAGATACCCCAGTTTGGGGAGCCCCAACCTGCTGACCTGGAGCAGGGCACTGGGGGGTCCTCATCCCCCCCCCAAAGGGCCCCATCATCACACGACACGCCCTGCATGATGATGTCACCCAGGAGTGATGTCATTGTGCTGGGCACATCATGCTGGGAGTGCTCTAGGATTCATGGTAACACTCTATGGTACCATCAAGTTTTTACCATGAATCCTAGAGCATCCCCATGCAACATGCCTGGCGCGATGACACCCCCCCACCGTAGCGACGGAGGGATTACCTACTTGGGATTACACTTGATCTCCAGATGGCAGAAATCAGTTGCTCCGGTGAAAATCTCCAGGTATTTCCCAAGTGGGAGTTGGCAACCCTGTATTCTCACAGGGAGGGTGCCAGTGCCAAGAAAGCCCTGCTCCAGGCCCCAAGAAGTCAAACCACCAAAAGAGAAGGAATCAGAAGACAACAAGGATCGGGAGGGCAAGAATCTGGGGGAGGAGACAGTTCCACCCCCCCCCCAGAAGGAGGGCCCATCCAGGCAGACCAGGAAGAAGGGTTGCCAGTTCTGCCTCGGGAAATACCTGGAGATTTTTGAGGTGGAGCCAGGGGAGGGCAAGGTTTGGGGAGGGGAGGGGCCTCAGCAGGGCGGAATGCCACAGAGTCCACCCTCCAAAGCGGCCATTTTCTCCAGGGGAACAAATGTTGGTAATCTGGAGATCAATTGCAAGCTCTCCAGATTAGGGTTGCCAAGTCCAATTCAAGAAATATCTGGGGACTTTGGGGGTGGAGCCAGGAGACGTTAGGGGTGGAGCCAAGATCAAGGCTGTGACAAGCATCATGGAACTCCAAAGGGAGCGCTGGCCCTCACATTTAAAGGGACGGCACACCTTTTCCATTCCTTCCTTCCATAGGAAATCATGAAGGATAGGGGCACCTTCTTTTGGGGCTCATAGAATTGGACCCCCTGGTCGAATCTTTTTGAAACTTGGGGGGTATTTTGGGGAGAGGCACTAGATGCTATACAGAAAATTTGGTGTCTCTGCCCCCCAAAACAGCCCCCCCGAGCCCCAGATACCCGCAGATCAATTCTCCATGATTTTCTATGGGAATAAATCTCCATAGGGAATAATAGAGTCCCCAGCAGATGACCCTGAAGCGGGGGGAGGGTCTCCAAACCGAGGGATCCCCTGCCCCCACCTGGGGATTGGCAACCCTACTCCAGATACTACCTGGATGCTGGCAACCCTACCAGGGGGCCATGTTTGCCCTGGGCTGCCCTGTGCAACCAACAGAAAGATGATGCCTCTGGGGAGGCCCAACCCACGAGTGAAAAAGAGGTTTCCTGGTGTGCCTCTGCCTGCCGACCATTGCAAAGAGGTGCCGCAGAAGGGAAACAGAAACTCACCTTCGGGGGCACGTGACGGGGATTCCCACTGGAACAGATGGATCAGTCCCATCAAGGCAGCAAGGAGAAAAACGAAGCATCAGCTGCACAGATGTGCTATCAAGCGATAGCCTGAAAAGGCTGGACACAGCTGTATGCACACACACACACAGAGAAAGCCCTTCCACCACTGCACAGTGGTTTTTTCCACTTGGCAAGCACGGGGTAGAAAATTATATTCATTTTTTTTTTTCTGTGCTGCAACTCCTCATTCCGTTTCAAAAGAGGGATTATACCTGTAAAGATAATATGGGCCTTTAATACCTCCATCTGCACCCAGGCGTTCTGCATTTCACAGTCCCCCACCAAACAGAAAAGCGTGGAATACGAAATGGAGTGGGCTTTTTTCCACCCTCACATTGGCTGCCTGCGAAAGAACAGCTTCCTCTCCCATCCGCACCCCACCCCTATCGAGACACCTCACATGCCCCGTTCTCATTCTGTCGGCAGCATCCTATGCTGTTGGTCCTTGAAAGGCACCCGAAAACCTCGAATGCTGGAGCAAGCCCGCCCCCCTCCACCCGCGACAGATTCGGGCACTCCTGGTAGCCTTGTAATTCTAGAGGAGGAATCTGGACATCTTCTTGTTTGACGTTTCTGTTGTGTGGGTGGCAGCAGCAGCGCTGGAAAGTCTGGACGTGTTTAACACTAGATCTCCACGTCAGAGTCTTACCTTAACTCCCTTGTACATAGCAGGCTGGCTAATGGCCTCGGCACATGAGCAGGTGACATTTGGTAGAAAAAGAGATGTCAGATAGCACAACTCATTTGCATATGCCACATGCCCCGAAGGTCTACTAAACTAAATCAGCTCAGCATCTACCTTAAAATGCTTCTAGAATTAGAATTGTCATCAGGCCTCGGATTCAGCAGGAGCTCACAGGAGCCCAGCTCCTGAACCTTTCTGAGGGTTCCTCCTCCCCACCTACCTTGTCCATTGAATAGTAGGTGCAGCTGCATAACAATCCCTGGATTAGGAGAGCAGGCAGCCAGCCAGCCACCAGGGGCTTTGCCACGCCCCCAGCAACCTTCATTAATCTCTGGAGAAGCCCATGCCACCCTTTCTCTACTTCTTATGTGATTTTGGGCAGCGAGTGGCTTGCTGGCCTTTTGACTGTGGGGGGAAAGTGGCCAAGGAGAGCCCCAGGTGAGCGAGACCTGGTTGGACTGGCTGGATCTCTAGCCAGCCCAAGCAGGCCTCGCTCGCTCGGGGCTCTCCTTTCTTGCATCGGGTTGCTTTTGGCTGGGGGACGTGGTATATGCTGAGTTATGCAAATGAGTCCCACCACCTATTTTTCTACAGAACGACCCCCGATTGTCATCATAAAACCTGTCGTACTTTTTAAATAACTTTCTCCTATGTGGCCACAATGGCACGATGAAGATTGCCATCTGTCAGCTTCATATGTTTTGGTTATTTTCCCTTTTTCGTGGGGAAAAATATTAGAAAGTTTGTCAAATTATGTTAGATTGCAATTTGGGGAGGTGGGGACTCTTTGTCAACCCTCTGAGGCAGTTGATTGGCTGCTGTGTGAGACAGGAGGAGGGGGCTGCTGGCCCATTGATCTGATCTAACAGGACTTCTTTCCTTTTCTTTAAAAAAATCTTTTCTGCCCCACCTTTTCCCTCATTGGAGACTCAAGGAAGTCTACGCCATTCTCCTCCCTTATATCTTCACAACAACCCTGTGAGGTGGGTTAGGCTGAGAGTGTGTGAGCGCACCAAGGTCACCCAGCAAGCACCTAGGGCAAGAGCGGGAGTTTAAGCCTGGATCTCCCAAATTTGACTACACTAAAGCCTTCGATGGTGCGGATCACAACAAACTGTGGCGATTTCTTAAAGAGATGGGAGTACCAGACCACCTCACATGTCTCCTGAGAAACCTGTATAAGGGTCAAGAAGCAACTGTCAGAACGGGATATGGAGTAACTGACTGGTTTAGAATAGGAAAGGGGGTTCGACAAGGATGTATATTGTCACCCTGCTTATTTAATTTAAATGCAGAGTACATCATGCGGAATGCCAGCCTGGATGAAGCACAAGTGCAGAAGAATAGATGCTTTCGAGCTGTGGTGTTGGAGAAGAATCTTGAGAGTCCCTTGGACTGCAAGAAGATCCAATCAGTCAGTCCTAAGGGAAATCAACCCTGACTGTTCCCTGGAAGGTCAGATGCTGAAGCTGAAGCTCAAAGACTTTGGCCACCCAATGAGAAGGGAGCACTCCCTGGAGAAGATCCTGATGCTGGGAAAGACAGAAGGCAAAAGAAGAAGGGGACGGCAAAAGAGGAGATGGCTGAGCAGCATTACTGATGTAACCAACACGAATTTGAGCAGACTTCGGAGGATGGTGGCAGACAGGAGGGCCTGGCGTGACTTGGTCCAGGGGGTCGCAAAGAGTCGGACTCGACTCTGCAACCGAACAACAACTTCCAAATACTAGTCTGACCTGACTGAATGTTCCTTCTTTTTTTTCTTCTTCTTCTTTTTTTTTTGGGGGGGGGGCGGGTGGGAAATAATCCACATAGCAAATTTAGCCTAACAGGAGAAAGGGCAAGTTATAGCCTGGGTGGACATTTTGTAAGTGCGGTGAAGTTTCCAATTTCCAGCTGGTGACTGGAGATCTCCCAGAATTCCAACTGATCTCCAGGGTTCAGAGATCAATTTCACTGGGGGATAGGGTTGCCAGCCTCCAGGTGGGGCCTGAAGACCCCCCCCCCTGACAACTGATCTCCAGCTTGCAGAGATCAGCTCCCCTGGAGAAAGTGGCCGCTTTGAAGGGTAGATTCTGTGGCATTTGCACCTTGCTGAGGCCCCTCCCTCCCCAGCTCCGCCCCCCCAGCACCGCCCCCCCCCCCCAAACTCCAGGCAGGGCTCTTTTTTGTAGCAGGAACTCCATTGCATATTAGGCCACATACCCCTGATGCAGCCAATCCTTCAAGAGCTTACAGTAGGCCCCGTAAGAAGAGCCCTGTAAGCTCTTGGGGGATTGGCTACGAGGGGTGTAGCCTAATATGCAAAGGAGTTCCTGCTACAAAAAAGCCCTATCTCCAGGAATTTCCCAAGCCGGATCTGGCAGCCCTAATTAGTGTTCAGAGAATTGTCTCCCTGAAGGAGCATTCAATCGCAGGAGCATTCCTTGTCTGTACCAGACAGCACCTCCAGTTGATCAGGGCCCAGAACTCATTCACTTTTGGAACGGGCTAAGAGATTCTGCCCCACAAACTTGCAGCCAAGGGCCACAGCCTCCTTGCACAACCGAAGTTCTTCCCAGCTGTATCCCAAACATCAGAGGGCCAGTTTGGTGTAGTGGTGAAGTGCGTGGACTCTTATCTGGGAGAACCGGTTTTGATTCCCCACTTCTCCACTTGTAGCTGCTGGAATGGCCTTAGGACAGCCAGAGCTCTCTTATCTGGGAGAACCGTGTTGGATTCCCCACTCCTCCACTTGTGGCTGCTGGAATGGCCTTGGGTCAGCCACAGTTCTCTTATCCGGGAGAACCGGGTTTGATTCCCCACTCCTCCACTAGCAGCTGCTGGAATGGCCTTGGGTCAGCCAGAGCTCTCTTATCTGGGAGAACCGGGTTTGATTCCCCACTCCTCCACTTGCAGCTGCTGGAATGGCCTTGGGTCAGCCATAGCTCTCTTATCCGGGAGAACCGGGTTTGATTCCCCATTCCTCCACTTGCAGCTGCTGGAATGGCCTTGGGTCAGCCAGAGCTCTCTTATCTGGGAGAACCAGGTTTGATTCCCCACTCTTCCACTTGCAGCTGCTGGAATGGCCTTGGGTCAGCCAGAGCTCTCTTATCCAGGAGAACTGGGTTTGATTCCCCACTCTTTCACTTGCAGCTGCTGGAATGGCCTTGGGTCAGCCAGAGCTCTCTTATCCAGGAGAACTGGGTTTGATTCCCCACTCTTTCACTTGCAGCTGCTGGAATGGCCTTTGGTCAGCCAGAGCTCTCTTATCCGGGAGAACCGTGTTTGATTCCCCACTCCTCCACTTGCAGCTGCTGGAATGGCCTTGGGTCAGCCAGAGTTCTCTTATCTGGGAGAACCGGGTTTGATTCCCCCCTCCTCCATTTGCAGCTGCTGGAATGGCCTTGGGTCAGCCAGAGCTCTCTTATATGGGAGAACTGGGTTTGATTCCCCCTCCTCCACTTGCACCTGCTGGAATGGCCTTGGGTCAGCCATAGCTCTGGCAGAGGTTGTCCTTGAAAGGGCAGCTGCTGTTAGAGCTCTCTCAGCCCCACCCACCTCACAGGGTGTCTGTTGTGGGGGGAGGAGATATAGGAGATTGTAAGCCGCTCTGAGTCAGAGAGAAGGGCAGGGTATAAATCTGCAATTCTTCTTCTGTACGGGTTGATGCCAGTATTCGCAGCCCCCTTTTCAATCACAGGCTGTCTTTTCTCCCCCCCCCCCCTTTGGGCCGCCATATTGTCAGGTGCCAAGCTGTGGTAACGACTGTAATTTCATAGAGTTCTCTAGACAGATATTGAAAAGGCATCTGGAAAAATTGATAGCGTATCAAGCCCGAGATTTCATAAGAGTCATTTTCAAAACGCCCAGCTGTCGTTGCTGTGATGAGCCAGGCATCTTGCGCAGCGGCTCGCAGCGGCTGAGGCCGGAGTCTCGTGATCCTACAGCTCCACCTGGAGAACCGGACCGAGTGTTGCAGAAGGGCCGGGAAACATTATTGTGGCAGAACCACGTTTGAGTCCATGGCACCTTTCAGACCAGCACAGTTTTAATCAAGGTATATTCATGCTTTCCTGTGCAAGCACGGAAATATTGTGGAAGACATTTTCACTGCCCCCCAAATTGGACTTCGAAATCCATGTTGAATCTTCATTTCTCCCTGGTGCAAATCAAAGCTGGACGTCTGTTCTGCGCACCGCTTTCTGCTAGAGCTTCAGGCCGACTTTGCCCTGTTAATTTTATGTGTGGTTTATAGGTTGTTCTGATTTTAAATAAAAAGGTGCACTGGAATACAATTGTGAGCCGCTCTGAGTCCGCTTGCAGAGAGGGGGGGATAGAAATTTAAGGTAATAAAAATAAATTAAGGTAATAAACAACACAGTGACAGAGAAATAAAGAATGAGCTGGGGAAGCTCAAACAGCAACAGGTTCTTCAGACCACATCTTGATCACCGGTTGGCTGAGACACGCAGCCAGTTTCCTGATGATCAGTTGGACTGCCCAAAGCTGTCTGAAGGGCTGCTGTACTAGTTCCCTACACAGCCCAGTCCACACCATTGACTTTCCTGACTGTGCGTTGCTACAAGCCTGACGGAGCCCTCCCTATCCCTGACATGGCTGTCTGTCTTTTTGCTCCCCAACCACAGGTGCAGGGGCACCATAGAGCTTTTTACCCAATTGCTAGAGTGTTGCACATGCCATGTGCCTGGCATGATAATGGCGTTTCCAGGTGACGTCATTGCACCAGGCACATTGCAGCACACCTGAGGGCTTCCGGGAATGGCTCCCCCTGCTGGCCGATTATGGGGCAGAGGGTTGGAGGCCCCAACATCCGGGGAACCCCCAACCCAGCAGTGGGGGAGCCTCTTTCCTCCACTGGTCAGCAGCAGATTGAAGCCCCCAAAAGCAGGGGGACCTCTGCCAGCACCCGGGGGCTGCTTTGAGTAATTGACGAGTAACACTGTGTTTGTAGCGTATAGAGCACTGGTTCCAGACTATCAGCCTGAGGCTATCAGCTGCCAATGAGAACTGTTGCCTTGTGAAATTGACCTAGACTTATTTTGAATCATGTTGTGGTTCCAGAGAAATTCATCTCTTTTGTCGGACGAAGAAACGTATTTGAAACACGCATGTTACCAGAAACGTGTCACAAACAATTCGGTTTCTGGATGAGAAACTCTGGCCCCTTTATATAAGTTTTCATGCGTAAATTGTTATTTCTGTACCAGTGAACTATACATGGGATTTATTGTAATTTGAATGTATCTTCGGATGTGTAGTGCATACTTCTGCGTCTGCATGTTCATGATATAAGTGCAAAATGATCAGTTTTTAGAGGTAAACAAAAATATGCATTATAGCAAACTAGCATCACTTGTGAGTAACAGTTATATGTGTTAGAACAAAACAGGAGTCACGTTGCACCTTTAAGACCAACTTAGTTTTATTTAGAATGTAAGCTTTCGGGTGCTCTCTAAGCACACTTCATCGGACAAGGGGATCCGGTGCAGTGAGCAAAGCCACACGTAGCTGGTAGTCTGACTACCAGCTCTGTGTGGCTTTGCTCACTGTAGTGGATTCCTCGTCTGATGAAGTGTGCTTAGAGAGCACACAAAAAACTTACATTCTAAATAAAACTAAGTTGGTCTTAAAGGTGCAACTTAACTCCTATTTTGTTCTACTACTTCAGACCAACACGGCTAACAACTCGGATCTAGTTCTATGTGTTGGCAGATTTAACACTTTCAGCACGATTTTCTCCTAGCACCTGGGGGCTGGCAGATCTAATTTGCCAACCTCCGGGGTGGGGGGTGGGGTCTGGTGATTTCCTGAAATGACATCCAGACACCAGAAATCCATTTCTAGGGAAGGCATGGATGCTTTGGAGGTTGGGTTGTGCAGCCTTATACCCAGCTAAGGTCTTCTCCTCCTCAAACCCCACTCATACCAGGGTCCAGCCCCAATCTCCAGGAATTCCTCAACCCTAATAGGAAGGGGGCTGGGCAAGCTGAATAGGAAGTGGGCTTATGCAGGCAAAGCACCAGAGGAGATCAGGTTGCCAACCTGCAGGTGGTGCCTGGAGATCCCCCGGATTAAATAAATAACTGATATATGTTATGCTTTATTGAATTATTTTATCATTTGAATGTTGTTTTTAATTGCTCCTTTAATGGTGTTTTTTGAAATCTGTGCTACCTTGGGGGATCCTGATGGGGTGGAAAGGCAGCACTAAAATGTTTCCAATAAAAAAAAATAAAGTATGATCTCCAGACTACAGAGATCAATCCCCCTGAGGGGAAATGGTAGATTTGGAGGGTGTACTCTGGGGCACTATGTTCTGCTGAGGTTCCTCCCCTCCCCCACCCCCCAAATCTCCAGGAATTTCCCAAGTCTGAGTTGGCAACCCTTGCACTGGGGCCCAGGGTGGGAGAGCTTGGGGGTAGTTTGAGCCCAGCCCAGAGGGGAATAACCCACGGGGTGGGGGGGCGGGGACAGTTTAGTTTGGTTTTTAATCTTTTTAAAAGATCTGTTTAATGTTTATCGCCTTGTCTTTTCTCTTGCTGCCTGTTCTGGGTCCTGCGTGCTTGGGAGGAAAGTGAGCATATAAATGTTTTAAAAGGGGGCGGGGGGGATGGTGAAGTTGCCCGCCACTGAGCCTAACAAACCTGAAGAGCGGCACCTTCTGATTGCAGCCGCTGAGCCAGGTAAATCAGGCTGTTGAGCGCACTCGCTGCGAAATCTGTACCATCTCTAGAATCAACAGCAGCACAAAAACGACCAGGAGAAAGTGCAGCTCACCACCTTCTTTCCTTTTAGCGTTAAAAATAAAGCCCGGGCGGCAGATTGCCCTGAAGCGCATCGTTCCAGAACAGCAACAGAGACCATCTATCCAATTGCTCTGCTAGTCTTCCCACAGCAACCTTTAGTAGGTCAGTTTCCATTAGAAGAATGAGGACTAGAGACGTGTGCTTGTAAATCGGAGAAGCGTGAAAGCTGGTACAGTATAGGAGCTAAGCCCTGGGTCACACACCTGAGCCTTAGTCATTCCTAGGGTTGCCGGATCCAGGTTAGGAAACTGCTGAAAATTTGGGGATGGAGCCTGAGAAGACAGGGACCTCTGTGGGGGACAATGTCTTGAAGTCCACCCTCCAAAGCATCCCTTTTCTCCAGGGGAACTGATCTCTGGAGTCTATGGATGAGTTGTAATCCCACGGCTTTCTGAGGTCCCACCTGGAGGCTGGCATTCCTGGGCTGCATTTCGGGTGGTTTTAGACCAAGTGTCCCTTCTTGCTAGCCTGCTTTACAGGAGAGGGATTCAGGGAGGTAGCCGTGTTGGTCTGAACCGGCAGAATAAAGTCTGAGTTCAGTGGAACCTTTAAGACCAACCCTTCTCAGGGAGCATTCCACCAGCATGGAGCTACAACAGAAAAGGCCCCGGCTCTAGTAGTCATGAGTCGAGCCTCTTTGAAATGGCTGGTGTAGGGGACAGAGGATGAGGGGCTGGAAAACCCCCCCCAGCAGGAACTCATTTACATATTAGGCCACACCCTGTGGCATCACTATTGTTTCACCTAGGGCTTTTTTGCGGTAAAAGCCCAGTAGGAACTCATTTGCATATTAGGCCACACCTCCTGACATCACCATTATTCTACACCGGGTTTTTTGTAGGAAAAGCCCAGCAAGGACTCATTTGTATATTAGGCCGCACCCCCTGACATCACCATTGTTTCACACTTGGCTTTTTGTAGGAAAAGCCCAGAAGGAATTCATTTGTATAATAGGCCGCAGCCCCTGACATCACCGTTTTCACACAGAGCTTTTTGTGGGAAAAGCCCAGCAGGGACTTATTTGCGTATTGGCCACACCCCCTGACATCACCATTGTTTCACGTAGGGCTTTTTTGTAGAAAAGGCCCAGGAGGGACTCATTTGCATATTAGGCCACACCCCTGATGCCGCGCCAGCCGGAACTGCATTCCTGCGCGCTCCTGCTCAAAAAAAGCCCCGTTGGTCTTAAAGGTGCCCCTGGCCCCAGACATTGTTCTACAGGAGAGGGGTTAGAGACAAGGAGTGCTGAGCACACTGAGGACTCTGCATCCGTGCAAATAGATATGTATTCTGTCCACTGCTTCAGGAGCCCCTGCTGCAGAGGAAGGTCACCTGATTCTCAGGGATGTCTCCAGGTTCCCTGCTCTCACCTTGCCTGGCCTCTCCTGTCACCTCCTGCCAATCATATCCTTTGGTGGCGAAGCTCTCCTCCATAGCCCCTCGTTTCCTCAATCCCCTTCCCCATCCTCTGTCCCCTACAGCAGCCATTTCAAAGAGGCCTGCCTCATGACGACCAGAGCCAGGGCCTTTTCTGGCAATTTAAGTTTCAACCTGAAATCCCCCCTCCCCCCCCCCCCCAGGAATCTGGAGTCTGTTTCTAATTAAACCTGTTGTGGTCATAGAGAAATCCAAAGAGAGGAGGGGCAAGAAAGAAGGCTCCATCATTGGCTCTTAGCCACAGCCAGGGCCTTTTTTGTAGCAGGAACTCCTTTGCATATTGGGCCACACCTCCCTGATGTAGCCAATCCTCCAAGAGCTTACAGGGCTCTTCTTACAAGGCCTAGTATAACATCTTGGAGGATCAGCTACATAAGGCTGCCAACTCCCTGGTCCAGGCGGGGAATCTCCTGCCCGGGAGTTTCTCAACCCGCCGGCCCACATCGGGCCAGCGGAGGGAACCTCCCTCTGCGATGACATCACCCGGAAGTGACATCATCAAAATGGTGGCGCCAATGCGGGAACGCTCTAGGTGTTTCCAGGAAAACTCTATGGTTTTCCCAGACGCTCAAGCCACTTGGGAGGTTAAAACTGTATGGTACTTTTGCACCATAGAGTTTTAACCTCCCAAATTGCTAGAGCATCCGGGAAAACCATAGAGTTTTCCCGGAAACGCCTAGAGCGGCCCCGCACGGGCGCCATCATTTTGATGATGTCACTTCCGGGTGACGTCATTCATCTCGCACGCACGCCCCCGCCGGGGGATGAAGAGGACTTGGCAACCCTACAGCTACATCAGGGAGGTGTGGCCTAATATGCAAAGGAGCTCCTGCTACAAAAGGTGCCCTGGCCACAGCGTATTGTTGGAACTCTCTGTCTGGGACAGTGGTGCTCTCTCTTTTTGGTGCTTGGTGGGGGGAGCACAGTGGTGGACCTCCTGATGGCACCTGGGTTTTTTGGCCATTGTGTGACACAGACTGTTGGACTGGATGGGCCTTGGCCTGATCCAACAGGGCTTCTCTTATGTTCTTATGTGACACAGAGTGTTGGACTGGAGGGGCCACTGGCCTGATCCAACAGGGCTTCTCTTATGTTCTTATGTGACACAGAGTGTTGGACTGGAGGGGCCACTGGCCTGATCCAACAGGGCTTCTCTTATGTTCTTATGTGACACAGACTGTTGAACTGGATGGGCCTTGGCCTGATCCAACAGGGCTTCTCTTATGCTCTTACATTTCTTATGTTCTGCAAAATTCCAGAATTTCCCTCTGTAGGGATGCAGGCAATGTCTTCCCAACAGGCAGGGCTTTTTTTGTAGCAGGAACTCTTTTGCCTATCAGGCCACGCCCCCCCTGATGTTGTCAATCCTCCAAGAGCTTACAGGGCTCTTCTTACAAGGCCTGCTGTAAGCTCTGAAAGGATTGGTTACATCAGGGGGTGTGGCCTAATACGCAAATGAGCTCCTCCTACAAAAAAAAAAAGCCTTGCCAAGAAGCAATGTCTTCTGAGTTTGGTGCCGTGGTTAAGAGCAGCAGACTCTAATCCAGAGAACCAGGTTCGATCCCTGCCTTCTCCTCCACACGCAGCTGGCCACCTGTTGCCTTCCGGCCCGCTCTGGGGCTTCCCTGGGGCAGATTTGCATTGGTCTTCCCAGGGGCCACTGCCTGCCTTCCCCTCTGCCTCGGCTGCATCCCCATCCAGTGCTGCTTCGCCATCTGTGGTGTCACTCAACCCTTGTTTGCCGTTCATTCCCCGAGCAGAACTCACAGCAGAGAGCTCCTTCCGTGCCACAGATCAAGCTCCGCTCCGCTCTGGCACCAGGCAATCCATCTCCACCTTCCTCTCATCTGTCACTCTGCAGCCAGCAGCACTCAGATGGAAGGTGGCTGGGGGTGGGTGATCCCGTGGGCTTTCAAGAGGCTGCAGAACACCCTTGGAAACAGACACCCGCACATTGCCTCCAGAACAGCTTCCCGGCTGCCAGAGGTCCCTGGAAGACAGAAGAAGAAGACTGCAGATTTATACCCCACCTTTCTCCCTGAAGGGACATATGAACATATGAAACTGCCTTATACTCAATCAGACCCTCGGTCCAGCAAAGTCAGTCTTGTCTACTCAGACTGGCAGCGGCTCCCCAGGGTCTCAAGCTGAGGTTTTTCATGTCTACTTGTCTGGACCCTTTTTAGTTGGAGATGCCGGGGATTGAACCTGGGACATTCTGCTTACCAAGTAGATGCTCTACCACTGAGCCACCATCCCTCCTAAAGTCATAAAGGAGATTGTGATCCACTCTGAGACTCTGAGATTCAGAGTATAGGTCAGGATATAAATCCAATATCATCATCTTCTTCTTGGTTGTTTAGAAATCAATTGCAAAAACAGGAGACTACCAAGTGCTTCCTGGAGGCTGGCTGGCAGCCCAGCCTACCTCACAGGGTTGTTGTGTGGACAGCAATGGAGGGAGGAGAACAGTGCTTGGGGGGTGCTCGGGGGGGGGTCTCCATTAGGGAGAAAAGTGGGGACACGAATGGAAGCAAGCGTCCTTCTGCCTGCCCGCCTTTCCTTTTCTGCCTCCTGTGCACCCCCCTCCCCCCACAATTAACCACGGCAAGGACAAAGCATCGAGGGCATTTTTTAATCTCCTCCATTTTAATTGGTAAGAAAAAGCAATACCCACTCATAAGGCCTCCAAGTCTCAGGAATTTAATTTAATTAGATCTAATGACCAGATAAATTGAGGATTTCGAAGAAGGACCTTCAGGGAATCTGTTGTGTGAACAAGACGAGGCGGCGGCATCTCCCTTCTTGGGATGCTCTTCCTTTTCCGGACGTGCGGTTCACACAGAGGCGCTCAAAGGGAGGAGGAGATGTTCATGGTGTCTAAGGGGTGCACAAGGGACACCCCTAAATTTAGAGGTCACCTTCTCTCTCCACTCTGAAGTGCAGCAGGCGGGGAGGGGTCTGTGGAGACCCCAGGCTCTGAGAAGCCCTGGCAGGTGACTCTTTCATTTTCCTGACAGAGCAGACAGCCAGTTTTGAAGCAGGCCTTGAAATGATAGTCCCATGGAGTGGGTGGGTCACCTGCCCATCAACGACAGGAACCGCGGCTCCCCAACGGCGTGTGTGCTCCTGACAACTGTGTTGTGTGGCGTGCGTGCAGGATAATTTTTCACGTCCTTGTATTGTCATTTGGGGCACTTAAAGTGTCACCAAGATTTCACTGCCCTAAAAGCTTATCTGTCAGCGTCGGTGAGTTATTCCAGTAAAAGGGTATCATCAAGGGAAACAATGGAAAACAAAGGCACTCGAGGTCTCGGGATGCTACTACGGCAAGTTCTTAATTTTTCAGCCGGTGTCCTGCCGTCTCCCAGAGGACAACAACCTACGGGCACTCACCACAAATGGACGCTCCTCCAGGCTTGCTGGCAAGATGGCGACAACCCTGTTGAAATCTTCCAGTCTAGCCCACGGCTAATGGATTGTGGTCCCCCGCCCCCATACCACTGGAAGGCTCTGTTGTTTATCTGCCTGCCTCAGCACGGAGGGTATAATTCAAAAGCTTCCAAGCTGCGGATGAAGGATGAGGTCCTTTTCAGGAATTATTGTCAAAACAGCTGGAAAGACAGCAAGCCCGGAGCAAAAAAAAGTTCTTATTGTGTATGGGGAGGTGAGAGATACAGATCTGATTGTTATAAACGGAGGATTGTTCTAACAGGAATTAGGTAGAAAAAGACAGGGTTCCCAACCTCCAGGTGGTGCCTGGAGTTCTCCTGTACTTTCAACTGATCTCAGATGACAGAAGTCAGTTCACCTGGAGAAACTGGCAGCTTTTGAAGGTAGACTCTGTGGCATTAAGAGCCCCGCGGCGCAGAGTGTTAAAGTTGCAGTACTGCAGTCCTAAGCTCTGCTCATGACCTGAGTTCGATCCCCGGTGGAAGCTGGGTTTTCAGGTAGCCAGCTCGAGGTTGACTCAGCCTTCCATCCTTCCAAGGTCGGTCAAATGAGTCCTCAGCTTGCTGGGGGGAAAGCGCAGATGACTGGGGAAGGCAATAGCAAACCACCCCATAAAAAGTCTGCCGTGAAAACATTGTGAAAGCAACCTCACCCCAGAGTTGGAAACGACTGGTGCTTGCACAGGGGACCTTCCCTTTTCCTGTGGCATTAGACCCTATTGACCTCCCCTCCCCAAAACCCCAGCCTCCTCAGGATCCCCCCCTCCCCCCCAAAAAAAACTTCCAGGTATTTCTTGAATTTCAAAAGTTTTATTAGTTTCAAAAAGTTGGGAATGAGGAATAAGAAGGAAAAAGAAATAAAGATTACAAATCAGTCTTAATCTGCATAGAGAGTACTTTCAAATAATACAAGTCTACAATCTGCAATGCTTTCTAAAATACATAAATTGTCACACGTCTCTAAACTGTGCGACATCAACATTTTAATATTTAGTCTTATAAATCTTTTTGTTAAAATAACTATTGAATCTGACATTTCCAGTAAAAGCAATCTTATAGTACAGAATACAAGAAAAGGGAGATATAAGTTCACACCAGAGAATCTTAAGAGTCTTGAGTATCTAACCAAGCATAGAATTTCAACCAATATTTTCTTGCTTCTTCCTTAGATTTCCCGGCCAACAGCTGGGATAAAAAGTCCGGCTCTGCTGTTTCCAGAATTTTTCCCACCAAGTCCATTCTCGTGGGGATCCAGGTATTTCTCAAACAGGAACTGGCACTCCCTGGTAATTATTTTGTTTATCCACTTAAGACATTTTTATGCTGCCTTTCCACCTGACGGGAGTCCCCAAGGTGGTGCACATAAAGCAAACATAAGAACATAAGAGAAGCCATGTTGGATCAGGCCAATGGCCCATCCAGTCCAACACTCTGTGTCACATAAGAACATAAGAGAAGCCCTGTTGGATCAGGCCAATGGCCCCTCCATCCCAGCACTCTGTGTCACATAAGAACATAAAAGAAGCCATGTTGGATCAGGCCAATGGCCCATCCAGTCCAACACTCTGTGTCACATAAGAACATAAGAGAAGCCATGTTGGATCAGGCCAATGGCCCATCCAGTCCAACTCTCTGTGTCACACATAAGAACATAAGAGAAGCCATGTTGGATCAGGCCAATGGCCCATCCAGTCCAACACTCTGTGTCACATAAGGACATAAGAGAAGCCCTGTTGGATCAGGCCAATGGCCCCTCCATCCCAGCACTCTGTGTCACATAAGAACATAAAAGAAGCCATGTTGGATCAGGCCAATGGCCCATCCAGTCCAACACTCTGTGTCACATAAGAACATAAGAGAAGCCATGTTGGATCAGGCCAATGGCCCCTCCATCCCAGCACTCTGTGTCACATAAGAACATAAAAGAAGCCATGTTGGATCAGGCCAATGGCCCATCCAGTCCAACACTCTGTGTCACATAAGAACATAAGAGAAGCCATGTTGGATCAGGCCAATGGCCCATCCAGTCCAACACTCTGTGTCACATAAGAACATAAGAGAAGCCATGTTGGATCAGGCCAATGGCCCATCCAGTCCAACACTCTGTGTCACACATAAGAACATAAGAGAAGCCCTGTTGGATCAGGCCAATGGCCCATCCAGTCCAACACTCTGTCACATAAGAACATAAGAGAAGCCATGTTGGATCAGGCCAACGGCCCATCCAGTCCAACACTCTGTGTCACACAGTGGCAAAAAATTTTATATACACACATACACTGTGGCTAATAGCCACTGATGGACCTGTGCTCCATATTTTTATCTAAACCCCTCTTGAAGGTGGCTATACTTGTGGCCGCCACCACCTCCTGTGGCAGTGAATTCCACATGTTAATCACCCTTTGGGTGAACCCCAAAAAAACCCCAAAACATTTGAACGATTAAAAACAACATGATAAAATAATGCCATAAAGACAAATAAACAGCACCAGACAGGGGCCAATAAAGGTTATTGAGAATATGCCTAATTGAACAATAACAATAGAGGGAGACAGAAAAATCTTTCTGAAGGATGGGGGGGGGGGGGGTCTCAAAGTTTTGGAGCCACTACATGAAAGGTTTGGATGCATATCTATGGGCCATGCTTTCCACGAGCTGGAAAAGACGAGAACTCTTGACAAGGTGAGCCGATCCTAACATTTTGTTAACAATATTTCTATGAACGCTCTGTCTGAGGAGAAGGATTTACATATGTATTAAATGCTTGTCATCCCATGACAAGACTGCCATGTTGTATTTCGTTTACACTGGGAATCCAGTGTCAGCTCAGGTCATAAATACAAATAAATAAGAACGAGTAGGAGGATGCATAAAAAAGGAAAGAAGTGGAGACAATAGACACCCAAAGGACTGCGAGGTCCATAGCATCACTGGCTGGGCAGAGTCAGAAGAGGGAATTCCTGAAGCGCCACTGGCAACTCACCATCAATCAAAAAGTATATTTTGGCTTCCTTCCAAAAGGCACCATGTTGGTCAGCACCCCGCCCCCCCCCCACCACCACCACCAGACTGAATGTTCTCTACATAAGAGAAGCCAATGCTCTATTCTTTCACTTGCCAGTGCTAATGGCAGCACTATGGAAACTTTGGACCTTTTTATTCTAGAGAAGGCAAGAACCAGCCAGGACTTAAAAGGACGGTACTACAGTTTCTTTACTGATTTACTGCCTTTTTGCCCAGCCAGAGCCAGCAAGAAGGCAAACAAATCAAAACAGTTTGGGGCTAAACAGAATGGTTCCTCAGTGGAACAGGCTTCCTCAGGAGGAGGTGGGCTCTCCTTTGGAGGCTTTTGGCCCTCTGACAGCAATGCTGTTTCTGTGAACTTAGGCAGATCTTGAGAGGGGGGAGGGGCAGGAAGGGATGAACTAGTGCGTGGCTCTTGTGGCCCTTTCTTACTTGCCCAGGGAAATGTAACAGGGAGGTAGTTCACCGGGGAACTCTTGGACTTGATTATATCTGAATTACAACGCTGACACGGACTGGGATACTATGTCTTTGTAGGCTGCCATCTTTATTGTTTTTGATAAGATTGGATGTTTTTAAAGTTTTAATTTGATTATTGTTACGCCTTATGTTGTGACCCGCCCTCAGCCCAGGGAGGGTAGGATAGAAATAAAATAATTAATTAAGTAATAATGCTGACTGAAACTTTGGGGTCAGGAAGGAATTTTCCTCCAGGCCAGACTGGCCCAGGGATTCTGGAGGTTTTATGTCTTCCTCGGGACATACAGCAACGGTCGCTGGGGAAATTGGGGGAAGGTAATTGTGAATTTCCAGCATTGTGCAGGGGGTTGTACTAAATGATCCTTAATTAAGAACATAAGAGAAGCCATGTTGGATCAGGCCAATGGCCCATCCAGTCCAACACTCTGTGTCACATAAGAACAGAAGAGAAGCCATGTTGGATCAGGCCAATGGCCCATCCAGTCCAACACTCTGTGTCACACAGTGGCCAAAAAACCCCAAGTGCCATCAGGAGGTTCATCAGTGGGGCTAGAAGCCCTTCCACTGTGCTCCCCCAGCACAAGAATACAGAGCATCACTACCCCGGACAGAGAGTTCTAACAATAAGCTGTGGCTAAGAGCCACTGATGGACCTCTGCTCCACATGCTTATCCATTCCCCTCTTGAAGCTGGCTATGCTTGTAGCCACCACCACTTTCTGTGGCAGTGAATTCCACGTGTTAATCACTCCTTGGGTGAAGAAGAACGTCCTTTTATCCGTTCTAACCCGACTGCTCAGCAATTTCAATGAATGCCCAAGAGTTCTTGTATTGTGAGAAATGTTAGTTAATTGCAGGGCTTTTTTTTTGTAGCATGGACTCCTTTGCATATTTGGCTACACCCCCTGATGTAGCCAATCCTCTTGGAGCTTACAGTCAGCTCTGTATGAAGAGCCCTGTAAGCTCCAGGAGGATTGGCTACATCAGGGGTGTGTGGCCTAATATGCAAAAAGGTTCCGGCTTCAAAGAAAGCCTGTTCCTTAAAGCCCCTTCCAACTCTTTGGTTTCTATGTCTCTAACAATTAAAACAAAACATTATAAAAGCAAAACATATGAGGAAGTTGTTTGGAGTATAAGAGGTTCCCTTTACAGACACATATCCCAGTTTTTTTTTTTTTGTCCTGCCAACAAGCTGCCTTCCCTAGAAGTAAATGTTACTGTGCATGGAACACAGTTACAACTCCTTTAATAATAATAATAATAATAATAATAAATTTATTCTTATATCCCGCCCTCCCCCGCCAAAGCGGGCTCAGGGCGGCTCACATGACATGGTTTACACCGTGATTACACTAAAATCCAAGCATTACAATAAAAGACAATTAAATAGTTAAATACATTCAATTCAATTAAATAAACAATTAAGATTATTAACAGCTACAAATTAAAGTGCCGCAGCTCAGTATATGTATAAGATGGCTAGGTGTCATTTCCCGGTTCCATCTTTAATAACAAGATCGATAGCAGGATTGGGGGTACTGTTTAATATTCTTATTTTAAAAGGATTTAGAGTTTTCTGTCCCTTCCTTGAACAAGCCAGCCTCTTGCAGATTATGCTGTGGGAAGCAAAGGGAAGACTTGCAAAAGCTGGCAGAGGGTTGGGGGGCAAAGCCCTTCTGGAGCAGCCCCATTCCCTGTTGGTGCTCAAATGAGGGGCAGGAGAAAATGAGGAGGATATTGTCAGGGCACTAATGTCACTTCCAGCTAAACCCCGGAAGTGGTCCGAGATTTTGCCAGTCTCTATGGTTTTTACCATAGAGTTCAGTGAAATCTTAGAGTATCGGGGACAACACTTCTGGGGTTTAGGCAGAAGTGGCGTTGAAATGGAACTAAGAAATGTTTCCCATGTCGCACCCTTAAAGTCTCTTGAGAATTCCAGAAAAATGCCTGCCAACCCTAAAGAAAATATGCAGGCTTCTTTTTTTTCCCCCCTGATGTGAATTGCAGATGGTTCACTGTTGCTGTGTTTTGCAATTCGGTCCCTGAATTCACAACACAGCGCGTGTGCGTGCGCGCAGAGGTGACCAAGTGGGAGACTGCAGGTCACCGGATGTAAGGACATAAATACCCTCCGCCTATGAAGTTTCACTGGCCAGGATTGGACCTGGCCAGGAAAGGGGGTTGTCCCGGGAGATGTATATAATCGGGGACCCGGGCTCGCCATGCTCTCTTTGTGATGTACTCGCCAATAAAGCATGTTGCCTTCTACAAGTCTAGTCACTCAGTACGTTACAACCGTCCACCTCTATTCCCAGTCCTGCCAACACTCCTTGAGCTCCCCTGCTGTTTTCCTTGCCTGCATCCTCCTACTGCCTCCCCTTCTTTCATAAGAACATAAGAACATAAGAGAAGCCATGTTGGATCAGGCCAACGGCCCATCAAGTCCAACACTCTGTGTCACACAGTGGCAAAAAATGTTATATACACACATACACTGTGGCTAATAGCCACTGATGGACCTGTGCTCCATACACTGTGGCTAATAGCCACTGATGGACCTGTGCTCCATATTTTTATCTAAACCCCTCTTGAAGGTGGCTATACTTGTGGCCGCCACCACCTCCTGTGGCAGTGAATTCCACATGTTAATCACCCTTTGGGTGAAGAAGTACTTCCTTTTATCCGTCTTAACCTGTCTGCTCAGCAATTTCATCGAATGCCCACGAGTTCTTGTATTGTGAGAAAGGGAGAAAAGTACTTCTTTCTCTACTTTCTCCATTCCATGCATTATCTTGTAAACCTCTATCATGTCACCCCGCAGTCGACGTTTCTC
This sequence comes from Heteronotia binoei, assembly GCF_032191835.1. Lineage (NCBI taxonomy): Eukaryota > Metazoa > Chordata > Lepidosauria > Squamata > Gekkonidae > Heteronotia > Heteronotia binoei. Next base: position 4,478,088 of record NC_083234.1, read on the forward strand.
CAAGCTAAAGAGTCCCAAGCGTTTCAACCTTTCTTCATAGGGAAAGTGCTCCAGCCCTTTAATCATTCTAGTTGCCCTTCTCTGCACCTTCTCTAAAGCTATAATATCCTTTTTGAGGTGCGGCGACCAGAACTGCACACAGTACTCCAAATGAGACCGCACCATCGATTTATACAGGGGCATTATGATACTGGCTGATTTGTTTTCAATTCCCTTCCTAATAATTCCCAGCATGGCATTGGCCTTTTTTATTGCAAACGCACACTGTCTTGACACTTTCAGTGAGTTATCTATCATGACCCCAAGATCTCTCTCTTGATCAGTCTCTGCCAGTTCACACCCCATCAACTTGTATTTGTAGCTGGGATTCTTAGCCCCAATGTGCATTACTTTGCACTTGGCCACATTGAACCGCATCTGCCACGTTGACGCCCACTCACCCAGCCTCAACAGATCCCTTTGGAGTTCCTCACAATCCTCTCTGGTTCTCACCACCCTGAACAATTTAGTGTCATCCGCAAACTTGGCCACTTCACTGCTCACTCCGAACTCTAAATCATTTATGAACAAGTTAAAAAGCATGGGACCCAGTACCGAGCCCTGCGGCACCCCACTGCTTACCGTCCTCCACTGCGAAGACTGCCCATTTATACTCACTCTCTGCTTCCTATCACTCAGCCAGTTTTTGATCCACAAGAGGACCTGTCCTTTTACTCCATGATTCTCAAGCTTTCTAAGGAGCCTTTGATGAGGAACTTTATCAAAAGCTTTCTGGAAGTCAAGGTAAACAACATCTATCGGGTCTCCTTTGTCCACATGTTTGTTCACCCCCTCAAAGAAATGCAACAGGTTAGTGAGGCAAGATCTTCCCTTGCAGAACCCATGCTGAGTCTTCCTCAATAACCCGTGTTCATCAATGTGCCTACTCATTCTGTCCTTGATAATGGTTTCTACCAACTTTCCCGGTATTGAAGTCAGACTGACTGGCCTGTAGTTTCCCGGATCTCCTCTGGAACCTTTTTTAAAGATGGGGGTGACATTTGCTACCTTCCAGTCCTCAGGAATGGAGGCAGATTTCAATGAAAGATTACAGATTTTTGTTAGAAGATCCACAAGTTCAACTTTGAGTTCCTTCAGAACTCTCGGATGTATGCCATCCGGACCCGGTGACTTATTAGTTTTTAATTTGTCTATCAGTTGTAGGACCTCCTCATTTGTCACCTCAATCTGACTCAGGTCTTTCAACACCCCTTCCAAAATTAGTGGTTCTGGGGCGGGCAAAAAGTTCTCGTCTTCTACAGTGAAGACGGAGGCAAAAAATTCATTTAGCTTTTCAGCCATTTCCCTATCCTCCTTCAGTAATCCTTTTACCCCATGGTCATCCAAGGGCCCCACTGCCTCCCTGGCTGGTTTCCTACTTCTAATATATTTGAAGAAAGTTTTATTGTTGGTCTTTATGTTTTTTGCAATATGCTCCTCATAGTCCCTTTTTGCCTGCCTGATCACAGTCTTGCATTTGATTTGCCACAGCCTGTGTTCCCTTTTACTAATCTCACTTGGACTGGTTTTCCACCGCTTAAAGGAGTCCTTCTTACCTTTTACAGCTTCCATTACTTTGTTTGTTAACCACGCAGGCCTTTTCTTATGCCTGTTTGTGCCTTTCCTAACTTGTGGTATGTATTTTATCTGAGCTTCTAGGATTATAGTTTTAAATAGCGTCCAAGCTTTCTCAAGGGTTTTGACCGTATGTACCTTTCCTTTCAGTTTCTTCCTCACATGCCTCCTCATCTCAGTGTATTTACCCCTTTTAAAGTTAAACGTGGTTGTGGTGGTCTTTTTGGACAACTCCCTATTTATACAAACGGTGAAATCAATAACATTATGGTCACTGCTCCCAAGCGGCGCAATCACTTTTACATCTCTCACCAAGTCTTGGGCATTACTTAGGACCAAATCCAGGATCGCCCCACCCCTGGTAGGTTCTGAGACCATCTGCTCCATAGCACAGTCATTGAGAGCATCAAGAAACTCAATCTCTTTCTCTCGACCAGAACACATATTGACCCAATCAATCTGCGGGTAGTTAAAATCACCTATTACAACACAGTTTTTACGTTTAGCCGCTATCTTTAAGCCTTCCATCATATTATAATCGTCCTCTCTCTTTTGATTTGGTGGGCGATAACAAACTCCCATAGTTAAATTTCCTTTTGGGCCCTCTATTTCAACCCAAAGCATTTCTAAAAGTGAATCTAATTCTCTGATCTCAGCCTTACTGGACCGTATATCCTCTCTGACATACAGAGCCACCCCACCTCCAACCCTTCCCTCCCTATCCTTCCGATATAGCTTATATCCAGGAATCACCGTGTCCCACTGATTCTCCTCATTCCACCAAGTTTCTGAAATTCCCACAATGTCTATGTTTTCTCCCAGCACTAAACATTCCAATTCACCAATTTTACTTTGAACACTTCTAGCATTTGCATACAAACATCTATAATTTCCCAGGCGAGCTAGGCCCGCCACCTTCCTCCTGCCGCCTCGAGACACTGGCAGACAGTCCATATTGTTTGTCACCTTCACAGTGGACAACTCCGGTCCGTTACCCGGTAGAAAAATAGCAGCTAACCCTTCATCTCTTTGAGACGAGTCCTCCCGAACCAGAGACATTTCATCTCCTGTCGGCTTTCCCCCAAGATTTAGTTTAAAAACTGCTCTGCCACCTTTTTGATTTTAAGCGCCAGCAGCCTGGTTCCATCCGGGGACAAGTGGAGACCGTCTCTTTTGTACAGCTCCCGCTTGTTCCAGAAAGCATCCCAGTGCCTAACAAACTTAAACCCTTCCTCCTTACACCATCGTCTCATCCACACATTGAGACTTCTAATTTGTGCCTGTCTCTCCTGCCCTGCACGTGGAACAGGTAGCACTTCCGAGAAGGCTACCTTGGAGGTCCTGGCCTTAAGTCTCCCGCCTAGCAGCCTAAATTTTTCCTCCAGGACCTCACGACTGCATTTCCCCACATCGTTGGTGCCAACATGCACCACGACCACAGGCTCCTCCCCAGCACTGTCTATCAGTCTATCTACTACATGCGTAATGTCCGCTACCTTCGCACCAGGCAGGCAAGTCACCATACGGTCAGTACGCGGTTTCGCCACCCGGCTGTCTACTTGCCTAATGATCGAATCACCAACTACCAATACCCCCCCTCTCCCCCTGCTCAGGGATGGTTCCTTGGCGCGAAAGGATTCCCGCTCACCAACTGAAGAAGAGGTCCCTTCTGAGGGCGCATTCCCCTTATCCTCAGCACGGTGCCCTGTTCCCTCTCGACCCTCACGCTCTCTGGCAGCAACGGGGCTGCTACGTTCAGAGCGGGGCTCATCTAATACGCCCCCGAGAGTCTTCCCCAAGTGCCTAACTGACCGTCTCTGCTTCTCCAGGGCAGTCACCTCGGCCTCAAGGGTACGAACTTGTTCCCTGAGGACCAGGAGCTCCTTGCATCGAGCACACACCCAAGACTTCTGTCCTTTGGGCAGATAGTCATACATGTGACACTCAGTGCAAAACACTGGAAAGCCCCCAACCCCCTGCTGGCATTCTATCTTCATTGTATATATATATATATTAAAATATACAGTCCTCTTTAAATGCTGTTTAAGTGGCTCCCCTTCTGGCGGGTCAACTTACCTAAACTTACCTTATTGGGAACTTACCTTATTTGGAGAACAAGGAAGCCAGGGATCTGGGTTCCTGCTCCTTAGAGAGCCCCTAGGCGAAGAGCCACAGGCCAGAGCCCTTTAGCTCTCGCCCTTCGGCTCGCGCCAAAGGCTCGCGCCTTTGGCAAGGCGCAGCTTAAAATGCAAAGAGGTGGAGCAGGGCACTCCTCAGCAATCACTCTCAATCAGCAGCAATCACTCTCAATCTCTTTCACCCTTAAGGCAGTCAACCAAACAAGAGCAGTTCCCCAGCTATCACACCTTAGAATTTTAGGCAGCCCCACAAACCTTAGAATGTAGTCCTTCAAAACTCAGAAATTCTCAGCAATTTCTCCAGCTGTCTCAGCTATCAGAGCTGCTCTGCTCTGCTCCTCCCAGACCTCTGTGAGATGTGCTCAGCCTTTGGCAAGGCGCAGCTTAAAATGCAAAGAGGTGGAGCAGGGCACTCCTCAGCAATCACTCTCAATCAGCAGCAATCACTCTCAATCTCTTTCACCCTTAAGGCAGTCAACCAAACAAAGAGCAGTTCCCCAGCTATCACACCTTAGAATTTTAGGCAGCCCCACAAACCTTAGAATGTAGTCCTTCAAAACTCAGAAATTCTCAGCAATTTCTCCAGCTGTCTCAGCTATCAGAGCTGCTCTGCTCTGCTCCTCCCAGACCTCTGTGAGATGTGCTCAGCCTTTGGCAAGGCGCAGCTTAAAATGCAAAGAGGTGGAGCAGGGCACTCCTCAGCAATCACTCTCAATCAGCAGCAATCACTCTCAATCTCTTTCACCCTTAAGGCAGTCAACCAAACAAGAGCAGTTCCCCAGCTATCACACCTTAGAATTTTAGGCAGCCCCACAAACCTTAGAATGTAGTCCTTCAAAACTCAGAAATTCTCAGCAATTTCTCCAGCTGTCTCAGCTATCAGAGCTGCTCTGCTCTGCTCCTCCCAGACCTGGGCAACACTCGAGTGGGAAGGTGGAGTCTCTGCTCAGTAAAGAAGCACCCCCACCCTGCATTCTGGCATTGCATGCAGCACAGGCGTCACAACTGCTTGCCTCTCTCAAGAGAGCTCAGACCGGGCAAGATAACAACCTGCAGAGGCAGGTGAGAAAGTACTTCTTCACCCGAAGGGTGATTAACACAGGAGGTGGTGGCAGCTGCTAGCATAGACAGCTTCAAGAGGGGATTGGATAAACATCTGGAGTAGAGGTCCATCAGTGGCTATTAGCCACAGAGTATTGATGGAACCCTCTGTCTGGGGCAAGTGGTGCTCTGTATTCTTGATGCTTGAGGGGGCAATAGTGGGAGGGCTTCTAGTGTCCTGGCCCCACTGGTGGACCTCCTGATGGCGTCTGGGTTTTTTGGCCACTGTGTGACACAGAGGGTTGGACTGGATGTGCCACTGGCCTGATCCAACGTGGCTTCTCTTATGTTCTTCTGATGGCCCCTGGGATTTGGCCACTGCGTGATACAGAGTGTTGGACTGGAAGGGCCATTGGCCTGATCCAACATGGCTTCTCTTATGTTCATATGTTCTCCTGATGGCCCCTGGGTTTTGGCCACTGTGTAACACAGAGTATTAAGAGAAGCCATGTTGGAACAGGCCAATGGCCCATCCAGTTCAACACTCTGTGTCACACAGTGGCCAAAAAAATTTTATATATATATATACACACACACTGTGGCTAATAGCCACTGATGGACTAGATGGGGCATTGGCCTGTTCCAACAAGGCTTCTATTATGTTCTTATGTTCTCCTGATGGCTCCTGGGTTTCAGCCACTGTGGGATACAGCGTGTTAGACTGGATGGGCCATTGGCCTGATCCAACATGCCTTCTCTTATGTTCTTATGTTCTCCTGATGGCCCCTGGGTTTGGCCACTGCGTGACACAGAGCGTTGCACTGGATGGGCCATTGGCCTGATCCAACATGGCTTCTCTTATGTTCTTATTTTTAGAATCCAGAAAAACCCTGCTGCTTCCTAAGGTGCTTCCTCCTCGCAGAGCTTCAAGGGAGATGGTCCTGAGCAAGAGACTTGCAGTCTGAGTCCCCTCTGCTTGCAAACCAGCCTAGCACTGGGAAATAGCTGGAGATTGTTTTTTTTTTTTGGGGGGGGGGGCGGGGTTGGAACCTGGATAGGACAGAGTTTGGGGAAGGGAGGGACTCCACAGAGTTTAACACCCAAGAGTCCACTTTCCAAAGCAGTCATTTTCTACAGGGCTACTGATCTCTGTAACCTGGAGTCTGTTGTATTACCGGGAGATATCCAGCTGCCACCTGTAATAGTAAATAATAATATCGAACAGACACCTCACATACAATGTAGTTGTTCAGTCACACAGTCAAGTCCGACTCTTTGCGACCCCATGGACAAAGTCACGCCAGGCCCTCCTGTCTTCCACCACCCTCCGAAGTCTGCTCAAATTCGTGTTTGTTGCATCAGTAACGCTGTCCAGCCATCTCATCTTTTGCCGTCCCCTTCTTCTTTTGTCTTCTGTCTTTCCCAGCATCAGGGTTTTCTCCAGTGAGTGCTCCCTTCTCATTGGGTGGCCAAAGGATTTGAAAATATCAAAATATTAAAATACACAGTAAGCAATGAACTTCCAATAGCACAATTAGAAATTTCGCACAACAAAAGCATACGTACTCCGAAGTCCATACTTCCATAAGTCAAAACTGCTCTCCAAAATTCAATTTGTGCATGCTAAAGTATTAGTGAAGACTGTATGTACTTTTTACTGGGGGTTTCCTTTGCTTGAGCCACTTGGAGGATAGCGACGCTCATCTGAGCTTTGGCCAGATTTCCTGCTCACCACATCACAAGAAACCTCTCTTGTTGGTTTGCCAACTACGTGGAGAAGAACTGACTTGCCTCTTGAACAACAGCTGAATGAGATAGTATTTTCCAGAGGCCATGATTCACCTTCAGGCCAGGAAAAGCTTCAGTTTCCACACATTAAAAAAAGGTAAAGGTAGTCCCTTGTGCAAGCACCAGTCATTTCTGACTCTGTGACATTGCATCATGAAGTTTTCATGGCACACATTAAGCCTCCATTATTTTTTTTTTCCTCTCCGGGTTCTTGGCAACAATACTTGGGAGACCTGGGCTGATTCCGCATTTGCCTCCCTATCGCTTCGTGGCTGTTCTATGTGGGTGTGATTTCCCGATTCCACACTAGAGGATTTAAGAACATAAATAAGAACATAAGAGAAGCCATGCTGGATCAGGCCAATGGCTCATCCAGTCCAACACTCTGTATCACACCTTTGCTCCATATTTTTATCCAATCCCCTCTTGAAGCTAGCTATACTTGTAGCCGCCACCACCTCCTGTGGCAGTGAATTCTACATGTTAATCACCCTTTGGGTGAAGAAGTACTTCCTCTTATCCGTTTTAACCCGACTGCTCAGCAATTTCATTGAATGTCCACGAGTTCTTGTATTGTGAGAAAGGGAGAAAAGTACTTCTTTCTCTACTTTCTCCATCCCAGGCATAATCTTGTAAACCTCTATCATGTTACCCCACAGTCGACGTTTCTCCAAGCTAAAGAGCCCCAAGCGTTTTAACCTTTCTTCATAGGGAAAGTGTTCCAAATCATTAATCATTCTAGTTGCCCTTTCCTGCACTTTTTCCAATGCTATAATATCCTTTTTGAGGTGCGGTGACCAGAATTGCACATGAGACTGCACCATCAATTTATACAGGGGCATTATGATACTGATTGATTTGTTTTCAGTCCCCTTCCTAATAATTCCCAGCATGGCGTTGGCCTTTTTTTTTATTACAATCGCACACAGTCTTGACATTTTCAGTGAATTATCTACCACCACCCCAAGATCTCTTTCTTGGTCAGTCTCTGCCAGTTGACACCCCATCAACTTGACTTTGTAGCTGGGATTCTTGGCCCCAATGTGCATTACTTTGCACTTGGCCACATTGAAACTCATCTTCCACATTGATGCCCACTCACCCAGCCTCAACAGATCCCTTTGGAGTGCCTCACAATCCTCTCTGGTTCTCACCACCCTGAACAATTTAGTGTCATCTGCAAACTTGGCCACTTCACTGCTCACTCCCAACTCCAAATCATTTATGAACAAGTTAAAGAGCATGGGACCCAGTTATGAGCCCTGCGGCACCCCACTGTTTACCGTCCTCCACGGCGAAGACTGCCCATTTATACTCACTCTCTGCTTCCTATTAATTAGCCAGTTTTTGATCCTCAAGAGGACCTGTCCTTTTACTCCATGACTCTTGAGCTTTCTAAGGAGCCTTTGATGAGGAACTTTATCAAAAGCTTTCTGGAAGTCAAGGTAAACAACATCTATTGGGTGTCCTTTGTCCACATGTTTGTTCACCCCCTCAAAGAATGGTAACAGGTTAGTGAGGCAAGATCTTCCCTTACAGAACCCATGCTGACTGCCCATTTATACTCACTAAATTTATCCCGGATTCAATTCCCAATTTGTTTTGTGTGTTCTGATTCTGCATTACTGTTGCTCCCGGAGTTTCTGTCATAATCGGAGCAATTTCCCCCTCACTCATCCATGCATTTTCCTTTTTTTTTTTTTCACGCATGCGTGTTCGCATTACTATGCAACTTAACTTTTTTTTGCTCTGATCTTCCCAGAAGGTGGCACAAACCATGGAGAAGCTGGGATGTGGACAATTCATGGTTAACCTGCAGTATGTGTGTGTGTGGGGAGGGGGGGGGCTCATGAATGTTCTTTGGGGTGGCTTAGGTGGTACCGGATGAGCAACTGCCGCAGATGCCTGGTTCCAGATGAAAAACTCCTCAACGGCACAAAGTGTTCTTGTCAGCCTCTTACGGCAGGATGTGAGTTTTCTGTCAGCTTGCCAGAGAAGGGTCCTTGCCCCTCAGAGGGTGTCAAGACACTTCAGCAGCGGAGGTGACAAAGGTTTGCAAGGCCAAGGGGTCTTCGAAGCCCACCGGACAGCCAAGGTGACCTCTGTGCGTTCACGCGCTTGTTAGCTGCCACCAGCAAATCCCAGGCCCCTGCCAATAAGCGTTCTCACTTCAGCCGGCAAACTGCCTAAGCGATCTGACTATGGAAGCCCTGCGGTTGGCTTAGCTTTGCATCACAGAAAAGAGCAAGAGTCCTGGAGCGCCTTGAAGACTAACAGCATTTGTAGCAGCAGCAAGGGAGGAATTCTAGCAGGAGCTCCTTTGCATATTAGGCCACGCACCCCTGATGTAGCCAGTCCTCCAAGAGCTGACAAGGCTCTTTTTTGTAAGCTCTTGGAGGACTGGCAACATCAGGGGTGTGTGGCCTAATATGCAAAGGAGCTCCTGCTAGAATTCCACCCCTGGGCAGCAGGGTGCGAGCTTCCACGAGTCACTGCTCACCTCTTCAGATACTCACAAAAGCGCCTTCCCTGCTACACATTTTGTTCGCTTCTGGCCTTTTGTTCTTTTCTACTGCTATGCAGAGAGCCAGTTTGGTGTCGTGGTTAAGTGCACGGACTCTTATCTGGGAGAACCGGGTTTGATTCCCCACTCCTCCACTTGCAGCTGCTGGAATGGCCTTGGGTCAGCCATAGCTCTCGCAGAGTTGTCCATGAAAGGGCAACTTCTGTCAGAGCTCTCTCAGCCTCATCTACTTCACAGGGTGTCTATTGTTGGGGGGGTGGGGCAGGTAAAGGTGATTGTGAGCCACTCTGAGACTCTGAGATTCAGAGTATAGGGCGGGATATAAATCCAATATCTTCTTCTTTGGTGCAAGGACTCTTATCTGGGAGAACCGGGTTTGATTCCCCACTCCTCCACTTGCACCTGCTGGAATGGCCTTGGGTCAGCCATAGCTCTTGTAGAGCTGTCCTTGTGAGAGCCAGTTTGGTGTAGTGGTTAAGTGTGCAGACTCTTACCTGGAAGAACCGGCTTTGATTCCCCACTCCTCCACTTGCACCTGCTGGAATGGCCTTGGGTCAGCCAGAGCTCTCTTATCTGGGAGAACCGGGTTTGATTCCCCACTCCTCCACTTGCACCTGCTGGAATGGCCTTGGGTCAGCCGTAGCTCTTGCAGAGCTGTCCTTGTGAGAGCCAGTTTGGTTTAGTGGTTAAGTGTGTGGACTCTTACCTGGGAGAACCGGGTTTGATTCCCCACTCCTCCACTTGCAGGAGATTGCAACCGCTCTGAGATTTAGAGTATAGATTGGGATATAAATCCAATACCTTCATCTTCTTCTGCTATAGGCAGACTAACATGGCTGCCCGTCTTGGCCTGGCATCTCAGGCGAAGGGCTTACGGTTGCATTCCCAAAGCCAGAATTCAGCAAAGAGAAAAGGGCAAACAATTTATTTATTTATCAGATTTATATCCCGCCCTCCCCTGACGGGCTCAGGGCGGCCAACGACAGTTTTTAAAAGTTAGCAATTAACAAACATATCATATTAAAAATAAAATATATAATAAAACATTTCCAAACATATTAAAAGTCCAAGATGGCAAGTTTCTGGTTTCCATTATATTAGTTCAGTGAGATTGTCGGTGCTGTAAGATAATAGCCACCTCCCCCGACCATTGATGGAGAGTTTGAATAATTTGGTCTTACAGGCCCTGCAAAGTTGTGGTAGGTCCCGCAGGGCCCTGATGTTTTTGGGGAGGGCATTCCACAAAGTGGGGACTATTACCGAGAACGCTCTGGCTCTAGTGCTGGACAATTGAGCTTCTTTCGGTCCGGGGATCTTAAGGAGATGTTGAGACCCTGAACATAGTGCTCTCTGGGGTCCATTTGGAAGTTCTCTTCTAAGATTGAGGCTCCCACCAGACCCTTGTCCTTCTGCACCGACTCTCTCCCTCTCTAGAACCATTTGTGGGAGCTGCGCAAAGAGACATCTTTATTGCTAATTCATTAAAAACACGTAAAGAAAAATCTAACAGCAGATTAGCTTATGAGGGCAGTTTTTACAAGTGCACTGCAATTAGAGTACATAGAAAACAATTATTTCCTAGTCAAACCCACTATTTAATCTCCCTCTTATTTGCCCTCTGTTGACTCTACAATCACTCTCTTGCCTTGCCAGAGCCAGGTTGGTGTCGTGGTTAAGTGCAGGGACTCTTATCTGGGAGAACCGGGTGTGATTCTCCCCTCCTCCACTTGCACCTGCTGGAAAGGCCTTGGGTCAACCAGAGCTCTTGAAGAGCTGTCCTTGTAAGGGCAGCTTCTGGGAGAGCTCTCTCAGCCCCACCTACCTCATAGGGTGTCTGTTGTGGAGGAGGAAGATAAAGGAGATTGTAAGCCACTCTGAGATTCGGAGTGAAAGGTAAGATATAAATCCAATATCATCTCCTTCCTTCCTTCCTTCCTTCCTTCCTTCCTTCCTTCCTTCCTTCCTTCCTTCCTTCCTTCCTTCCTTCCTTCCTTCCTTCCTTCCTTCCTTCCTTCCTTCCTTCCTCCCTTCCTCCCTTCCTCCCTTCCCTCCTGCCTGCGCTTGGATCCTCCTCTTGGCTAGCACACCTTGGCTCTGACTCTCAGCTGGCTCAGTTTGTATTGTCCAGCTTCACCTGGATAGAGAGGGTCCACAACTCAGTGATGGCACCTCTGCTTGGCATGCAGAAGGTCCCAAGTTCAGTCCCTGTCATCTCTAGTAAGGGTCAGGTCATAGGTGATGTGAGACCTCTGCCTGAGACCCTGGAAAGCTGTGGCTGGTCTTAGTAGACAATGCCAACCTTGATGGATGGAGGATCTGAATTTTAGTATAGGGCGGCTTCATGTGTTAACATATACTTCGATACATTGTGGGTGGAGCATGTGCCTGTGACCTCTGCACTATTCTTCACTGGCCTCCTAGGTTTTTCTCAACACCTGGAGAGGCTTTTCTTTCTTGAATAGCTGCCGCTGCCACCGGCCCTTTGCAAGGAACTGCCCCCTGGGAGGGTCAGGAGGACTCCCAGCTTTGGACCTCTTATCCTGATGTGTCTCTAAGCCCCTCTTGAAGCTGTCTGCGCGTGTAGCTGCCACCACCGTGTCTTCCTTTCAGCACAGCACCAGACTAAGCAAGAGAATCCCATAGACATAGGTAAAACACAAATCCTCTGTCCGTCTCTCTATACATGCCTTATCAGATAATAAACTATAGGACAGGCTGTTTAGTCCAGATGTTCTAGGTCTCTGCAGTGTTCCCATAGCACCCAAAGGAAAGTGAGGCCCTTCCTGTTGCAAGGAGTTTTTATGGTACCAGTCTCTCCTCCAACTGACCCATCAGCCCCGATCAAGAAGCATTTCCTGAAAAGTCTAGACCGGGGATGTCAAACTCGTGACCCGAGGGCTGAATCAGGCCCCCGAGCAACTGGCTCTTGTCTGCTTCCTTCTCCCTCTCTCTTGCTTCCTTCTGCATCTCAGCTTGCTTTGCCAGGCTTGCTCAATCGCACAGGAGCTACAGAGCAAAACCTCTATTTTCTCCATTGGTTAAGGCTCCTCCCCTGGGGAGGGAGGGAAAGAGCCAGAGCTTCCTTTGCCCAGGTAAAGCACCTTTAAAACCAATAAGAGCTAATGTTTTAAGCATATTTTAAGGTTTTTTTTTAAAAAAAGCTTTAGGCATGTTTGTCTGTGTCCTTTAAAAAGTTTATATCTCTGTTCAGGGCACCCCAGCGGCCCCGTGGGGCAGAGTGGTACAGCAGCTGTACTGCAGTACTGTGGTCTGAACTCTCTGCTCATGACCTGAGTTCGATTCCGGCAGAAGCTGGATTCAGGTAACCGGCCCAAGGTTGACTCAGCCTTCCATCATTCCGAGTACCCAGGGGGGAAATGTAAAAGACTGGGGAAGGCAATGGCAAACCACCCCGTAAAAAGTCTGCCGTGAAAACGCTGTGTGAAAGCAACGTCACCCCAGAGTAGAAAACGACTGGTGCTTGCACGGGGGGCCTTTCCTTTCCTTTCAAGGCATCCCAGGCATGCTCCCTAATTTATTTATTTATTTTATTGGATTTCTATCCCGCCCTCCCCAATGAAGCAGGCTCCCGGCGGCTTACAACAATAAGAACATTTACACATATTGAGCATTAACTCATTAAAACCTTAAACAGTATAGCAATTAAAACATTTTAAAACAATTTGGTGCTAATGGTAGATTCCATAACGATGGTTGCCAACCGCCGGGTGAAGCCTGGAGTTCTCCCATAAGTACGACTGATCCCCAGGCTATGGAGATCAGTTCCCCTGGAGCAAATGACCGCTTTGGAGGGCAGACTCTATGGTGGAAGAAATCCCTCCCCGGACTCTCCCCCTCCATAGGCACCACTCCAAAATCTCCAGGCCAGAGTTGGCAACCCTAACTGCTAGACAGGAGGAGGATGGCTGGAGTGACTCAGCAATGGAGAAAAGGCACTAGTCTAGTCTGTGCAGGCCCAGTGTGCTCAGATGTCTTTAATCCAGTCTCCGAGGGTGCTGAAACCCCAGCTAACCTCTGCAACTTTGGGTGTTTTTTCCCCCCTTCTTCTTCCTTTGGTTGCATCAGAATAGAAAACATTGATGGGAGTGTGGCAGGGAGAGTGAACCGAGAGGCATCATGACAGTGACGCGGAATCCACTGTCAAGACAACAGCAATCCGCAACCCCTCCCAGTTGCAGGAACAGGAGAGCCGAGACAACAGGACGGCCATTAATCTACGGCGGGAAGGACAGCTGGAATTAACGAGCGGCTCAGCGTGTTCTTCCAGGTGAGTTAAACTGAGAAAGAGCTCAGCATAGAAACGCTCCTTGGTTTAAACACCTCCCCAGCTGGCCTCAGAGGCCATTTCTTCACCGCAAAGCAGAAGGTCAAGGGCATGTGGAAAGAGAGGCCAACGGAGAACTGGCCTTGGATTCTATCGATACAGGCCCGGCGGCAGGACCCCTGCAGCTGCAAGCGAAGAAGACCTGCTGCAGTCGTCGGTTGGCTGCAAAAAGAACACGCCAAGAACGTCGTTTTCCATTCCCCAGTAATTAATTGTCCTGTGTTTTCCCCAGAAGCTCCCACTGCCAACCATCACTTAGGGTATGATCCGTACTTTAGAGCCGTTGGACCTGCTCCAGAAATCTCATACCTTTTAATTAGCCCGAGTCCTCAGGCATAATTAAACTTGATACCAAGCCCTTGAAACAGAGAGAGAGAGAGAGAGGGAAAAAAAGTTTCTCGAGACCCAGTTTGAGAAGTGGGTCACGGGTGATGGGGTTGTGTGCGAGAGTGTGTGTTTTAATTTGCTCTCTCCATATCGTTCCAAAGCACTTGACTTTCAAAAAAAACATATCTAATAAAAATACCAAAAAAAAAAAAGATTTAATCGGCTGCAGAAAGAACACCTCCACTTTATTCAGAAACACAATTATTTATCTGCTGGAAAAAACCTTGAATCGCATCCAGAAGTCACTCATGTTTTGGCTGCTTCAAACCTCAGTGCTTTCCCTCTTCAGATCTGGCAGCCCAAAGGCACTAGGTTCCTGACTACAGGAAGACCGACATACCTGCAGGGCCGCATCTCCCCGTATATGCCCCGAAGATTGGTGTGATCTGCTCACCAACACCTTTTGGTCATCCTTGGCCCAAAGGGCATCTGACTTGCCTTGACCAGGGCTTTTTTGGCCCTGACCTGGTGGAGTCAGCTCCCCATGGAGATTTGGGCCCTACCGGATTTACTACCATTCCGTAGGCTCTGCAAAATGGAGCTATTTCGCCAGGATTTCAGTTGAGGCAAGAGGGCGTCCTTACCCTACTGCCTATACCATCTATTGTCCTCCCCTACAATGATATACCATCTGGACAATTATATTTGGGCCAATATTTATGCTTTAATCTGCAGAATGTGCCCGCTGCACCTAAGTCATATATTATTTAGCTGTGCTTGTTTTGGATTGCATATTATTATTTTATTGTTGGATTTTAACCGTTTTTATTATGTTGGGCAATCCACTCTGAACCTGTTACGGGAAAGGGCAGAATATAAATCAACCAAAATAAAATTAAAATAAATAAATTACTAAGAGGAAATAAGGGGATAGGACAAATTTGGAAGGTTCATTTTCCACAATACATTTTGGGCCATATTTTTTTTAAAAAAAAAAAAAAACAGATAAGGTTACTACCCTCCAGATAGCACCCGGAGATCTCCCAAAATTACAATTGGTCTCTCGGAAACAGAGATCAGTGCCCCTGGAGAAAAGGGCTGCTTTGGAGGGTGGACTCTATGGCATTAAATCTCTCTGAGGTCCCTCAGAGGTCCCCAAACCCTGCTCTCCCCAGACTCCCTCCTTCCATCTCCAGTAATTTTCTGACCCAGAGTTGGCAACCTTAGAATTGTGATCACAAAACTGCTGGATGCTGGCGGTGATGGAAGCCAGCCATCTGCCGGAAAGGACGCTGCTGAATCCTGCAACAGATCCAGCAGACACTGAAGAAGAAGACCATAGATATATACCCCGCCCTTCTCTCTGAATCAGAGTCTCAGAGTGGCTTACACTCTCCTTTTACACCTTCCTCCCCCACAAGAGACACCCTGTGAGGTAGGTGGGGCTGAGAGAGCTCTCCCAGAAGCTGCCTTTTCAAGGACAACTCTGCGAGAGTTATAGTTGACCCGAGGCCATTCTGGCAACCGCAAGTGGAAGAGTGGTTCTCCTAGATAAGAGCCCCCGCACTTAACAACTACACCAAACTGGCTTTCTGTTAGGAAGGCATGATGGCTGCTGTCTGATCCCGAAAAGGAGGATCACAGGTGAGGTGTTGATCAAGATGCAGTCTGGATGGAGACGTTCCCAGGAGCCACTTTAAAAGCTTCCCGTAAAGAATACCAGCCAGTAACATGAAACCCTCTTTCCTTAACTGAGGCCTGAGTTTCTGGCTTCATGGCTGAAGACTGAGCTGCCAGTGCTGCTGTGGAAGCTTCAGCAATGAGAGGAGTGGATTTCCCACAATGGAAGCTTTGATGATGGTTCTGGCACGTCATTGTCCGGGTATTCATAAGAAGCGACAGAGACTTGGCTCAGTGACACAGCACGAAAGTACTTGGACAGGCCATTTGACATAGAAATTTGACAAGCGCACAGGCAATTTTGCAACCCCACCTGCGCCCCGGAGCAGTGGATCTGCACCACTGGCTTCCTGAGAAACACACAGAAGCAGTTAGCACCTTTGGATAGCCAAGAACTAAATCTTCTGGAACACGTCTGTGCCCTAATAAGTCCCATGATGCAACTGGGCAGTTCCACCGATGGATGATGTGAGACACTCCCCTTCAGCTTCTAGGGATGTTGGCACCAGACCAGCCTTAGACACCAACATCAACCCAGTGACCTTTGCGACATGACACATTTTCAACCAGTTTGGTGTAGGGCTTTAGTGTGTGGACAGACCCTTATCTGGGAGAACCGGGTTTGATTCCCCACTCCTCCACTTGCAGCTGCTGGAATGGCCTTGGGTCAGCCAGAGCTCTCTTATCTGGGAGAACAGGGTTTGATTCCCCACTCCTCCACTTGCACCTGCTGGAATGGCCTTGGGTCAGCCAGAGCTCTCTTATCTGGGAGAACAGGGTTTGATTCCCCACTCCTCCACTTGCACCTGCTGGAATGGCCTTGGGTCAGCCAGAGCTCTCTTATCTGGGAGAACAGGGTTTAATTCCCCACTCCTCCACTTGCACCTGCTGGGATGGCCTTGGGTCAGCCAGAGCTCTCTTATCTGGGAGAACCGGGTTTAATTCCCCACTCCTCCACTTGCACCTGCTGGGATGGCCTTGGGTCAGCCAGAGCTCTCTTATCTGGGAGAACCGGGTTTAATTCCCCACTCCTCCACTTGCACCTGCTGGGATGGCCTTGGGTCAGCCAGAGCTCTCTTATCTGGGAGAACCAGGTTTGATTCCCCATTCCTTCACTTGCACCTGCTGGGATGCCCTTGGGTCAGCCAGAGCTCTCTTATCCAGGAGAACCAGGTTTGATTCCCCATTCCTTCACTTGCACCTGCTGGGATGCCCTTGGGTCAGCCATAGCTCTCTTATCTGGGAGAACTGGGTTTGATTCCCCACTCCTCCACTTGCAGCTGCTGGCATGGCCTTGGGTCAGCCATAGCTCTGGCAGAGGTTGTCCTTGAAAGGGCAGCTGCTGTGACAGGCCTCTCCAGCCCCACCCACCTCACAGGGTGTCTGTTGTGGGGGAGGAAGGTAAAGGAGATTGTGAGCCGCTCTGAGACTCTTTGGAGTGGAGAGTGGGATATAAATCCAATATCTTCTTCTTCTTCATTCATTCACCACCATTGTCTCTGGCAGAACTCAAGGTGGCTTACAATATAAATAAAACATTATAAAACACACAACAAAAACAACAATTATATTTTTAAAAGCCACAATTTAAAAACTTAAATTTGGACTGCCAATAAATACAAAACGGAACTGGTCAAATGCAGCCCCTAAATACACCTGGGTCTCCCTCTCTTGCTCCACCTGGCTTCCCCTCCACCTTACAAAACTCCTTCTGACAAAACCCTGTCTTCCTGCTTCAAGCTAATCTTGGGGAAGGTTTTTTTTTTGCATCCTTTTGTAAACCTGGTGAGACATGCCCGAATGCAAGAGGAAGGCACGGAAAGCAAAGCTTCCAAGACATCTCTTTAAAGGACCCCACAAGAGAGAGAGAGAGAGAGGAAACAGAAAGGCTGCCATCTGCTGACTGTCAAGATTATTTCATTTCCTTCCCCAATTAGTGTCTTGCTAAAGCAGCTCCAAACAGGCGTTGTGCTCAGAGGTGTGAGAGGTTGCTAGCTCAGGCGCCTCTCCTGCTGCTTTCACACATGCTACTTAAAGAGTTTCTGAGCCTCCCTCCCACTATGTAAAAAAAAAAAAAAAGACACGGATGAAATTTTGCATCAGGTTTCTAAATGCATTCCTGTCATTGGGGAAGAGGGAGTTCTAATCACATTCCAGACCTCCTGCTGTTCTGTATGTCACTTGCAAACCGACTGAGTTCTGCTCAGGAGCACAAAAAGCTGCCTCATATCTCTTCAGGAGGTTAGCCAAACTCCTCATTGTCTACTTAGGCTGGCAGCAGCTCTCTGAGTTTTCAGGCAGAGAGGGGACTTCCTAACACTGACTACCTGTAATTTCCATCCACCAATCTTGGTACCCAGCTCTGCAAAACACCCTGCAGACTATAAATTGCAGAAAGTCACAGAACAACCAGCAAATTTCACAGAACAATCAGCACAGTCAACAACCATCTTCCTTATCTTCACACCCCTTCCAACCCTCCCAGCAATTAACACAGAACAATGGTCACATTCAACAGCCAGTTTCCTTATCACTACCCTTCCAGGAAGCCCCACCAAACAATGGGCACATCCACAAACCAATTGCCCTTTCATCACACCCCCTCCAGCCTAGAAATAGCAGCTCTCCAGCAGCCCTGGCCCCACTCAATGCACAGCAGCCAAGAAGGTCAGAGCGCCTGCTCCGGCTGCAACGCCACCGAGGATGTTCTCCGCAGCTGAGAACGAAACGTCTGGAAGGAAAACTTTCTCCAGTAGAACATGGCACTTGAGCCCGAAAGATTCTACAAACCGTAATACCTGTAATTTGTTCCACTGCAAGTGCCGGGGTCTAGCTGAGATCTTTGATGCGCAAAGGTGATGGAGTTCTGGCCCCTTCTTACGTGCATCTTTTACCAAATGCATCACGGCTTTTACCAAGGCCATGAGGGGCTTACGGCTCAGAAGGTCCTAGGTTCAATCTGCAGCATCTCCAGTTTAAAGGAGCGGGCAGTACATATGAACATATGAAGCTGCCTTATACTGAATCAGACCTTTGGTCCATCAAAGTCAGTATTGTCTACTCAGACTGGCAGCCGCTCTCCAGGGCCTCAAGCTGAGGCTTTTTCACACCTATTTGCCTGGACCCTTTTTTGGAGATGCCAGGGATTGAACCTGGGACCTTCTGCTTCCCAAGCAGCTGCTCTGCCACTGAGCCACCGTCCCTCCCCTGTAGGTGATGGGAAAGACCCTCTCTCTGCCTGAGACCCTGGAGAGCTGCTACCAGCCTGAATACAGTACTGACCTTGATGGTCTGATTCAGTAGAAGGCAGTTTCTGCAGTATTTCCAGGCTGTGGCTCATGGGAAGAGCCTCTGCTTTGCCTGCAGAAGGTCCCCGGTTCAATCCCTGGCAGTATCTCCAGTTGAAAGGACTAGGCGGGAGGTGATGGGAAAGACCTCAGCCTGAGACTTTGAAGAGCCACTGCCTGTCTAAGTAGACAATACTGACTCAGATGGACCAAGGGACCAATTCAGTAGAAGGCAGCTTCGCGTGTGAGTTCATTCATTAACTGGAGCCATGGCTCAATGGCTGAGCATCTGCTTGGCGCACAGAAGGTCCCAGGTTCAATCCCCAGCATCTCCAGTTAAAAGGAACATCTGGTAGGTGATTGGAAAAAACCTCTAGAGAGCCACCACCAGTATGAGTAGACAAGACTGACAATATTGACCCTGATGGACCAAGGGTCTGGGTGTTCATCGATTGGTCCGTCTTCCTCAGGATTCTTTTCTTAAAAATAATCTGACTGGCAGTTGCTCTCCAAGGTCCCAAACAGGGAAGTTACTCCTCTACCATCTGCTCCCAAAGGGCCAAACAACACCTTTGGGTTTTGAAAAGAGTGAAGTTTGTCTTTTCTGGACCCAGTTCAGGTTCCCCGCCACAGCTGTGGGGAGCAGCCTTTAAAAATCCCTGGAGCATGACGGCTTAGCAATGGTGACCCATGCTACGGTCACCTCAAGAACAGATCACTGTAATGCTGTCTACATGGGGGTACCCTTGACTCTGACTCGGAAACTACAGCTGGTGCAGAACGCTGCGGCGTGGCTGTTAATGGGGCTCCCTTGATGGGAGCACAT
Source organism: Heteronotia binoei (assembly GCF_032191835.1). NCBI lineage: Eukaryota > Metazoa > Chordata > Lepidosauria > Squamata > Gekkonidae > Heteronotia > Heteronotia binoei. Next base: position 4,497,658 of record NC_083234.1, read on the forward strand.
TTAGCCAGTGCCGAAAGAGCTGCACTGGCTACCTATTGTATTCCGAGTCCATTTCAAGGTGTTGGTATTGACTTTTAAAGCCCTTTATGGTCAGGGGCCTGCCTATCTACGGGACCGCCTTTCTCCGTATGTTCCCCAGAGAGCACTGCATTCAGGGACACAAAATCTACTGTCCATCCCTGGACCAAAGGAGGTTAAGCTATGCTCTACACGAGCTAGGACCTTCTCGGTGGCAGTACCAAAAATGTGGAATGCTCTTCCAGAGGCCATAAGGGCCCTGCAGGATCTCTCTACTTTCCGCAGGCCTTTTCTAACAGGCCTTTACTATCTAACCGGGAGAGGACGGCCGCCCCATATCATTATAGAGCTACGATACTACATGATCACCATCAGAAAAGAAGAACTCGCTTATATTGATGCAGTACAGCACCACGTAATGGTTTTAAATTGTAACTGTATTTTATTGGTTTTTAAATTGTAAACATAAATGTTGTTAGCTACCCCGAGTCCGCTCGCGGAGAGGGCGGGATAGAAATTTAAGCTAAATAAATAATAAATAAATAAAGGAGAGCCCAAATGGGCTGAGAACACTAACATGGGGGCAAGGGTGGAATACTAGCAGGAGCTCATTTGCATATTAGGCCACACCCCCTGACGTACCCAATCCTCAGAGAGCTTACAAGGCTCTTTTTTGTGTAAGCTGCAGGATTGGCTACATCAGGGGGTGTGGCCAAATATGCAAAGGAGCTCCTGCTAGAATTCCACCCTTGCATGAGGGGATAGAAAAACTCCTCCCCCCACCACCACGCAGCCATTACCCCATGCAGAAGTGGAGCTGGGGGAGGGGAATTGTTATCCCACGTTTGCTGCTCCAGGTGTCAAGGAAACTCCATGCAGAGCCACAAAAACAAGGAGGCCACTCCATCAAGCCTGCGGTGCTTCAGGCAGGAGCCCTTTCTCCCCTGTTCTGGCTACCCTGGATTTGTAAAAAGCCATTCCCTGCCATTTCAAATTTGCCTGCAGAGTTCAGGAAAACAAAATAGGTTTTATTGCAGATGGGGGAACAGCTACTAAAATAAGCCAAGGTACGGGTTTATGAACTGTGTAAAAGGTACACACAGGAGGGATGAGAGAATAAGTGAAGGAGGACACAAAAAGTGGCAGAGCAGTCAGTGAACCTCCCTCCCTCTCCCTAATCCTGATGCATCTACCTAAAACTTGTCCTTGACTGGATTTATATTTCAGTTTCCTGTGCGGATTCTTATTTGGGAGAACCGGGTTTGATTCCCCACTCCTCCACTTGCAGCTGCTGGAATGGCCTTGGGTCAGCCATCGCTCTCGCAGGAGTTGTCCTTCAAAGGGCAGCTTTTGTCAGAGCTCTCTCAGCCCCACCCACCTCACAGGGTGGGAGATTGTAGGCCACTCTGAGTCTCTGATTCAGCGAGGGCGAGGTATAAATCTGCAGTCTTCTTCTTTAAGCATCGAAATCACACGTATCCCACAGGGCAGCCCATCCCACAAATTGCAGCTTGCACTCTGGGGCAACCTAAGGAAATGTGCACAAAAATCCTGCAGTCTGGGATTTTTATAGAATTTAGCACAGCTTCATCCCTTCAATAGGGAGTGGGAAGCCCGTGGGGATGGAGCTGGCATTTCTCCACCGGGTCGGCAAGGCCCATTCCGGGGTCCAGAGTTCTGTACCTTTTCTGAGTGCTCATTACTCCACAAGCATCAGAATTAGTTTGGGCTGAGTTCTTCCACACGTCTGCCCTCCCTGTGCATTTTTAGAGTTGTGGAGGCAGGTTTTTTTTTCCTTCCCCACATGGCTTACATAATGAGGATTCTCAAGGGATGATGCTGTGGTCGCTGGCAGTGTTATCAGTGGCAACATAGCACCCCCTTATTTTTAAAAGGCCCTAATATATCGATAAATCACTGTAGTATTACAGTGGGCAGCCATGTTAGTCTGTCTGTAGCGGTAGAAAAAGAGCCCCGTGGTGCAGAGTGGCAAAGCTGCAGTACTGCAGTCCTAAGCTCCGTTCACAACCTGAGTTCGATCCCAGCAAAAGCTGGGTTCAGGTAGCCAGCTCCAGGTTGACTCAGCCTTGCATCCTTCCGAGGTCGGTAAAATGAGAACCCAGCTTGCTGAGGGGAAAGCGTAGATGATTGGGGAAGGCAGTGGCAAACCTTCCCGTAAAAAGCCTGCCGTGAAAATGTTGTGAAAGCATAAGAACATAAGAGAAGCCATGTTGGATCAGGCCAATGGCCCATCCAGTCCAACACTCTGGCCACACAGTATATATATATGTGTATATATATATACACATATATACATATATATATGTGTGTGTGTGTGTATATATATATATATATATACACACACACACTGTGGCTAATAGCCACTGATGGACCTCTGCTCCATATTTTTATCTAACCCCCTCTTGAAGCTATCTATGCTTGTAGCCACCACCACCTCCTGTGGCAGTGAATTCCACATTAATCACCCTTTGGGTGAAGGACTTTCTTTTATTCTTTTTTCTTGACTGCTCAGCAATTTCATCGAATGCCCACAAGTTCTTATATTGTGAGAAAGGGAGAAAACGACTTCTTTCTCTACTTTCTCCATCCCATGCATTATCTTGTAAACCTCTATCATGTCACCCCACAGTCGACGTTTCTCCAAGCTAAAGAGCCCCAAGCGTTTTAACCTTTCTTCATAGGGAAAGTGTTCCAAACCTTTAATCATTCTAGTTGCCCTTTTCTGGACTTTTTCCAATGCTATAATATCCTTTTTGAGGTGCGGTGACCAGAATTGCACAAAGTATTCCAAATGAGACCGCACCATCGATTTATACAGGGGCATTATGATACTGGCTGATTTGTTTTCAGTTCCCTTCCTAATAATTCCCAGCATGGTGCTGGCCTTTTTTATTGCAAACGCACACTGTCTTGACATTTTCAGTGAGTTCTTTACCACTACCCCAAGATCTCTCTTTTGGTCAGTCTCTGCCTGTTCACACCCCATCAACTTGTATTTGTAGCTGGGATTTTTGTCCCCAATGTGCATTACTTTGCACTTGGCGAAATTGAACCTCATCTGCTACTTTGATGCCCACTCACCCAGCCTCAACAGATCCCTTTGGGGTGCCTCACAATCCTCTCTGGTTCTCACCACCCTGAGCAATTTAGTGTCATCTGCAAACTTGGCCACTTCACTGCTCACTCCCATCTCCAAATCATTTATGAACAAGTTAAAGAGCATGGGACCCAGTACTGAGCCCTGCGGCACCCCACTGCTTACCGTCCTCCACTGCGAAGACTGCCCATTTATACTCACTCTCTGCTTCCTATTACTCAGCCAGTTTTTGATCCACAAGAGGACCTGTCCTTTTACTCCATGACTCTCAAGCTTTCTAAGGAGCCTTTGATGAGGAACTTTATCAAAAGCTTTCTGGAAGTCAAAGTAAACAACATCTATTGGGTCTCCCCAACATCACCCTAGAGTTGGAAACGACTGGTGCTTGCACAGGGGGACTACCTTTACCCTTTTTAGCAGTAAAAAAGAGCTCAGGGTCCAGAAGCACCATCAAGACTCGTGAAATTTGTGGCAGGGGAGGAGCAGCGGAGTCATGAAGTGAGCGGTGACTCACAAAAGCTCATATCCTGCCACAAATTTTGTTAGTCTTTAATACCCAGCTTGCTGGGGGGGGGGGGGTGGACTGTAGATGACTGCGGAAGGCAAGGGCAAACCATCCTGTAAAGTCTGCCAAGAAAACGTCATGCTGTGACATCACAAGGGACTGCCTTTGACTTCTAAGATGCTGCTGGACTCTTGCTCTAGTGTTATAACGATAGTTTAAGCAGGTTCTCTGAACCTTCCTTCCTTCCTTCCTTCCTTCCTTCCTTCCTTCCTTCCTTCCTTCCTTCCTTCCTTCCTTCCTTCCTTCCTTCCTCCCTCTTCCTTCCTCCCTTCCTCCCTTTCTTTCTTTCTTTCTTTCTTTCTTTCTTTCTTTCTTTCTTTCTTTCTTCCTTCCTTCCTTCCTTCCTTCCTTCCTTCCTTCCTTCCTTCCTTCCTTCCTTCCTTCCTTCCTTCCTTCCTTCCTTCCTAAATCTCTAACCTTGTCCTATGTGGAGATGTGCCTTTTCCCTTTTATTTCTGTGAGGGAAGGGGATAGAAATTTTTTTAAAAAAAAATGAAAGCAGAGAATTCATTAAACTAGCTTTATAACACTACAATGATGTATCGATACCTTAGGGCCTTTTTTTAAAAAAAATGAAGCCATTCATCTTCTGGAGGGCGGCAAAGGAGTGGTTCAACAATGGCAACACTTAGTCATTGAGAAGAAAGCTGGAGGTGGGGAGGACAAAGACAACCAATGCAAATATTACGCACCAGGAACAAGCCAGTTCAAAATCAGCTATCAGGAAAAAATTGGGGTAAAAGTAGTCTCAAAGGAGCTGGAAAGAACCCTGGTGGAAAACAAAAACAGCAATAAAAGAAGTGAAAACTAAAGGCACAAAAAATGCCTTTCCCCCATGTTTATCCTGACAACAACCCTGTGAAGTTGGAGGGGGGGAGCTGAGAGTGTGGGATGGCCTGAGGTCACCCTGCAAGCTCCCATGGTGGAGTGGAGATATGAACCTATTTTTCTGCAAAACCACCCCTGAATACACCAACCTGAATACACCCCCTGAATTAGATCATAGTCCTCAGAACCAGTCAGTCAAGATAGTTTCAGGACTTGGTCACGGTTTTTTAATGCTCTTGAGATAAACTTTGCCACTGTTTCTGTGGTTCTCTTGTCAGACCCCAGAAGGAGATTTAACAGATGGGAACTTGCAGAGCGGGCTGGAAAAAGTCTCATCAGATCTCAACAGGGCTTTTTTTGGGTAGAAAAAGCCCAACAGGAACTTATTTGCATATTAGATCACACCCCTTGATGTCACCTGTACAGGTGAGCATGCGGTCGTTGCTCCGCGGCCTGCACTGGCTGCCTATAGAGTACCAGATTCGCTTCAAGGTGTTAGTTCTGACTTTTAAAGCCTTACGCAGTCTGGGACCAACATACCTGCAGGACTATCTCCTCCTGTATATGCCCCGAAGGTCACTTCGTTCAGCCTCCCAAGATCTTCTGACTGTCCCCGGCCCAAGAGATGCCTGTCTTGCCTCTACCAGGGCCAGATCTTTCTCAGTCCTGACCCCAACCTTGTGGCATCAGCTCCCTATGGAGATCCGGGCCCTACCTGGCTTGCTGGCCTTTCGTCGGGCCTGTAAAAAGGAGCTGTTCCGCCAGATCTTTGCGTGAGGCGGTGGGCATCTATTCACTAGATCGGTTGGCCTCCCCTGCTGTACTATCCTACTGCACTGTTTTGCTGTATCGTATTGTTATGAAATCTTGGTCCTGCTGAACTATTCTGTTGGACTGAATATTGAAATTGGTTTTTTACTGTTATGCTGTTTTATTGTTATGTTGATTTTATTGTGATTTTATTATTCATGTTGTGCTCCACTCTGAGCCCCTGTGGGGAACGGGCAGAATATAAACAAACAGATAATAATAATAATTGTTTTGCACGGGACTTTTTTGTAGAAACAGCCCAACGGAACTCATGTGCATATGAGGCCACACCCCTGACACCAAGCCAGCCGGAACTGCGTTCCTGTGCGTTCCTATTTGTTGGGTGTAGATTCAGATTTGCATTAGAGCATGGACAGAGTGCCAAATAGAACTGAACTAATCTTGAACATTTGCTTTAACAAAGTATTATATATGTGTTCAGAGTATTATGTTTGCAGTGATATCTTTGCTGAGTTTACCTTAAGAGTATTATAGGGCCTTTTCTATGATTTTGGTTCTACAGTCCTAACCAAGAACTATGGGCTACTGTTAGGTACGAGAGAAAGTCTCCCCTTTAGCAGAGACTTGTTAAGTAGAGAAAGAAGTCCTTTTCTCCCTTTCTCACAATACAAGAACTCGTGGGCATTCGATGAAATTGCTGAGCAGACAGGTTAAAACGGATAAAAGGAAGTACTTCTTCACCCAAAGGGTGATGAACATGTGGAATTCACTGCCACAGGAGGTGGTGGCGGCCACAAGTATAGCCACCTTCAAGAGGGGTTTGGATAAAAATATGGAGCACAGGTCCATCAGTGGCTATTAGCCACAGTGTGTGTGTATATATAATTTTTTTGGGGGGCCACTGTGTGACACAGAGTGTTGGACTGGATGGGCCGTTGGCCTGATCCAACATGGCTTCTCTTATGTTCTTATCTTCATTTTGTTCTGTAAACATCTTTCGGTGGAAAGTAAGCTATCTTTCTACTTTCAGAAGCCACCGGGAGCCTATCTCTTGGAGAAGGTCATATCTCCCTGCAACAGCAGAAGCTCCGCACTGACTCACCTTGGAATTGGGCCAGGAGGCCTACACTGAAGTGAAAAGGGAAAGGGCGACACCGCAGATATGAAGTATAGGGAAGTGGGGGACGGGGGTCCAGATTAGCGGCCCTCGGACGATATCAATCCATCTCTCGCTTCTAAGTTGGGATATGAGACTTATTTGACCAATGAATGTAATCAGAATGTCAAAGGCGAAGACTGGTGTAGCCAATCTGTGAGTTGGCCTTTGTTTCCAGAAAGGTATAAGATGTTGTGACGATGGGGAAGGATTTCGGAGGAGAACGGGGTGTACGGTTTGTTTTCTCCTCCCCGCATTAATGTGAAAAAAACGATAAAAGAGATCTGCACATCAACTCTTCTGCGCCTCTGTCGTTCGCGAAGTCCTTTGTTTGGGAAGAAGGGGACTTCATCTATGTGCGACAGACTTAAAAAAAAGAAGCAGCCCTTGTTCTCAGAAGCTAAGCAGTCAGCTCTGCTCAGTACTTGGATGGGTGGACGCCAGGGAAGTCCAGGGTTGCTATAGCAAACCACCTCTGGATGTGTCTTGTCTTGAAAGCCCTACAGACTGTGACTAGCTGGTACTTAACATATGAACATATGAAGCTGCTTTCTACTGAATCAGACCCTCCTGGGTCCATCAAAGTCAGTATTGTCTTCTCAGACTGGCAGCGGCTCTCCAGGGTCTCAAGCTGAGGTTTTTCACACCTACTTGCCTGGACCCTTTTTTGGAGATGCCGGGGATTGAACCTGGGACCTTCTGCTTGCCAAGCAGATGCTCTACCATTGAGCCACAGCCCCATTCATGGCTCTCCAGGGTCTCCAGCTGAGGTTTTTCACACCTGTTTGCCTGGACCCTTTTTAGTTGGAGATGCCGAGGATTGAACCTGGGACCTTCTGCTTACCAAGCCGATGCTCTACCACTGAGCCACCGTCGCTCCCTAGAACATATGAAGCTGCCTTCAACTCAATCAGACCCTCCTGGGTCCATCAAAGTCAGTCTTGTCTACTCAGACTGGCAGCAGCTCTCCAGGGTCTCAAGCTGAGGTTTTTCATACCTATTTGCCTGGACCCTTTTTGGGAGATGCCGGAGATTGAACCTGGGACCTTCTGCTTCCCAAGCAGATGCTCTACTACTGAGCCACCGTCCCTCCCCTACACACAGACCCAACCTGCAGAGCAGACTGGAAAGGCCTTCTGAAGAATAGCTAACATATTAGTACTTAGCATACATCTCACAGGAAAAGAGAAAACGGAATCGATCCAACAAGCCATGATCCACAGGGACGTAACCTTCGCCTGCACAGGATTCCCCTAAATCCACCAGTTAGCTCTGCTAAAGGGAACGTGTTCGAACAGGATAAGGAGAACAAGCTACAATAAGCAGGGTCTGAGAGATAGGATAGATACTGATTGTTAGTAAAGGGGAACGGAGGCAAAAACCAGATTAAAAGGTGAGCAGACTTGCTTAGTATCAGCTATGAGCATTGGCCAGTCCACCTATTCAAGTCTTTCTATTCATCTGGCACATGTCCTGTTATCAAAAAACATGAAAAGAACATAAGAACATAAAAGAAGCCATGCTGGGTCAGGCCAATGACCCATCCAGTACAATACCCTGTCACACAGAGGCCAAAACCCAGGGACCATCAGGAGGTCCACCAGCGGGGCCAGAACTCTGGAAGCCCTCCCACTCTTGCCCCCCCCCCTACAAGCACCAAGAAGACAGAGCATCACTGCTGCAGACCGTGGCTAATAGCCACTGGTGGACCTCTGCTCCAGAGGTTTATAAGGCAGACAGACCTGGGCCATGCCCAGCAGGACACGAGACATCCAGGAGGAAGATGGACCAAGAACTCTCATTGGCTTCACTACTATCTGGACAAACGACCTCATCCAAGCCTCTATTATCCATGAGAGGTAGGAAGCAGAGCCCTGTTCCCATTCACATGGGAGAGGGGGTGTGTGTGAGAAGCAAAGCTATTTTAAAACAACAGAGCATGGTTCATCTCCTTGCACCTTACCTGCTCCATTCCATTTTTTAAAGTGCTTCCCTCCTATCCTAGTTCATCCCCACTCTCCAAGGCAGGCGGGGAGAAAAATGTTTCAAGGATGGAAGGATCCTGAGGTTTGGCACAGGACAGGTCAGCTTTTCTTGGCTAGAAATATCCATCGGTTGCCACAGCAATGCTGTACAGAAGCAACTGAGCCATAAAACAAGGGCAATTGTATTTATATACTATCCAATGTACCTTGGCAGCGGATGGGAAAGGAAATTCAGGATGCTCACAGCTGACCAGAGGCAGTTTTCCATTGAAGACAAGAACCTCCACATTCAGAGGCAGTCAGTCTCTGAATTCCAGAGCCAGAAAGCAACAGGAGGGGAAAAGCCTAGGTCTCTTTCCCCTGTTGTTGGCTGTCAAAAGGAACTGGTTGGCCACTGTGTGAGACAGGAGGCTGGACTAGATGGGCAACTGGTCTGATCCAGCAGGGCTTTTCTGATGTTCTTCTCGGGGGAAGGCCTCAGCCTCTCTGCCCTGTTGTTGGCTTTCCAGAGGAAGTGGTTGGCCACTGTGTGAGACAGGAGACTGGACTAGATGGACCCTCACTGGTCTGACCCAGCAGAGCTCTTCTGATGTTCTTCTCAGGGGAAGGCCTCAGCCTATCTGCCCTGTTGTTGGCCCTCCAGAGGAAGTGGTTGGCCACTGTGTGAGACAGGAGGATGGACTAGATGGACCCTCACTGGTCTGACCCAGCAGAGCTCTTCTGATGTTCTTCTGAGGGGAAGGCCTCAGCCTATCTGCCCTGTTGTTGGCCCTCCAGAGGAAGTGGTTGGCCACTGTGTGAGACAGGAGGATGGACTAGATGGACCCTCACTGGTCTGACCCAGCAGAGCTCTTCTGATGTTCTTCTGAGGGGAAGGCCTCGGCCTCTCTGCCCTGTTGTTGGCCCTCCAGAGGAACTGGCTGGCACCTGTGTGAGACAGGAGGCTGGACTAGATGGACCCTCACTGGTCTGGCCCAGCAGGGCTCTTCTGATGTTCTTCTCAAGGAAGGCCTCGGCCTCTCTGCCCTGTTGTTGGCCCTCCAGAGGAACTGGCTGGCCCCTGTGTGAGACAGGAGGCTGGACTGGATGGACCCTCACTGGTCTGACCCAGCAGGGCTCTTCTGATGTTCTTCTCAGGGGAAGGCCTCGGCCTCTCTGCCCGGCTGTTGGCCCTCCAGAGGAACTGGGTGGCCCCTGTGTGAAAAAGGAGGCTGGACTAGATGGACCCTCACTAGTCTGACCCAGAAGGGCTCTTCTGAGGTTCTTCTCAGGGAAAGGCCTCGGCCTCTCTGCCCTGCTGTTGGCCCTCCAGAGGAACTGGTTGGCCACTGTGTGAGACAGGAGGCTGGACTAGATGGGCAACTGGTCTGATCCAGCAGGGCTTTTCTGATGTTCTTATGATGCATACAGGTGTAGAGGCCTGTCAACTGGACGTTGCCTTTCTGGGTTTCCAGATATACTCCATCTTGTTCCTGAACTGACAACTGAATTGACATGAACATAGCAACTTCCTAGCACACTGTGTCAAAAGCAGAATTTATTTACCTTCCCAGTGAAAAGGCATAATACAGTGTTTTTTCTACCTTTCGAATAATGAATGTGCTTTATGACAGACTCCTCCTTCTGGCAAAACAAACAAAAAGTAACAGATTAACTTGGGAAGGGGTCTGTGAGCCAGGAGCTTTTGCATCCTCGGCATCAAGGCTGCTGTTTCCTCCTAGGCATCTTGATGACCCAAAAGTGCCAAAGGAGAATCCGTGTCCTGTGAGTGAAGCTCTTCTGTCCTTGTCCTTTAGAAGGGGGAATCCCAGCGCTGACACCAATTCCCAGTACAGGAATGTGAATATATTTAAAGGATAAGATGTGTGGCTTTCTCTCTTACTGTTAATCACTTGCAATAGAGCTGCACGAATGCGGCACACAGGGCTGAGATGCGGGTTTCCATCTTTCTTCCATGTCATGCACACAATGCAGCTGGCACACGCCTTAAGGACATCTGGGTGGCTCAGTGGTAGAGCATCTGCTTAGTAAGCAGAAGTTCCCAGGTTCAATCCCCGGCATCTCCAACTAAAAAGGGTCCAGGCAAGAAGGTGTGAAAAACTTCAGTTTGAGACCCTGGAGAGCCGCTGCCAGTCTGAGTAGACAATACTGAGTTTGATGGACCGAAGGTCTGATTCAGTATATGGCAGCTTCATATGTTCATATGCTGTTATGAAGGTTCAAAGAGCCAGGGGGATCTCTAGCCCCACTGTGGTGGGCAAGCCGACTCAAGCCGACAGCCAGATTCAAGCCCAGTAGCACCTTACAGACCATCATGATTTTTTTTTTTGGGGGGGGGGGATGCGTTTTCAAGAGGCAAATCTCTTTGTCAAATACTTTGCCACTTGAGAGGTCATTCTCACAAAATCTCATTGGCCGCTACCCTCTTGCCACCCGGCAAGCCTGGAATCAAGAGACTCCCTTCCAGCTGGAATGGTGATATTTTAGAGAAGAAGAAGACGACAATGGATTTATATCCCACCCTCCACTCAGTCTCAGAGCGGCTCACAATCTCCTTTCCCTTCCTCCCCCACAACAGACACCCTGTGAGGTAGATGAAGATATTGGATTTATATCCCGCCCTCCACTCCGAAGAGTCTCAGAGCGGCTCACAATCTCCTTTCCCTTCCTCCCCCACAACAGACACCCTGTGAGGTAGATGGAGATATTGGATTTATATCCCGCCCTCCACTCCGAAGAGTCTCAGAGCGGCTCACAATCTCCTTTACCCTCCTCCCCCACAACAGACACCCTGTGAGGTGGGTGGGGCTGGAGAGGGCTCTCACAGCAGCTGCCCTCTCAAGGACAATCTCTGCCAGAGTTATGGCTGAGCCAAGGCAATTCCAGCAGGTGCAAGTGGAGGAGTGGGGAATCAAGCCCAGTTCTCCCAAATAAGAGTCTGCACACTTAACCACGACAGCAAACTGGCTCTCCAAAGTGGTGCTAACAAAGTGCTGCACGGTCCAACAGGTGCAACCCCCTCAGTGTGCCCTATGAAATTGTAGGGGAACCACCACTCTGCCTTTGGGGTTGCTCAAGGAAGCCTCCGGGCTGGCCTTGCATACAGATGGGACACGATTCGTATGCCTAGCAGGATTTGGAAGGTGAAGGCAGCCTTTGCACAGATGCCCCGGCCAGCCCTCCTGAGCGAGAGACAGTGGAAGAGGTGAAGAGCTCCATCTCCCTTGGCCCACCATTTAATGCAGCGACTGTGGCTTCCAAGCTTCTGACCTTTAGACTGTTAGCCGGGGGAGAAAAGATGAGACGTTCTTGTACCTGTGAGACTTAAGGCATGTCCAAGTAGGCATTTCTTAGTCTCTCTGTCGAAGCTATATTTATATATAGTGCACAAATGGCATTTTTGGAAGCCTAAGGCTATTATTGCCCAGAGAACGGTCTAAATTTAGACTGGGCATGGAGGGAGATGAGATCAAGGAAGTGGGGAAGGGAGAAACCAGGGGTGGATTTTGAACCACGGCATTTAGATCTGAAGCTGCACTCCATTGGGGAATGCAGCTTGAAGGACTAACCAAAAGATTTCAAGGTAGGCCTTGAGGAGGGGATGAAAGGAGAGAGAGAGAGAAAGAGAGAGAGAGCACCACAGCATTGCTCTGGAAGGGAGTCACAGGAAGAAGAAGAAGAAGATATTGAATTTATATCCCGCCCTCCACTCCGAATTGTCCACAGATTCTCAGAGCAGCTCACAATCTCGTCTATCTTCCTCCCCCACAACAGACACCCTGTGAGGTGGTGTTAAGCAAACAGCCCTAAAAACAGGATTTGGGGGAATTTAGAGTGGACAGAAATCTGCTTTATAGCGAGATCATAAACCTATGTATGCGAACGAGGGGTGGAGTAGGGAAGTTGTCGGGAGAAGAAACAAGACTAAACATCGCTTAAAAATACATAAGCACAGAAGGAATGTTTGTTCACAAAGGGAAAGAAATCCAGTTAAGGGGGAGGGACAAGGTAATCAAATCATGAAGTGAAAAGAAACTAGGACAGGGTGTATCCCCACCCCCAAATTCAAAATAAATATGAAAAAGCAACGAGAGCAACAATGCAGAATGAGAACAGGGGAAGACGGTATGAGGGTACAGCAGCCAAGAAATGAAACTAAAGTTTCTTTTATATGGGCTCTTTAACCCACTTCAACAGATTTTTTTTTTTAAAGGTGCCATATACCTTGCGGATAAAAAGCAACAACAAAGAGAGATAGTTTCAAAGAGTAGTCATGTTGATGTGCAGATAGATTCGAGGTATCTGACAAAGGGAGATTTGATTCCTGGGACCTTAGACCCCGAAAAAACTTCTTGGTCTCTCAAGTGCTCTGAGACTTGAATCTAACAAAGAAAAGAACTCTAGACCAAAGCCGGTTTTGGAAGTTCTGGATTAAAGCGTCATTTAGCCTGCTTTTTTTCTTAAGGCCTATGAAACTTTATATTTTTTTAAAAAAAATTGGTTGCCCTCTTGCTAAAGTGGGTTACAGATCCCATATGAAAGGGAACTAACTTGGAAGGAAATTCTCTTTTCTGAATATTTTTTTTTAAAAAAATACTTTCAGATTTTCCGTTTTCAACTTCCATTTGGGCCCAGGTTTTTCCAGGGCCCGTCCAAGGGCTTTCCATGCCTGTGATGGATATGTGTGTGTACGTCTTTAAGGGAGACCTCTCAAACTAGTCGCTCCCCTTCCTCTAAGGCCTCTATAGGAGTGTTGGCTGTAGTTGCCAGTAAATGTTTCTTCTTTACTGGAATTCAATAAAGGAGCCTATTATTGAAGCTGCTGGAATTGCCTGTGTGTGGTAACTAGCTGGAAAAGTCAGCTGCCTCCTTTACAGCAGACCCTAGAGGATACTACATGGTGTCAGCTGTAGGATTTTGCAGAAGGACGTTTTGGATGGGAATCCTGCATGGAACAGAAAGGAGGGGCTGTATCTCAGTGGTAGAGTCTCTGCTTCGCATGCAGAAGGTCCCAGGTTCAATCCCCGGCAGCACCTCCGGTTGAAAAGAACCAAGCAGTAGGTGATGGGAAAGACCTCTGCCTGAGACCCCAGTCTGAGTAGACAACATGACTTTGATGGGCTGATGGGCTGAATTAGTATAAGGCAGCTTCATGAGCGTTCATGTGATGGAACAATTTAAGTCCCCCTCTGAGCTAACCTGCACTGGGAATTTAGGAGACAACTGGAGAAAATGGACAGGCAAAGTGCACTGTTCAAACCATCAAGTGGCCAGGCCAGGAATCCTGGAGGTTTTTGTTTGTTGCCAACTTCTGGGCATGGAGCAGGGGTCATTGTGTGTGTGTGTGTGTGTGGTTGTTCTTGTTCAGTCGCACAGTCGAGTCCGACTCTTTGCGACCCCATGGACAAAGTCACGCCAGGTCCTCTTGTCTTTCACCATCCTCTGAAGTCTGCTCAAATTCATGTTTGTTACATCAGTAACACTGTCCAGCCATCTCATCTTTTGCCCTCCCCTTCTTCTTTTGCTTTCTGTCTTTCTCAGTATCAGGGTCTTCTCCAGTGAGCGCTCCCTTCTCATTGGGTGGCCAAAGTATTTGAGCTTCAGTTTCAGCATCTGACCTTCCAGGGAACAGTCAGGGTTGATTTCCCTTAGGACTGACTGATTGGATCTTCTTGCAGTCCGAGGGACTCTCCAGTCTTCTCCAGTGAGTTCTCCCTTCTCCTTTGGTGGCCAAAGTATCTGAGCTTCAGCTTCAGCATCTGACCTTCCAGGGAACAGTCTGGGTTGATTTCCCTTAGGACTGACTGATTGGATCTTCTTGCCGTCCAAGGGACTCTCAAGATTCTTCTCCAGCACCACAGCTCAAAAGCATCTATTCTTCTGCACTTGGCCTTCCTTATGGTCCCGCTCTCCCAGCCATACATTACTACTGGGAATACCATTGCTTTGTTGGCAGGGTGATGTCTCTACTTTTTCGCCATAGCTGTCCTCCCAAGGAGCAAACGTCTTTTAATTTCATGGCTACAGTCACCATCTGCAGTGATCTTGGATCCCAGAAATGTGAAGTCTGTCACGACTTCCATGTCTTCCCCTTCTATTTGCCAAGGTGTGATGGGGCCGGATGCCATGATCTTAGTTTTTCTGATGATCTTAGTTTTTCTGATGTCAAGCGCCAATATTTCTCAATAAGCAGTCTTTTGATTTAAATCAAAGCTGTTTTATCGTTAGAAACTCAGAAGCTGTACCAAGGACACAAACCTTGGAAGTAATGACGTATACAGAGTTACACAGTTACTATATAGGATATCTTCAAAGGTTACCATACAGATGCATACTTGAGTCACAGGTTCAAAGGTTACTAAACACTATCTCTTTTATTACTAAGGAATTTAGGTTATTAGAAACATTGCCCATTCTCACACTATTCTGGAAGCAGATAAGAGTTGTCAATGTGAACCTGTGGGAGAGGCGACTTGAAAGTGGTACCAGCCAGGCTGTAGCATAAACATCCTTGGGCCAGATGGATTTATTACTTGCCCAATGGTTGTAAATAAGGGGGGAGCAGTAGAGAGCTGGTGACCTGCTTTGTGTCTAAGAAACAATTAAGTTACAGAAATAAGAGCGCTTGACAGTTTCAAGCCTACTTTTGTGCTCTCCTCTTTCACCCTCAACAAGAGGTTCTTTATGTCCTCCCCACTTTCTGCCATTAGAGTGGTGTCATCTGCATATCTGAGGTTGTTGATGTTTTTCCCGGCAATCTTAATTCCGGCTTGTGCTTCATCCATGCCAGCATTCTGCATGATGTACTCTGCATATAAATTAAATAAGCAGGGTGACAATATACATCCTTGTCGAACTCCTTTTCCTATTCTAAACCAATCAGTTGTTCCATATCCCGTTCTGACAGTTGCTTCTTGACCCTTATACAGGTTTCTCAGGAGACATGTGAGGTGGTCTGGTACTCCCATCTCTTTAAGGACTTGCCACAGTTTGTTGTGATCCACACAATCAAAGGCTTTAGCATAGTCAATGAAACATAATATAATATAATAATAATAAATTTTATTTGTATCCCGCCCTCCCCACCTCGGCAGGCTCAGGGCGGCTAACAGCATTTCATAAAAACATACAATAATAGATAAAACCTTTAAATGTAACAATATAAAACATTAGACTTAACAACATTAAATCCAGTATATACAATTAAATAACTTCGTCTGACAGGGCTGATGGTGTTTGACGCTAGTTCTGCCAGTATATACACAGCGGTATAGGTCTTTAAACCGCATTGGCAGATCCTTAATGAACGGTTTTCTTTAGCAGTCCGAATATGCAAGTTTAAAGAGGGTGGTCTTGCAGGCCCTGCGGAGCTGATCAAGGTTCCGCAGGGCCCGCACCTCCTCGGGGAGTTGGTTCCATAGGGCAGGGGCCGCGATTGAAAAGGCCCGTGCTCTGGTATTCTGAAACAGAAATAGATGTTTTTCTGATACTCCCATGCTTTCTCCATAATCCAGCGAATGTTGGCAATTTGATCCCTAGTTCCTATTCCTCTCCGAAACCCAGCTTGAACTTCTGGTGGTTCCCAATCTATATACTGCTGAAGCCTAGCTTGTAGGATCTTTAGCACGACCTTGCTGGCATGTGAAATGAGTGCAATTGTGTGATAGTTTGAACATTCTTTGGCATTACCCTTCTTTGGGATTGGAATATAAACTGATCTTTTCCAATCCTGTGGCCACTGTTGCGTTTTCCAGAATTGTTGACATAATGTGTGCATTACTTTAACAGCATCATCTTTTAGGACTTTCAATAGCTCAATTGGGATACCGTCATCTCCGCTCACTTTGTTGTTAGTAATGCTTTCTAAGGCCCATTTGATTTCACACTTCAGGATGTCTGGCTCAAGGTCAGTGATTTCACTGTCTTGGTTGTCAGGGACATTGAGATCCTTCTTGTATAATTCTTCTGTGTATTCTTGCCACCTCTTCCTGATAGGGGGAGGGACGGTGGCTCAGTGGTAGAGCATCTACTTGGGAAGCAGAAGGTCCCAGGTTCAATCCCTGGCATCTCCAAAAAAGGGTCCTGGCAAATAGGTGTGAAAAACCTCAGCTTGAGACCCTGGAGAGCCGCTGCCAGTCTGAGAAGACAATATTGACTTTGATGGACCAAGGGTCTGATTCAGTGTAAGGTAGCTTCATATATTCATATGTTCATCTCTTCTGCTTCTGTTAGGTCCCTACTGTTTTTGTCCTTTATCATGGCATCTTTGCACGAAACGTTCCCTTGATTTTTCCAATTTTCTTGAAGAGATCTCTTGTCCTTCCCATTCTATTATTTTCCTCTATCGCTTTGCATTGTTCCTTCAGGAAGGTCTCCTTATCTCTCCTTGCTGTTCTCTGGAAATCTGCATTCATTTGAGTGAATTTTTCCTTTTCACCTTTGCCTTTCGCTTTTCTTCTTTCCTAAGCTATTTGTATAGCCTCATCAGACAGCCACTTTGCTTTCTTTTTCTTTGGGAAGGTGCTGATTGCTGCCTTCTGTACAATGTCATGAACCTCCGTCCATAGTTTTTCAGGCACTCTGTCTATCAACTCTAGTCCTTTAAACCTATTCTTCAGCTCCACTTATATTCATAAGAGATGTGATCAAGGTCAAACCTGAATGGCCTAATGGCTTCCCCAGTTTTCTTCAGTTTAAGCCTGAATTTTGCAATGAGTAGCTCATGATTGTGTGTGTGTGGCAGGGGGGGGGGAGGTATTTGCAAATTCCCTTCATTGCGCAGGGGGTTGGACTGGATAACCCTGGAGGTCTCTTCCAACTCTATGATTCTATTATTCTGACATGATCCATAACATGCTACAAGGTGGCCCATACTCTCCTCTTGAGCTGCTGGATCTGAGGAATTCTCCCATAACCAGGCTGAAAGGTACCCCAGCCCAGTTGCCAATGGGAAGGTCAGAGCTGTAACTAGCTAATTCTGGGCCCGCATTGAGAATATAGCATTGTGCCCTCCTATATTTTTGGAGTCGTTGTTTTAGTTAAAAAGGTAAATATATAAAGAACAACAGGCATAATAATAACATAATACCTTCTATAGTCATGACATAGGGTTGCCAAGTTCAATTCAAGAAATATCTGGGGCCTTTGGGGGTGGAGCCGGGAGACATTGGGGGTGGAGCCAGGAGCAAGGTTGTGACAAGCATCATTGAACTCCAAAGGGAGTTCTGGCCATCACATTTAAAGGGACCGCACACCTTTTAAATGTCTTCCCTCCATTGGAAATAATGAAGGATAAGGGCACCTTCTTTGGGAGCTCATAGAACTGGACCCCCTGGTCCAATCCTTTTGAAATTTGGAAGGTGTTTTGAGGAGAGGCATCAGGTGCTGTGCTGCACATTTTGTGCCTCTATCTCAATAAACAGTTCCCCAGAGTCCCAAATACCCATGAATCAATTCTCCATTATATCCTATGGGAATCAGTCTCCATAGGGAATAATTTCCCTCCCCACCACCCACCCCGCTTTCTGATGACCCTGAAGTGGGAGAAGGGCCTCCAAACCAGGGGACCCCCTGCCGTCTTTAGTCATGAGATCTGCATACACAATCAACTAATGCATGAGTGACTATTGAACTTGCTGATATGTAAAAATACAGAAGTACATCGAGTACAACTATTGTTTGCAACTGCACTGTTAACATAAAACAAAATGAATATGGTTTTATTTTTTAGGGGAGGGACGGTGGCTCAGTGGCAGAGCCTCTGCTTGGTAAGCAGAAGATCCCAGGTTCAATCCCCAGAATCTTCAAAAAGGGTCCAGGCAAATAGGCGTGAAAAACCTCAGCTTGGGACCCTAGAGAGCCGCTGCCAGTCTGAGTAGACAAGACTGACTTTGATGGACCGAAAGTCTGATTCAGTAGAAGGCAGATTCATATGTTCAAGTTGGATATATCAACAGGAAACTCTTTGGGGGAGGGACAGTGGCTCAGTGGTAGAGCATCTGCTTGGTAAGCAGAAGGTCCCAGGTTCAATCCCCGGCATCTCCAACTAAAAAGGGGCCAGACAAGTAGGTGTGAAAAACTCAGCTTGGGACCCTGGAGAGCCGCTGCCAGTCTAAGTAGACAATACTGACTTTGATGGACCGAGGGTCTGATTCAGTAGAAGGCAGCTTCATATGTTCATATGTTCAGTCCAACGCTCTGTGTCACACAGTGGCCAAGAAACCCAAGTGCCATCAGGAGGTCCACCAGTGGGGCTAGAAGCCCTCCCACTGTGCCCCCCCACAAGTTTCTCCCTGATACTCCTGCACATAAGACACTCTTTCTTTTGGACCTTAGTAATTGCATGTAAATAGAGCCCCATGGCGCAGAGTGGTAAAGCTGCAGTACTGCTGTCCTAAGCTCTTCTCATGACCTGGGTTCAGGTAGCCGGCTCAAGGTTGACTCAGCCTTCCATCCTTCCGAGGTCAGTCAAATGAGTACCCAGCTTACTGGGGGGTGGAAAGTGTAGATGACTGGGGAAGGCAATGGCACACCACCCCGTAAAAAGTCTGCCGTGAAAACGTTGTGAAAGCAACATCATCCCAGGGTCGGAAACGACTGGTGCTTGCACAGGGAACTACCTTTACCTTTTTAAATATTTATTCAAAGCAAGAGGTGTCGGTTATCAGAGACTATTTTATTTTATAGTCTCTGATAACTGACATCTCTTGTTCTGAATTATTGCATCAAAATCTGGAGGCAGTGTCTGTGCTGTAGCAATCTTGAGCATGCCGTTCAGGTGAGTATCTGATCTGCTCTCAGGCCGTGCATTTGACACCCCTGCTGTAAACTTGGAAATTTGCAGTGCTTGGTTGCAGTGGTGGCTGGTGCCCTGTGGATCTGGCAGGGCACGGAGCAGCAAATGGTGGGCAGGGGCAGAGCATATGAACCCATCCTTGTCCTTTGCACATTAAGAACGCTCAAGCATAGGAATCAGTTTCTGAACAGGTAACATGCAAATGAACTTAAGAAGGGTCTCTTACCTTGGTTCTGTTGGCTTCTGTGCTGCGCCTTGCAATGGGAAAATGCTGTGGCCTGTGCTACCCCTTCCAACCACCTCTGTCTGCAACCAGCCCTCCAGGCACTTAGTATTGATTTTATTTTATTTATTTCTATTTGTATGCCGCCCT
The DNA here is from genome assembly GCF_032191835.1 of Heteronotia binoei. Taxonomy (NCBI): domain Eukaryota; kingdom Metazoa; phylum Chordata; class Lepidosauria; order Squamata; family Gekkonidae; genus Heteronotia; species Heteronotia binoei. The sequence goes on from NC_083234.1 coordinate 4,517,267, forward strand.
CCCTGTGAACAGGCTCAGGGCAGCTAGCAGCACATTAACATCATAAAGTAGAGCCAGTTTGAGCCTGCCTCGGTGGGGAGGGCGGGATATAATTAAACATAAACATAAACATTGAATTAAACATAAACATAAGCATGCGGTCTCTTATCTGGGAGAACCGGGTTTGAGTCCCCACTCCTCCACTTACAGCTGCTGGAATGGCCTTCGCTTAGCCACAGCTCTCGTAGGAGTTGTCCTTGAAAGGGCAGCTTCTGTCAGAGCTCTCTCAGCCCCACCCATCTCACAGGATGTTTGTTGTGCGGGGAAAAGATATAAGAGATTGTAAGCCTCTCTGAGTCTCTGTGTCAAGCATGCTCATTTCTGGACTACATTTTACTATGCAGAGAGCATGCCATCAGCTCTCCAGCTCTCCCCCATTATTTACAACCCAGAAGGCACGTACGAAAACATCTGGCCCTGGGATCTTTATGCTAGAGGCTGACCACTGGTACCTCCAAGCCGCCTTCCCCTGGTTTCACACAGACAACCCTTATGTCTTCACAGAGAAGTGTGAGAAGTGTGATTTTTCAGCCAGAAAAATCAGCTGTAGCTGAACATACACTTCAAGAAGGAGACCACGTCATCCACTTTGAAAGAACTGAAGTCCTTTCTACGGCCTCACATTATCATACCCACCTGAACAGAGAAGCTATTGAGATTTACAAACACCAGCACAACTTTAACAGAAAGGAAGAAGGCATTTCCATCCACCATTCTTGGTATCCAGCTCTGCAAAACACCCTACAGACTATAAATTGCAGAAAGTCACAGAACAACCAGCATATTCCACAGAACAATCAGCACAGTCAACAACCATCTTCCTTATCTTCAAACCCCTTCCAACCCTCCCAGCAATTAACACAGAACAATGGTCACATTCAACAGCCAGTTTCCTTATCACTACCCTTCCAGGAAGCCCCACCAAACAATGGGCACATCCACAAACCTATTGCCCTTTCACCACACCCCCTCCAGCCTAGAAATAGCAGCTCTCCAGCAGCCCTGGCCCCACTCAGAGCGCCTGCTCTGGCTGCAATGCCACTGAGGATGTTCTCCGCAGCTGAGAACGAACGTCTGGAAGAAAAACTTTCTCCAGTAGAACACGGCACTTGAACCCGAAAGATTCTACAAACCCTAAAGTGTGAGAAGGTTTGATGTTTTCAATAGCCTAAGATTCCTTTGTAGTAAAATAGATAGTTGCTTAGTAACCTTTGAACCCGTGACTCCAGAATGCATCTGTAATGTAACCTTTGATGATATCCTATATATCAACCGTGTAACCATTTGTACCCCAATACTCCCAAGGCTTTTGGCCTTGGCAAAGCTCCTGAGTTTCTTACAATAAACCTATATTTTGATTCAAAACAAAAGCTCTCTGTTATTGGGAACTATCGGCACTTGATGCTCTGATTCAGAGAGAAGAGCAGGGTATAAATCTGCCGTCTTCTTAACATTTCTTCAAATATATTAGAAGCAGGAAACCAGCCAGGGAAGCAGTGGTGCCCTTGGATGACCAAGGGGTCAAAGGATTACTGAGGGAGGATAGAGAAATGGCTGAGAAGCTGAATGAATTTTTTGCCTCCGTCTTCGCTGTGGAAGATGAGAAGTGTTTGCCTGCTCTGGTACCACTTCTATTGGAAGGGGTGTTGAAAGATCTGAGCCAGATTGAGGTGACAAGAGAGGAGGTCCTACAACTGATGGATGAATTAAAAAACTAATAAGTCACCAGGTCCGGATGGCATACATCCAAGAGTTCTGAAAGAACTCAAAGTTGAACTTGTGGATCTTCTGACAAAAATATGTAATCTTTCATTGACATCTGCCTCTGTTCCTGAGGACTGGAAGGTAGCAAATGTCACCCCCATCTTTAAAAAGGGTTCCAGAGGAGATCCGGGTAACTACAGGCCAGTCAGTCTGACTTCAATACCGGGAAAGTTGGTAGAAACCATTATCAAGGACAGAATGAGTAGGCACATTGATGAACACGAGTTATTGAGGAAGAATCAGCATGGGTTCTGTAAGGGAAGATCTTGCCTCACTAACCTGTTACATTTTTTTGAGGGGGTGAACAAACATGTGGACAAAGGAGACCCAATAGATGTTGTTTACCTGGACTTATCGGCCCCTCCCAGCCAAGCCAAGGGCGTTAGGCTGGGGGCCGTTGGTTGCCTGCCCGGAAGGAGGGAGGGCTGAGCAAAGCTTCCCGATCATACGGGAGCTTGATCTGGGTGTGGCGTCGGGGCTATATAAGCCCCGGCCCCACCCAGATCTACGCAGTCTGATTTCGGCTCTCTGCCCGCCCGCCCATCCCCTTTCAGCAGTACAGGTTGATTACCAGTCACCTTATTAGGGGCCAGGTAGGAATTTTTTCATCTTCACAGAATTGGCCTTTGTGGAGTTGTTTTTTGCCTTCCTTGTACTGCTTTGTAGCGTTAGGATGTTTTTGTAAGGGTTTGTTTGTTTGGTCGCTAGGCAAGATTAGGCATTGGCCACAGTGTTCTCAGGTTCAGCACCAGTGGGTGCGGGTGGTCTGTATGAACTGCAGATGGGCTGTACGGATCAATGCGGGGAGTGCAGATCACGGCAAAGCCTCACCAGGGCGGATCTTTCCATGGGGGATTGATGCTAGCCCAGGTAGAGGTCGGCTTTGGGCCTGGCTGCTCAGAACCAGCCAGAATATGGGGCTTGTGCTGGGGGCAGGGTGGCTCGCCCTTCCAGGACAAGGCAGGGTCTGGGGATTGACCCCAGGGCTTGTCCTATCAGGCCACACCCCTGCTAGTTATAAGTTTGATCAAGTTTGTTTTAATAAAGCGGCCCGGTTTTATCCACACAATGTGTCAGCCTCTTCATTCCGACTGGGGGGGGGGGGGCAACCAGAAAGCTTTTGATAAAGTTCCTCATCAAAGGCTCCTTAGTAAGCTTGAGAGTCATGGAGTAAAAGGACAGGTCCTCTTGTGGATCAAAAACTGGCTAATTAATAGGAAGCAGAGAGTGAGTATAAATGGGCAGTCTTCGCAGTGGAGGACGGTAAGCAGTAGGGTTGCCAAGTGCAATTCAAGAAATATCTGGGGACTTTGGGGGTGGAGCCAGGAGACTTTAGGGGTGGAGCCAGGATACACTGGGGTGGAGCCAAGATCAAGGCTGTGACAAGCATAACTGAACTCCAAAGGGAGTTCTGGCCATCACATTTAAAGGGACGGCACACCTTTTCAATTCCTTCCTTCCATAGGAAATAATGAAGGATAGGGGCACCTTATTTGGGGCTCATAGAATTGGACCCCATTGTCCAATCTTTTTGAAACTTGGAGGGTATTTTCAGGAGAGGAACTAGATGCTATACTGAAAATTTGGTGCCTCTACCTCAAAAAACAGCCCCTCCAGAGCCCCAGATACCCACAGATCAATTCTCCATGATTTTCTATAGGAATAAATTCCATAGGAAATAATAGAGTTCCCAGCAGACATTTCCCTCCCCTCCCCCCGCTTTCTGACGACCCTGAAGCGGGGGGAGGGTCTCCAAACCAGGGAATCCCCTGCCCCCACATGGGGATTGGCAACCCTAGTAAGCAGAGGAGTGCCGCAGGGCTCGGTACTGGGTCCCATGCTCTTTAACTTGTTCATAAATGATTTGGAATTGAGAGTAAGCAGTGAAGTGTCCAAGTTTGCAGATGACACTAAATTGTTCAGGGTGGTAAGAATCAGAGAGGATTGTGAGGAACTCCAAAGGGATCTGTTGAGGCTGGGTGAGTGGGCGTCGACGTGGCAGGTGCGGTTCAATGTGGCCAAGTGCAAAGTAATGCACATTGGGGCCAAGAATCCCAGCTACAAATTCAAGTTGATGGATTGTGAACAGAGACTGACCAAGAGAGAGATCTCGGGGTCGTGGTAGATAACTCACTGAAAATGTCAAGACAGTGTGTGATTGCAATAAAAACGCCATGCTGGGTATTATTAGGAAGGGAATTGAAAACAAATCAGCCAGTATCATAATGCCCCTGTATAAATCGATGGTGCGGTCTCATTTGGAATACTGTGTGCAATTCTGGTCAGTGCTCCTCAAAAAGGATATTATAGCATTGGAAAAAGTGCAGAAAAGGGCAACTAGAATGATTACAGGTTTGGAACACTTTCCCTATGAAGAAAGGTTAAAACGCTTGGGGCTCTTTAGCTTGGAGAAATGTCGACTGCGGGGTGACATGATAGAGTTTTACAGGATTATGCATGGGATGGAGAAGGTAGAGAAAGAAGTACTTTTCTCCCTTTCTCACAATACAAGAACTCGTGGGCATACAATGAAATTGCTGAGCAGTCGGGTTAGAACGGATAAAAGGAGGTACTTCTTCACCTAAAGGGTGATTAACATGTGGAATTCACTGCGACAGGAGGTGGTGGCGGCTACAGGCATAGCCAGCTTCAAGAGGGGGTTAGATAAAAATATGTAGCAGAGGTCCATCAGTGGCTATTAGCCACAGTGTGTGTGTGTGTGTGTATAAATTATTGGCCACTGTGTGATACAGAGTGTTGGACTGTATGGGCCGTTGGCCTGATCCAACATGGCTTCTCTTATGTTCTTATGTCTTCTTCTTCTTCTAAAATACAATAATCTATTATAAAACAATATTAATATAAAACATTAAACCATGATTAAAACCATAATATATAAGATTGATTTGGTGCTACATCTGGTGATCTGTAATGTATATGATAAACAGATACATGGCCGGCATAGTTCTTCATGGTTTCTCATAGTTTCCAGATATGCTGACAGCCTAGGTCGATGTCTCACAAAAGTTCAGTGATCATAATATAAATATAAAAAGGTAAAGGTAGTCTTCTGTGCAAGCACCAGTCATTTTCGACTCTGGGGTGACGTTGCTTTCATAACGTTTTCATGGCAGACCTTTTATGGTGTGGTTTGCCATTGCCTTCCCCAGTCATCTACACTTTCCCCCCAGCAAGCTGGGTACTCATTTTACCGACCTCGGAAGGATGGAAGGCTGAGTCAACCTGGAGCCGGCTACCTGAACCAGCTTTCGCCGGGATCGAACTCAGGTCATGAGCAGAGGGCTCCAACTGCAGTACTGAAGCTTTACCACTCTGCGCCACGGGGTATATAAATATACCTGGCTTCTAATACCGCCCACCTGCCTCTCTCTCTATTTTGCGCTTAATATCTTTTATACACACAATCATCATAAACTTTGTTAATCCAAAGACTACAGTTCTTTGCAAGCCTACTTGAGAGCTAAACCTACTGGATTCCATTTACTTCCAAGTAAACAACCATTCGACTGGTTTGACAAATCAAAAGGTGTCTGGGGAAGTGGGGGGACTCTTTCTGAAAGGGCGATTCTATACAGAAAGTCTCTGGTCTTGGCTAAGCCCGTTAGACTGGATAGCCCAGGTGAGTTCAGTCTCGTCAGATCTCAGAAGCTAAGCAAGTTCAAACCTGGCTAGAACTTGGATGGAGACCATTCAAGAAGCCCAGGGCTGGTATGCAGAACCAGGAAATGGCAACCAACCACTGCAGATCTCTTGGGGTAACCATAAACTGGCTGAGACACAGCAAGAAGGGGAGAAGTCCATTAACTTCAGGGGACTTAGGAGAAATTTTCTGTAGGAATGCGCCTTTTTCTGGTGACATTCTAACTAAAAAAACCCCACAAGATTCCCTTTTTAAAAAGCCCTGTATAGATTGTGTATACTTGTGTACACATTTGCCTGCTTTTATATTTGTTTAAGGAAGCTTGTCGTTTTTCTACGCAGATGACACGCTAACACTGCTACTGAAACCATAAGTGCCTGTGGCAGCTTGCAGTGTTCAAGTCAAGAGAAAATACGATTGCCAAGTCCAATTCAAGAAATATCTGGGGACTTTCGGGGTGGAGCCAGGAAACTTTGGGGGTGGAGCCAGGAGACATTGGAGGTGGAGCCAGATTGTGACAAGCATAATTGAACTCCAAAGGAAGTTCTGGCCATCCCATTTAAAGGGACTGCACACCTTTTAAATGCCTTCCCTTCACTGGAAATAATGAAGGATAGGGGCACCTTCTTTTGGGGCTCATAGAATTGGATCCCTCAGGCCAATCTTTTTGAAACTTGGAGGGTCTTTTGAGGAGAGGCACTGGGTGCTGTGCTGCAAATATAGTGCCTCTGTCTCAAAAAAACAGCCCCCCAAGAGCCCCAGATACCTGAAGATCAATTCTCCATTATTCCCTATGGGAATTGGTCTCCATAGGGAATAATGAGTGCCCAGCAGACATTTCCTTTCCCCATTCCGCTGAAGTGGGGAGAGGGCCTCAAAACCGGGGGATCCCCTGCCCCTACCTGGGGATTGGCCACCTTTAAGGGAAAAAAAGCCTTTAAGAGAAAAACTTTGTGGATCTTCTGACAAAAATCTGTAATCTTTCATTGAAATCTGCCTCCGTTCCTGAGGACTGAAAAATAGCCAATGTCACCCCCATCTTTAAAAAGGGTTCCAGAGGAGATCCGGGAAATTACAGGCCAGTTAGTCTGACTTCAATACTGGGAAAGTTGGTAGAAACCATTATCAAGGACAGAATGGGTAGGCACATCGATGAACACGGGTTATTGAGGAAGACTCAGCATGGGTTCTGTAAGGGAAGATCTTGCCTCACTAACCTGTTACATTTCTTTGAGGGGGTGAACAAACATGTGGACAAAGGAGACCCGATAGATGTTGTTTACCTTGACTTCCAGAAAGCTTTTGATAAAGTTCCTCATCAAAGGTTCCTTAGTAAGCTCGAGAGACATGGAGTAAAAGGACAGGTCCTCTTGTGGATCAAAAACTGGCTAATTAATAGGAAGCAGAGAGTGAGTATAAATGGACAGTCTTCGCAGTGGAGGACGGTAAGCAGTGGGGTGCCGCAGGGTTCGGTACTGGGTCCCATGCTCTTTAACTTGTTCATAAATAATTTGGAGTTGGGAGTGAGCAGTGAAGTGGCCAAGTTTGCAGATGACACTAAATTATTCAGGGTGGTGAGAACCAAAGAGGATTGTGAGGAACTCCAAAGGGATCTGTTGAGGCTGGTGAATGGGCATCAATGTGGCAGATGAGGTTCAATGTGGCCAAGGGCAAAGTAATGCACATTGGGGCCAAGAATCCCAGCTACAAATACAAGTTGATGGGGTGTGAACGGGCAGAGACTGACCAAGAGACAGATCTTGGAGTCGTGGTAGAGAACTCACTGAAAATGTCAAGACAGTGTGCGACTGCAATAAAAAAGGCCAACGCCATGCTGGGAATAATTAGGAAGGGAATTGAAAACAAATCAGCCAGTATCATAATGCCCCTGTATAAATTGATGGTGTTGTCTCATTTGGAATACTGTGTGCAATTCTGGTCACCGCACCTCAAAAAGGATATTATAGCATTGGAAAAAGTGCAGAAAAGGGCAGCTAGAATGATTAAAGGATTGGAACACTTTCCCTATGAAGAAAGGTTAAAACGCTTGGGGCTCTTTAGCTTGGAGAAACATTGACTGCAGGGTGACATGATAGAGGTTTATAAGATAATGCATGGGATGGAGAAAGTAGAGAAAGAAGTACTTTTCTCCCTTTCTCACAATACAAGAACTTGTGGGCATTCAATGAAATTGCTTAGCAGTCAGGTTAAAGCAGATAAAAGGAAGTACTTCTTCACCCAAAGGGTGATTAACATGTGGAATTCACTGCCACAGGAGGTGGTGGTGGCTACAAGCATAGACAGCTTCAAGAGGTGGTTAGATAAAAATATGGAACAGAGGTCCATCAGTGGCTATTAGCCACAGTGTGTATATGTGTGTGTGTGTTTGTGTGTGTGTATATATATATAATTTTTTTTGACCACTATTTGACACAGAGTGTTGGACTGGATGGACCATTGGCCTGATCCAACATGGCTTCTCTTATGTTCTTATGTTCTTTAAGAAGTCAGGTCTCTGCCCCATGAAACCAAAGGAATGCATGGAAAAGAGTTCAGAAAGAGTTCAGATCTCAGTCTATGCATGACAGAAATTTAAAATATATATTTTTAAACAACTGAAAGCCAAAGGAAAAGGAAAGGTCCCCTGTGCAAGCACCAGTCATTTCTGACTCTGGGGTTACGTTGCTTTCACAACGTTTTCATGGCAGACTTTTTATGGGGTAGTTTGCCATTGCCTTCCCCAGTCATCTCCACTTTTCCCCCAGCAAGCTGGGGACTCCTTTGACTGACCTTGGAAGGATGGAAGGCTGAGTCAACCTTGAGAAAGTGACCTGAACCCAGCTTCTGCTGGGATCAAACTCAGGTTGTGAGCAGAGAGTTCAGACTGCAGTGCTGCAGCTTTACCTCTCAGCGCCACGGGGCTGCTCTGAAAGCCAAAGCCATGCGTTAATGAATTAATACCAACGAAAATAACCCAGCATAGAATGAAAAGCTTTCAGGTTTGATGTTAAAGAGCAAATCAGGTGTCAGGCAGATGGGGAGAGAGAAAATCTCTTGGTTAGTCTGATGGGGGAAGGTAGATCGCTTTGCAAGGCTGTCCTTAGCATGTGGTTGACTCAGAAGTCCAGGCTGGGAAACTCCCAGAGATTTGGGGATGGAGCCTGGAGAGGACATGAACTTCAGTAGCGTACAATGCCACAGAGTCCACCCTCCAAAGCAGCCATTTATCCCAGGGTCTCTGTAGTCTGTGGATCAGTTGTAATCCCAGGAGATCTCCAGGCTGCAGCTGGAGGCTGGCATTCCTAGCGGGGCCAGTTTGGTGTATTGGTTAAGTGTGCAGACTCTTATCTGGGAGAACCGGGTTTGATTCCCCACTCCTCCACTTGCACCCACTGGAATGGCCTTGGGTCAGCCAGAGCTCTCATAGAGAGCCACTTTGGTGTCATGGTTAAGTGTGCAGACTCTTATCTGGGAGAACCAGATTTGATTCCCCATTCCTCCACTTGCACCCGCTGGAAAGGTCTTGGGTTAGCCATAGCTCTCATAGGAGTTGTCCTTGAAAGGGCAGCTTGTGGGAGAGCTCTTTCAGCCCCACCCACCTCACAGGGTGTCTGTTGTGGGGGAAGAAGGTATAGGACATTGTAAGCAGCTCTGAGTCTCTGACGCAGAGAGAAGGGCGGGGTATACATCTACAGTCTTCTTCTTACTCTCTAGAAAGTGTGCTAAGGGCTGGAGACTTTGTGTACTGCATTTGGGTGGAAAGTTATGATATAATGCTTCTCTCACACACATGTTTGATTACAGAAGAACTATTTTTTTAAAAAAAAAAAAACCTCTCTTGCCATATTTCTAGCTAAAGTGTTCTTGCTTTAAGCAGTAAACGTCAGAGTTCAAGGGACTGTCATGGATCACCTGTTATTTTTTACATACCCCACCCCATCAACTCAGTGTCCTCTACCTTCCGCTTTCCCATATGAATCACACCAGAATGACACATCGCACCCTCTTTCTCTCCCTCCTCAAGCCCAATGAGCCAGGAAAGAATCACCAGCAACAACCAACTCCCAATGTGTCACTTGGAAAAAGTGCAGAGAAGGGCAACTAGAATGATTAAAAGGTTGGAAGACTTTCCCTATGAAGAAAGGTTAAAACGCTTGGGGCTCTTTAGCTTGGAGAAACATCGACTGCGGGGTGACATGATAGAGGTTTAAAAGATTATGCATGGGATGGAGAAGCTAGAGAAAGAAGTCCTTTTCTCCCTTTTTCACAATACAAGAACTTGTGGGCATTCGATGAAATTGCTGAGCAGTCGGATTAAAATGGATAGAAGGAAGTACGTCTTCACTCAAAGGGTGATTAACGGGGAATTCACTGCCACAGGAGGTGGTGGCAGCTACAAGCATAGCCAGCTTTAAAAGGGGATTGGATAAAAATATGGAACAGAGGTCCATCAGTGGCTATTAGCCACTGTGTGTGTGTGTGTGTATGTATATACACACATACACACATATTGGCCACTGTGTGACACAGAGTATTGGACTGGATGGGCCATTGGCCTGATCCAACATGGCTTCTCTTATGTTCTTATGTGACACAGAATGTTGGACTGGAGGAGCCATTGGCCTGATCCAACATGGCTTCTCTTATGTTCTTATGTGACACAGAGTGTTGGACTGGATGGGCCATTGGCCTGATCCAACATGGCTTCTCTTATGTTCTTATGTGACACAGAGTGTTGGACTGGATGCGCCATTGGCCTGATCCAACATGGCTTCTCTTATGCTCTTATGTGAAACACAATGTTGGACTGGATGGGCCATTATCCTGATCCAACATGGCTTCTCTTATGTTCTTATGTGAAACAGAGTGTTGGACTGGATGGGCCATTGGCCTGATCCAACATGGCTTCTCTTATGTTCTTATGTGACACAGAGTGTTGGACTGGATGGGCCATTGGCCTGATCCAACATGGCTTCTCTTATGTTCTTATGTGAAACACAGTGTTGGACTGGATGGGCCATTATCCTGATCTAACATGGCTTCTCTTATGTTCTTATCACTGGCACTCAGGCTAGCTTTTCAGGGCCCCCAAGCCAGTCTAGGGTTTTGTCCCCCTCCTCCCGGATTTCCTGCTCACAGCAGCCCTGCGGATGCATCTTGCCCATCACATCCTTGGCATTTTTCTAGCAAAAAAGGTGCTGAGTGACTTCCTTCTGCACCTTAAGCGCACGAGGTGATGCCTGATGTGCATTTTTCAAAACCTCTCCAAGCCCCCCAGAGTGCAAGAGTTGTTTGTCACAGACCTGGGAGCCCAGTCATCTGGGACAGCTCTTCTCTCGCACAAAGCCAGCCTGGAAGCCAATTGGAGCTGAACAAGCCACCCAGGTCTCCAGGCAGGGACTTTTTTATTTCTTGCTTCGCAATATTTGTATCTGTATCTGGAGGTTAGCTTGAAGGAAATCCCCAAAGGTGTGTTTCTTGGAGAGCTGCCCTGGCTTTGTTGAAACAGCCTCCTGACTGAGCAGCACGATGCCAGGACTGGGGAGGGAATCCAGAATGATCTCTTCCCCTCCACCTGGTTCTACAATCAGGATCTTAAGGAACTAACCCGTCTGTAGTTCACGCTAAGAGTTCTTCTGTCGTAGGTGAATATTGGCAGACCAGGTAAGTTTTAGCACGGTGTACGTTAGGGCTGCCAATCCCCAGGTGGAGGCAGGGGATCCCCTGATTTGGATGCCCTCCCTCGCTTCAGGGTCATCAGAAAGTGGGGGAGGGGGGGAGGAAAATGTCTGCTGGGTACCCCATTATTCCCTATGGAAACTGATTCCCATTGGGTATAATGGAGTATTGATCTGCAGGTATCTGGGGCTCTGGAGGGGGGGATGTTTTTTGAGGTAGAGGCATCAAATTTTCAAAACAGTATCTGCTGCCTCTCTTCAAATCACCCTCCAAGTTTCAAAAGGACCAGGGGGTCCAATTCTATGAGCCCCCAAAGAAGGTACCCCTATCTTAAAACGCTTGGGGCTCTTCAGCTTGGATAAACGTCAACTGCGGGGTGACATGATAAAGGTTTACAAGATCATGCATGGGATGGAGAAAGTTGAGAAAGAAGTACTTTTCTCCCCTTCTCACAATACAAGAACTCGTGGGCATTCAATGAAATTGCTGAGCAGTCGGGTTAGAATGGATAAAAGGAGGTACTTCTTCATCCAAAGGGTGATTAACACGTGGAATTCACTGCCACAGGAGGTGGTGGCGGCTACAAGCACAGCCAGCTTCAAGAGGGGATTGGATAAAAATATGGAGCAGAAGTCCATCAGTGGCTATTAGCCACAGTGTGTGTGTCTTTCGGCCACTGTGTGATACAGCGTGTTGGACTGGATGAGCCATTGGCCTGATCCAACATGGCTTCTTTTATGTTCTTATGTGATACAGAGTGTTGGACTGGATGGGCCATTGGCCTGATCCAACAGGGCTTCTCTTATGTTCTTATCCTTCATTATTTCCAATGCAGGGAAGGCATTTAAAAGGTGTGCCATCCCTTTAAATATGATGGCCGGAACTCCTTTTGGAGTTCAAGTGTGCTTGTCACAACCGTGCTATTGGCTCCACCCCCAAAGTCTCCTAGCTCCACCCCCAAAGTCCCGAGACATTTCTTGAATTGGACTTGGCAGCCCGAGTGTACAGACAGGGTGGGATTTGTTTTGCAAAGTTCTTGTCTGAAGTCGGTGTAAGTGGAACTGTGTTCATTCTGCAAGGCTTCCCTGCCTCCCATTCCTACCGGAGCCCTTGTGCTTACCAAAGTGGGTTGCCAACCTGCAGACTGTGTAAATTAAAAAAAAAAAAAAACGCTAAGAGACACCATAAATTTTAAACAAGAAGACAGTGTAATGTCGAGGTCAGAGGTGTTCTGACCAAGCTTGCACACAGAACTTCAACTAGACAAGAGCATGTAGCAAAAAGACATTCACAGAAGACAGTTCAAAAGCAGTCTTTCCAATCACAAAGGAGGGGCAATAGCACAGTATTTAATTCATGGAACTAAAAGAAGCCCTTCCAAAGACGTCTGTTCTTGATATCAAGACGTTTCATCCGTCTTTCTTCAGTCTGGAGGCTTATTTATCACTGGAACCTAGGGTTGCCAAGTCCAATTTAAGAAATATCTGGGGACTTTGGGGGTGGAGCCAGGAGACATTGGGGGCGGAGCCGAGAGCAAGGGTGTGACAAGCATAATTGAACTTCAAGGGAGTTCTGGCCATCGCATTTAAAGGGACTGCACAAATTTTTAAATGCCTTCCTTCCATAGGAAATAATGAAGGATAGGGGCACCTTCTTTTGGGGCTCATAGAATTGGACTCCCTGGTCCAATCTTTTTGAAATTTGGGAGGTATTTTGGGGAGAGGCACTAGATGCTATACTGAAAATTTGGTGCCTCTATCTCAAAAAACAGCCCCCCCCCCGCGGATCAATTCCCCATCGTTCCCTATGGGAATCGTTCATAGAGGTGCATGATGGCTCTGGGGGCGGGGCTTCCCCCGCTGGCCAGCTGGCTGGGGGAGGGGGGAAGCCTATAAAACCGGGGATCCCCCTCTGGGACCTGGGGATTGGGAAGCCTACTGGAACTCAATCTTTACAATACATTCACAGGAGACCAACAAGGTTCAGAACATGCCTGTAAGATTTCCAGGTTCTGCAGGTCGCTGCTGGAGATATCCTGGAATTACAGCCGGTCTCCAGACTACAGAGGTCTGTTTCCCTGGACCAAGCAGCTACTTTGGAGGGTGGGCTCTGCTGAAGACCCTCCCTCCTCCAAGCCCCACCCACCCAGGGCTAGAGTTGCCAACCTCCAGATGGGGCCTGCAGGTCTCCTAGGATCCCAACTGACTTCCGGCATACAGAGATCAGTCCCCCTGGAGAAAACTGGTTGCTTGGGAAAGATGGACTCCAGAGCATTGCACGGGTCAGAGGTCCCTCTCTTCTCCAACCCTCTTCCCAGTCTCTGCCCCCCAAGTCTCTGACTTGGGGCTGGCTGGCAAGCCTACATAGGAACACATTGCTCCATAGTGCAGGGGATCCGACAGAATGGAGTGAGATGGAATGCTAGGAGTGAGATGTGTGTGGGAAGGAGATACCAACAGAAACGGGAGTCCCACTTATATGTGTGGAAGTTCCTTATTGTCCATAAAGACACACACACAAAAACACACAACACACAAAAGAGGCATGAGTGCAAAGAAAAAAATAGGACTGTATAGTCGAAAGGTGTTCAGCATACCTTCTAGAGCACTAAATGACTGTTCTGCAGAGCTTTTTTTGGGGCAGAAAAAGCCCAGCAGGGATCATTTGCGTATTAGGCCACACCCCCTGGTGCCATGCCAGCTGGAGCTGTGTTTCTGCTCAAAAGAAGCCCCGCTGTTCTGTGTGTGATTTACTACCCCTGCTCTGCACCTTGCAACATGCATCAGTAGATAAAAACAAGATGCCCCAGACTATCTCTTTTTGTGTCTCCTGTAAACGAACTCTTCCCTAATCTGGAAATATTTGTACTTGGGGAAACATTAACATTGGGGAAACGTAAAACATTAAAGGCTACAAAAGGAAGTCTGCAAAACTCTATACGAAGTTTAAATGCAAACCAGATCCAAATAGTAACCATTCACGCTTTGTGATACAGGGGTGCCAGCCTCCAGGGGGGACCTGGGGATCCCCTGGAATTACAGTTCATCTCCAGACTACAGATATCAGTTTCTCTGGAGAGAATGGATTTTTTTTGGGGGGGGGGGGAATACGGGTGGTCTCTGTGGCCTTGTACTCCACTGAGGTCCCTGTCATTCTCAGATCCTGTGAAGTTGAGGTAGGTATATGTGGGTTTCCTGCATTGTGCAGGGGGTTGGACTAGATGACCCTGGAGGTCCCTTCCAACTCTATGATTCTAGGTCCCATCTCCAGATCTTCAGAAGTTTCTTGACTTGGATCTGGCAACCCTATTCTGAGTAACTTATTTACGGCAACATTTCTATACTGCCTTGGCCCTTAAGACTCAAGGCAGCTCAGAAACCAGAAACAATTTGCAAATGCATTCAAATAACATAGTCTGTCAACAGCATGAAAACAACACACACCAATCTACTGTACATGTGTGTACACAAAGTGCTGTTGAGCTAAATTGTGGTGACGATACTCAAGGGATATTGGCTGTTTATCTCATGACATAACCCATCTTCACTATATTTTATTGCATTCTTTTTTCTAATGACGAACTAGAACGATGTTTACATGTTAAAAAGTAAATTAGGTGGACAAGTACATCACTATCCAATGTATTTCTCTTTTAGCTGTATTGACTTACTCAAGCAAGGGATATTGGCTGTTTATCTTAATGCATATACCGGACCTATCTTCTGCTATATTTTAATGTATTTTTCTTCTAATGGCAAACTATATGTTTGTTACATGTTAAAAGGTAAATTAGTTGGTAAATTAGTTCTTCTGAGAAAGAAATGCCCTCATTTTGGCCCAGGTTTTTAACAACAGAGTGATTAACAGACATTCTCACATTTTGACATGTTACTCTTTTATTGGTTTCTCACACTCACGCTGCCCAGATCAAAGGTTTGCTCTATTTGTTAATTTTACTATTCTGTCATTGGATTTTAAATTTGTACCACTGCCTACCCCGTGGCGCAGAGTGGTAAAGCAGCAGTACTGCAGTACTGTGGTCTGAACTCTCTGCTCACGACCTGAGTTCGATCCCGGCGAAAGCTGGTTTCAAGTAGCCGGCCCAAGGTTGACTCAGGCTTCCATCCTTCCAAGGTCAGTCAACTGAGTAGCCAGCTCGCTGGGGGGAAAGTGTAGATGACTGGGGAAGGCAGTGGCAAACCACCCCGTAAAAAGTCTGCCGTGAAAACATGAAAGCGACGTCACCCCAGAGTCAGAAACGACTGGTGCTTGCACAGGGAACCTTTCCTTTCCTACCAGCTATATGTAGCTCTGCTCACTGTAACCGCTTCCTCATCTGAAGAAGTCTGCATGCACATATGGAAGCTTACATTCTGAATAAAACTTTGTTGGTCTTAAAGGTGAAACTTGACTCCTGCTTTGTTCTACAGGCTTTTCAAAGCAAGAGACATTCAGAGTTGGTTTCCCGTTGCCTGCCCCTGCCTAGAGACCCCAGAAATCCTTGAGTGGTCTCTCAACCGAGTGCTCACCAGGGGTGATCCTGCTTAGTCTTTTAGATCTGATGAGAGCAGGCTAGCCTGGGCTACCTAGGATGGGGCGGAAGAGAAATCCATGGGCTCAATTATAAGCCACATGAATTTGTTAATGAATCCTAATTTGACAGGTCCATAACAGCAACTGAAACTATTTTACTAAAGGCTGGTTGTTTTGGACTAATGGATCCCCGTCAGGAACAAGAGTGCCATGCAGATGGTGCTGGGAACTTCAGAGGGAGTTGGTATATGCAAACATTTGTCAAGAAAAGGAATATTCAGGATGAGAACTATGGTTTTTGGGTGCCCAGTAAACCAGTGGAGTCCCACTCAGAGAGAGGTGCCAGAAGGGGACTTGAGGCATGAGCTGGCCTGGAGAACTCCAGAGGGAAGAGTTATGGTTGGTTCCACACATAAGAGAAGCTATCTTGAATCAGGCCAATGACCCATCCAGTCCAACACTCCTTGGGGACTTAGGTCTTCCAAATAATTAGCATCTGAATAAAACTTACATATATGAACATATGAAGCTGCCTTATACTGAATCAGACACTTGTTCCATCAAAGTCAGTATTGTCTTCTCAGACTGGCAGCGGCTCTCCAGGGTCTCAAGCTGAGGTTTTTCACACCTATTTGCCTGGACCCTTTTTTGGAGATGCCGGGGATTGAACCTGGGACCTTCTGCTTCCCAAGCAGATGCACTTGTCTACTGCTTTGTTCTATCATCTGGGTGTTTTAACTGGGAACACCTGGTGTTGAACCTTAGACCCCCCGCATACCAAACAGACGATCTTCCACTAAGCCACAGTTCCTTGGGATAGGGAGCTTGGGGAAAGGCAAGCAAAAGTCAAGCCATCTGTTATTTCCCCAGAAAGCACTTTCTAGGTGGCACTTTCTTTAGGGAGCCCAGATCCCATAAATCCAATCCTCACCAAACCTGGAGGTCAGAGAGGGGAGAGTCAGTCAGAGATCCCCTGTGAGTTTGCTATCTCTAGCTTGCACAGAATCTGTTCTATGCAGATCTGAACCTGTAGCTGTCAAAATGACCACCTGTCAGCTGTCATTTTGACAGGCGCAGGTTCAGGGGTGTATAGAATGGATTCCGTGGGAGCTACTGACACGAAATTCACCAGGGACTTCCTGCAGAAACTCCTGTATGTGCTCTCCAAGTTTGGTGTCTCTACCTTGCTCAGAATCCATTTGATACACTTCTGAACCTCAACTTGTACCTGTCAAAATGACTGCTGCAGTCCAGGTTCAGGAGTGTACAGATCCCATGCAAGCTAGAGACTCCGAATTCGGGGGGAGGCATGTGGAGGAGCATGCAGGAGAAGTCTGCTGCAAGTTTAGTTTCTCTAGCTTGCATACTATCCGTTCAGTCTACTCCTGAACCTGCTCCTGTCAAAATGACTGACTGACAGCTGTCATTTTGACAGGCTCAGGAGTATATAGAACTGATCTTGTGAAAACTTGAAACATCAAAGTCACAAGGGAACCTCCCCCCAGATGTTCCCCCACATGCCCTCCATGTTGTTGCTTTGAAGTTATACAGGGGTCGTTTTGTAGAAAAATAGGTGGCGGAGCTCATCCGGGGATTGTTATGCAGCTGCACCTGCTATTCAATGGACAAAGTGAGAAGGAGGAGGTGGAACTCTCAGAAAGTTTCAGGAGCTGTGCTTCTGAGAGCTCCTGCTGAATCCGAGGCCTGAAGTTATATAAACATTTTGATTGAGTGAAGAGTCTGCCTGGAAATGTCTCCAGTCATAAACTGGCACAAACCTCCATGAACAGCTTGAAAAATTTTAAACATGCTTAAAACATTAGCACTCATTTGTCTTAAAAGGTGTTTTCTTTGTATTTCTCCCATGGAAGCTCTGGCTCTTTCCTTTCTTCCCCAGGGGACCAGGAGGGGGAGCCTCAGCCAATAGAAGGAAGAGAGGCTTGGCTCAGTAGCTCTGCTGTGCGATTGAAAGAGCCTGCCTCCCTCCCTTCGTCGCCAAAGGAGGAGCCTTAGCCAATGGAGAAAATAGAGGTTTGCTCTGTAGCTCCTGTGCAATTGAGCAAGCCTTGCAAAGCGAGGTGTGATCTAGAAGGAAGCTAGAGAGAGGGAGAAGGAAGCAGATGGCAGCCGGTTGCTTGGGGGCCTGACGGGAGCCCTCCGAGGGCATGATTCGGCCCCCAGCCCACATGTTTGACACCTCTGCCCTAGACTCACTGTGACCTCCCTGGGGCTGCTGTGTGGGGAGGGACGGTGGCTCAGTGGTAGAGCATCTGCTTGGTAAGCAGAAGGTCCCAGGTTCAATCCCCACTGGCATCTCCAACTAAAAAGAGTCCAGGCAAATAGGTGTGAAAAACCTCAGCTTGAGACCCTGGAGAGCCGCTGCCAGTCTGAGTAGACAAGACTGACTTTGAGGGACCCAGGAGGGTCTGATTCAGAAGAAGGCAGCTTCATCTGTTCATGTGTGTTCATGTGGTGGTAAAAGGCAGGGTTGAAAACAGAATCAAGAAGAGCTGCTCCTTCAGTCTGATTGTCTCCGTGGTGCTTCCCTGAAACCAGTGATCAAAAAAGGCGGCTCTCTGCCCCCACGCCTTGGGGAGAGGCCAGGCTGCTCATCTAAATCACATTTAATTTGATGTGCTGCTGCTTCTTCGAGTTCAACCAAGGTTCAGAGAGTTCAGGGCATGAAAAAGATGGATGCATCAGGTTTAGGCCCTCCAGGAAAGATTTAGGATGGGTGTATATTGCTACAGCTCCCGGCCAGCCATTTCCTTGGTTGGTGGATTGCTGGTTAATGGTCTCACAGGGAGCTAATGGTTAGGACATGGTTGTCTGAGAGCTCCCCCAAGAAGGAAACGCCCTCACCCCCAATAGCCCAGAGGAGGTGGAACGACAGCCGAAAAAGAGCAATTTGTAGTTGTGAAAGCAGATAAGTGAAAGCAGAAAGAAAAAGGTTTTCTTTTCTTCTCTTTTCTGGAACTGGCTGGGCTACAGTAGTTGCCAGAGATGCGATCTTGGGATCTGATGCCACATCAGCTGCTGTTCCCTTTGCTTGGGGGAGAGCATTTACCTCTATTTTGTGCTTTTTAAATAAAACAAAGGCACCACAAGTCTCCCACGTGCTCTCATTAGAGGAAATGGGTCTCCCTGAGGCAGTCTCTGGAGCTTATTTATTTATTGACATCGTTCTATAGTCTATCTTTCTCTGTTGGACTCAAGGCAGATCGCACAGAGTGAATCAATGCAATCGACAGGATGGGCCATCCAGTTAACAATGCAACAGGGTTGGAGTTGTAGAACCCTTTTGTAAATCAAAAAACAGAACTGAAGCAAAGTAGAAGTCTTAACGCAACACATTAAATGAAAAACAGATAACATCATAGGCTCCTAGTTTCGGCAAGCTGGACACAGCAATGTGGACCGCAATCCCTCATAATTTATCAAAGATTTTTTGGAAATCATTTAGTACAGTGCAACTCTATTGCCTGCGTGGAAAAGCAACTGGAAAGCACATCACAGCAACACTAGTTTGCTTCCACTTTGAATATCCGAAGTATCACACACACACCCCCCCACACACACACACATGCAAACTAGGGTTGCAAAGTCCCCTGTTTTTCGTATTGTACCATAGAATTTCCCCTCCCAAATGGCTAGAGCGTCTGGGGAAACCATAGCGTTTTCCTGGAAACGCCTAGAGTGGCCCCGCCATTTTGATGATGTCACTTTCGGGTGACGTCATTGTGCCAGCGACGTAGGGGGAGGTTCCCCCCTGCTGGCCCAATGTGGGTTGGGAACCTCCCAGGTGGGGGAACCCAGACCAGGGGCTTGGCAGCCTTAATGCAAACACACCCTTTGTCTTACCTACCAGGAGGTCTGCTGGAGAACCAAAAGGAATACAAGAGAGAGATGGTTGATGGTTTCTCAATTAAGCGTTGAGAAATTCCTGGAGATTTGGGAAGATTTGGTGTGTGTGGGAGGGAGACAGACCTCTTAGAGTCATAGACCAATTCCCCACTAGCCTTATGCCGGTCTCACTGTCCTCTTCTCCGCAGGGCTTCCGTCAGATTTCGCACTCTCTGCCCCAGGTCTGCAACTCGCTCCGCCTCTTTTGCACAGCAAACAAGATCCTCGAAAAACCAGTTTCTGTTTGCCATGTGAAAAAGGCAAAGCAATTTGCAGCCTCGGGGCAGAGAGTGTGAAATCTGACGGAAGCCCTACAGAGAAGAGGAACGTGAGAGCGGCATAAGGCTAGTGGGGAATTGGTCATAGAGTCCATCCTCCAAAGCAGGTATTTTCTCCCTGTAAGTCTGAAGATCTGTTGTTGTTTCAGGAGTTTTACCGGTTCCACATAGAAGTTGGCAGCCCCCTCCTGCTTCCTTTCCCCGGGCTGCTGCTGTTGCAGCCGCACCATAGCGTGTTTCCCAAGCTCCTTTAGTGGATCTTCGCTTCCTGCTTCTTGCCTCCTTCCCTCCACCCTCGCTCTGTCTGTCTGCCTCTCTCTTTCACACACACATTCTCACTGTGTGTGTGTGTGTCTCCTAGGGTTGCCAAGTCCAATTCAAGAAATATCTGAGGACTTTGGGGGTGGAGCCAGGAGACTTTGGGGGTGGAGCCAAGATCAAGGCTGTGACAAGCATAATTGAACTCCAAAGGGAGTTCTGGCCATCACATTTAAAGGGACGGCACACCTTTTCAATGCCTTCCTTCCATAGGAAATCATGAAGGATAGGGGCACCTTCTTTTGGGGCTCATAGAATTGGACCCCCTGGTCCAATATTTTTGAAACTTGGGGGGTATTTTGGGGAGAGGCACTAGATGCTATACTGAAAATTTGGTGCCTCTACCCCAAAACACAGCTCTCCCAGAGCCCCAGAAACCCGCAGATCAATTCTCCATGATTTTCTATGGGAATAAATCTCCATAGGGAATAACAGAGTTCCCAGCAGACATTTCCCTCCCCTCCCCCTCTTTCTGACAACCCTGAAGCAGGGGGAGGGCCTCCAAACCGGGGGATCCCCTGCCCCCACCTGGGGATTGGCAACCCTAGTGTCTCCCTCCCAGCAGCTTTAAGACCAATAGTGTTTTATCCCAGGTATAAGCTTTTGTGTGAAAGCACACTTCTTCATAGGCTTCCCAATCCCCAGCGCCCCCCACAGTCACCATGTAGTTTTAGAGCTCCTGCAGGTCCATTTTTAAAAGGTGTGCCTTTAAGGCTGAGCAGGAAGCAGGAAACAGGAAGGGCTTCATGGGAAAGGGTCAGTAACAGTTTCGAAGGAGAACGGCCCCTCCTTTTCTTTTGCTTTGGTTATCAGAGCAAGCAAAGTTCTGCAGGAACAAGACCCAGTAAGTATTTGTGTGAGAGAGAGGGAGAGAGGGGGCAGGGGGTTGCCTGGGTTGGAGGCCCCCCCGCCCCCCGCTTTAGAAAGCTTGGGCTGGGAGGGAAATGTCTACTGGGCACTCTATTATTCCCTATGGAGAACAATTCCCATAGGGAACAATGAAGAATTGATCTGCGGGTATCTGGGGCTCTGGGGGGTGGGCTGTTTTTTGAGGTAGAGGGACCAAATTTTAGTATAGCATCTAGTGCCTCTCCCCAAAATACCCCCCCCAAAAAAACAATTGGACCAGGGGGTCCAATTCTATGAGCCCCAAAAGATGGTGCCCCTATCCTTCATTATTTCCTATGGAAGAAAGGCGTTTAAAAAGGTGTGCTGTCCCTTTAAATGTGATGGCCAGAACTCCCTCGGAGTTCAATTATGCTTGTCACACCCTTGTTCCTGGCTCCACCCCCAAAGTCTAATGGCTCCACCCCCAAAGTCTCCTGGCTCCTCCCCCAAAGTCCCCAGATATTTCTTAAATTGGACTTGGCAACCCTATCCTGGTTCCACTCCCAAGGTCTCCTGGCTCCGCCCCCAAAGTCCTCAGATTTTTCTTGAATTGGACTTCTTCATAGGGAGGTATGGTGGCTGGGTAGATGGATTCTTCCGACAAGCACAATGTGCATTGAGGAAATTATTTTGGATTATACTGATTTTTTTAAAAAAGAGTGGATTTCTCTGTTCCTATCTGGATTTTAGTTTCTTTCAAAAATACACTGATTAGGAATTAGAATACTTGGATTGGTCATTATATCTTGGAGAGTGGAGCAATTTTAAAAGCCAAATAATAATAGCAAAGAGTCAGGAAAACGAGTTTTCAGTTCAGTCCTGGAAGATGCCTTGTCTTCTTGAGCATTATGAATTGCAATTCAGCAGTCTTTTCTTTCTTTGAAATTCCTTGTAAGAGCACTGCACCTCTTAGGTCAGTAACGGAATATTGTAGTTTCTAATGTCAGACTTATGTCCATTTATTCTTTATTCTTTGTGCTGTCCTGGACTGAATGCTCCTGGATTGAATTGAGACCTAGGTTTCCTGTCTTACTACCAATGCTGGTATCTCCACCAGGTTCTCTAACAGACATGTTCTGAACCTTGTTGGTCTCCTGTGAATGTATTGTAAAGATAGGGTTCCAGTGATAAATAAAGACGGATGAAAGACGGATGAAATGTTTTGCTATCTAGAACAGATGTCTTTGGAAGGGCTTCTTTTAGTTCCACAAACTAAATACTGGAATATTGTTACTCCTTGGAAAGACTGTCTTTGAACTGTATTCTGTGAATGTGGGGGTTTTTTTTGCTACATGCACTTGTCTATTTGAAGTTCTACGTGCAAGCTTTGTCAGGACACCACTGACCTCTACCTTACACTGTTTTGTTGTTTAAAATTTATGGTGTCTCGTAGCGGTTTTTTTTTTTATTTACACAACTGTATGCTAAGATCCTATAGTTTCGCTCAAGCAGAGCCAGGGCTTTTTCGGTGCTAGCTCCAACCTGTTGGAAGTCTCTGCCAAATAACATCAGGGGCCTGTGGAATTGAATGCAATTCCGCAAGATCTGCAAGGCAGAGATGTTCCGTCAGGCTTTTGGGCGAGGACAGCAGTGGGCTTTCCTTTCTTCCATCTTTTCTTTTCTCTTGGCCTCCTCTCTACCCTGCCTATGAGACAGCCACCCAGTCTGCAACTGGCTTAAAATTTGATTCAGAGATGCCATCTGGGAACGGTTTCTGACTGTATTGAAGGATTTATTATTGCGGCTTAATGATGTTTATATTGTATTTTATTTACTGTTGTCCATCACCCAGGCCCCCTATGAACTGAAAGACTGGGCAATCCATAAATTTAATTTAAAAAATATAAGTAAATATTGCAAGTAAGACTTCTGCTTATTCTTGAGCGTGCAAGTCTGGGTGGAGCACTTTGCAGTCTCACGCTGCAAACTTCAGAAAGATTTGTCATGTGTGATTGTCGCATTGGACAACACCATTATTCCGCCTCCACCACTTTTCTGGAGGGAGGGGGAGGGAACCCAGCCACCAGGACAAAGTGGCTCGCAGAGTCATCCACCAAAGTTCACTGAGGGTGTGTGTTTCGTCTCCCTGCAGGTGGTTGTAATGCTGTCTTCTATCATGGCGAACAGAAAAGGGGCCTTTTTGGCAGTGGTGCTGGTGAGCATTCTCCTGCTCAGCTATATTTTTCACAGTGCAGAGATCAAGGTAAGAGGGAGTTGGGCTGCAGAGCAACCCACGTAGCATGCATGTAGCATGCAGCCCTGGGCTGCAGAGCAACCCATGAGCAACCCATGTAGCATGCAGCCCTGTAACCGGGATTCTTTTCCAGCGAGGTGCTGAAGCACCAGGTGGGGCACTAATTTAATTAGCCCCAGGCCGCCTCCCTTCGCCCCACAGAAGGGAAGGCTTTGGAATGGCATAGCAGTAGCCCAAGGCAGCGTGGCTGAACAAGACCCACCAGGTGCTTCTCTGGGCGGGCGGGGGGAGGGAGGGAGGGAGGAAGGCAGCACAGCACAGGTTAGAGCAGTTCCTCAGTGGAACAGGCTTCCTCCTCGGGAGGTGGTGGGCGCTCCTTCCTTGGAGGTTTTTAGACAGAGGCTGGATGGCCAGCTGACAGCAATGAAGATCCTGTGAATTTAGGGGGAGGCGTTTGTGGGTTTCCTGCATTGTGCAGGGGGTTGCCTAGATGACCCTGGAGGTTCCTTCCAACGTTAGGGTTCTATGATTCTCCTTCCTTGGAGGTTTTTCAACAGAGGCTAGATGGCCATCTGATAGCAATGAAGATGCTGTGAATTTAGGGGGAGGTGTTTGTGAGTTTCATGCATTGTGCAGGGAGTTGGACTAGATGACCCTGGAGGTTTCTTCCAACTCTATGATTTTAGGATTAGGAAGAACTTCCTGACCGTTAGAATGGTTCCTCAGTGGAACAGGCTTTCTCCTCAGGAGGTGGTGGGCTCTCCTTCCTTGGAGATTTTTAAACAGAGGCTAGATGGCCATCTGACAGCGATGAAGATCCTGTGAATTTAGGGGGAGGTGTTTGTGAGTTTCATGCATTGTGCAGGGGGTTGGACTAGATGACCCTGGAGGTTCCTTCCAAGTCTATGATTCTATGATTCTAAGAACTTCCTGACTGTTGGGGGGGGGGTTCCTCAGTGGAACAGGCTTCCTCGGGAGGTTTTTAAACAGAGGCTAGAGGGCCATCTGACAGCAATGCTGATTCTGTGAACTTAGGCAGATTGTGAGAAGGAGGGCAGGAAAGGTTGCATCTGTGCTTCATTCTTGTGGCCATTTCTTACATGCTCAAGGAAATGCTGTTTGCACTTTGGGGTTAGGTAGCGATTTTTCTCCAGGCCAGTTTTGGCAGAGATCCTGGAGGGCTGTAGCAGGGTTTGGGGTTTTTTTTTTTTTTTTGGCTATCTTTTGAGCTTGGAACAGGGGTCACTGTTGTGAAATTGTGAATTTCCTGCATTGTGTGTGTGGGGGGGGGGGGTTGGCCTAGATGACCCTAGAAGCCCTTCCAACTCTATAATTCTATGATTCTAAGTAGATGCCCCAACTAAGAATATGCTTCCCAGCTTGCCGCTTGAAAAGGCAGGATACAGGAATGGGTAGGGTAGGTAGGTAGAGGAGACAGGATGCTGGAAACAGTGGCCAATAGGCAGTAGAGGACCCAATCTGGAACAGGGCAATTGACATTCTGCAGGGCACACGGAATTATGGAAACCTTCTCTAGACCTCTTCTGGGTAGCAGTGAATCTCCTTCCCTTGCCCCACTGAATTTGAACACCTTAATCTCGAAGGTGCCACTGAAATTTTGTTTTATCATTGCTGTAACCAATGAAGGAGAATCATGACACTGACCCTGCTCAAAGCTTCTGAGGATGACTAAACAGTTGGGGAAGCCCAATTCAAAGCCTTGAATACAGCTAAGAGTCAATGGTTCTTCCCAGGGTTTTTTTTTTCTTAGCAGGAATGCACAGGAACGCAGTTCCAGCTGGCTTGGTGTCAGGGGTGTGGCCTGATATGCAAATGAGTCCCTGCTGGGCTTTTTCTACAAAAAAGCCCTGGGTAAAACAATGATGATATCAGGGGTGTGTGGCTTAATCTGCAAGTGAGTTTCTGCTGTGCTTTTTTCTACAAAAAAAGCTGTGGTTCTTGCTAAAACTGGCTTTCTTGCTGAGCCACAAGTCCTTCCAGGCTGCTTCAAAGGGTAGCCAGGTTTGTCTGCAACAGGACAATTTGCCCGATTTTGCACTAGGGCTTGTTCCGGGTAGAGAGCCCTTCTGCCCCCAGGGCAGTTTGGCATAGTGGTTAAGTGCACAGACTCTTATCTGGGAGAACCAGGTTTGATTCCCCCCTCCTCCACTTGCAGCTGCTGGAATGGCCTTGGGTCAGCCATAGCTCTCTTATCTGGGAGAACCGGGTTTGATTCCCCACTCCTCCACTTGCAGCTGCGGGAATGGCCTGGGGTCAGCCAGAGCTCTCTTATCTGGGAGAACCGGGTTTGATTCCCCACTCCTCCACTTGCAGCTGCTGGAATGGCCTTGGGTCAGCCATAGCTCTCTTATCTGGGAGAACCGGGTTTGATTCCCCACTCCTCCGCTTACAGCTGCTGGAATGGCCTTGGGTCAGCCAGAGCTCTCTTATCTGGGAGAACCGGGTTTGATTTCCCACTCCTCCACTTGCAGCTGCTGGAATGGCCTTGGGTCAGCCAGAGCTCCCTTATCCGGGGGAACCGGGTTTGATTCCCCACTCCTCCACTTGCAGCTGCTGGAATGGCCTTGGGTCAGCCAGAGCTCCCTTATCCGGGGGAACCGGGTTTGATTCCCCACTCCTCCACTTGCACCTGCTGGAATGGCCTTGGGTCAGCCATAGCTCTCTTATCTGGGAGAACTGGGTTTGATTCCCCACTCCTCCACTTGCAGCTGCTGGAATGGCCTTGGGTCAGCCAGAGCTCTCTTATCTGGGAGAACTGGGTTTGATCCCCTGCTCCTCCACTTGCAGCTGCTGGAATGGCCTTGGGTCAGCCAGAGCTCTCTTATCTGGGAGAACCGGGTTTGATTCCCCACTCCTCCACTTGCACCTACTGGAATGGCCTTGGGTCAGCCAGAGCTCTCTTATCTGGGAGAACTGGGTTTGATCCCCTGCTCCTCCACTTGCAGCTGCTGGAATGGCCTTGGGTCAGCCAGAGCTCTCTTATCTGGGAGAACCGGGTTTGATTCCCCACTCCTCCACTTGCACCTACTGGAATGGCCTTGGGTAAGCCAGAGCTCTCTTATCTGGGAGAACCGGGTTCGATTCCCCACTCCTCCACTTGCAGCTGCTGGAATGGCCTTGGGTCAGCCATAGCTCTCTTATCTGGGAGAACCGGGTTTGATTCCCCCTCCTCCACTTGCAGCTGCTGGAATGGCCTTGGGTCAGCCAGAGCTCTCTTATCTGGGAGAACCAGGTTTGATTCCCCACTCCTCCACTTGCAGCTGCTGGAATGGCCTTGGGT
This sequence comes from Heteronotia binoei, assembly GCF_032191835.1. Classification (NCBI taxonomy): domain Eukaryota; kingdom Metazoa; phylum Chordata; class Lepidosauria; order Squamata; family Gekkonidae; genus Heteronotia; species Heteronotia binoei. The sequence goes on from NC_083234.1 coordinate 4,543,825, forward strand.
CAGCCATAGCTCTCTTATCTGGGAGAACTGGGTTTGATTCCCCACTCCTCCACTTGCACCTGCTGGAATGGCCTTGGGTCACCCATAGCTCTCTTATCTGGGAGAACTGAGTTGGATTCCCCACTCCTCCACTTGCAGCTGCTGGAATGGCCTTGGGTCACCCATAGCTCTCTTATCTGGGAGAACCGGGTTTGATTCCCCACTCCTCCACTTGCACCTGCTGGAATGGCCTTGGGTCAGCCATAGCTCTCTTATCTGGGAGAACTGGGTTTGATTCCCCACTCCTCCACTTGCTGGAATGGCCTTGGGTCACCCATAGCTCTCTTATCTGGGAGAACCGGGTTTGATTCCCCACTCCTCCACTTCCAGCTGCTGGAATGGCTTTGGGTCACCCATAGCTCTCTTATCTGGGAGAACTGAGTTGGATTCCCCACTCCTTCACTTGCAGCTGCTGGAATGGCCTTGGGTCAGCCATAGCTCTCTTATCTGGGAGAACCGGGTTTGATTCCCCACTCCTCCACTTGCAGCTGCGGGAATGGCCTGGGGTCGGCCAGAGCTCTCTTATCTGGGAGAACCGGGTTTGATTCCCCACTCCTCCACTTGCAGCTGCTGGAATGGCCTTGGGTCAGCCAGAGCTCTCTTATCTGGGAGAACCGGGTTTGATTCCCCACTCCTCCGCTTACAGCTGCTGGAATGGCCTTGGGTCAGCCAGAGCTCTCTTATCTGGGAGAACCGGGTTTGATTCCCCACTCCTCCACTTGCAGCTGCTGGAATGGCCTTGGGTCAGCCAGAGCTCCCTTATCCGGGGGAACCGGGTTTGATTCCCCACTCCTCCACTTGCAGCTGCTGGAATGGCCTTGGGTCAGCCAGAGCTCCCTTATCCGGGGGAACCGGGTTTGATTCCCCACTCCTCCACTTGCACCTGCTGGAATGGCCTTGGGTCAGCCATAGCTCTCTTATCTGGGAGAACTGGGTTTGATTCCCCACTCCTCCACTTGCAGCTGCTGGAATGGCCTTGGGTCAGCCAGAGCTCTCTTATCTGGGAGAACTGGGTTTGATCCCCCGCTCCTCCACTTGCAGCTGCTGGAATGGCCTTGGGTCAGCCAGAGCTCTCTTATCTGGGAGAACCGGGTTTGATTCCCCACTCCTCCACTTGCACCTACTGGAATGGCCTTGGGTCAGCCAGAGCTCTCTTATCTGGGAGAACTGGGTTTGATCCCCTGCTCCTCCACTTGCAGCTGCTGGAATGGCCTTGGGTCAGCCAGAGCTCTCTTATCTGGGAGAACCGGGTTTGATTCCCCACTCCTCCACTTGCACCTACTGGAATGGCCTTGGGTAAGCCAGAGCTCTCTTATCTGGGAGAACCGGGTTCGATTCCCCACTCCTCCACTTGCAGCTGCTGGAATGGCCTTGGGTCAGCCATAGCTCTCTTATCTGGGAGAACCGGATTTGATTCCTCCTCCTCCACTTGCAGCTGCTGGAATGGCCTTGGGTCATCCAGAGCTCTCTTATCTGGGAGAACCAGGTTTGATTCCCCACTCCTCCACTTGCAGCTGCTGGAATGGCCTTGGATCACCCATAGCTCTCTTATCTGGGAGAACTGAGTTGGATTCCCCACTCCTCCACTTGCAGCTGCTGGAATGGCCTTGGGTCAACCATAGCTCTCTTATCTGGGAGAACCGGGTTCGATTCCCCACTCCTCCACTTGCACCTGCTGGAATGGCCTTGGGTCAGCCATAGCTCTCTTATCTGGGAGAACTGAGTTGAATTCCCCACTCCTCCACTTACAGCTGCTGGAATGGTCTTGGGTCAACCATAGCTCTCTTATCTGGGAGAACCGGGTTCGATTTCCCACTCCTCCACTTGCAGCTGCTGGAATGGCCTTGGGTCAGCCATAGCTCTCTTATCTGGGAGAACTGGGTTTGATTCCCCACTCCTCCACTTGCACCTGCTGGAATGGCCTTGGGTCACCCATAGCTCTCTTATCTGGGAGAACTGAGTTGGATTCCCCACTCCTCCACTTGCACCTGCTGGAATGGCCTTGGGTCACCCATAGCTCTCTTATCTGGGAAAACCGGGTTTGATTCCCCACTCCTCCACTTGCACCTGCTGGAATGGCCTTGGGTCAGCCATAGCTCTCTTATCTGGGAGAACTGGGTTTGATTCCCCACTCCTCCACTTGCTGGAATGGCCTTGGGTCACCCATAGCTCTCTTATCTGGGAGAACCGGGTTTGATTCCCCACTCCTCCACTTGCAGCTGCTGGAATGGCTTTGGGTCACCCATAGCTCTCTTATCTGGGAGAACTGAGTTGGATGCCCCACTCCTTCACTTGCAGCTGCTGGAATGGCCTTGGGTCAGCCATAGCTCTCTTATCTGGGAGAACCGGGTTTGATTCCCCACTCCTCCACTTACAGCTGCTGGAATGGCCTTGGGTCAGCCATAGCTCTCTTATCTGGGAGAACCGGGTTTGATTCCCCACTCCTCCACTTACAGCTGCTGGAATGACCTTGAGTCACCCATAGCTCTCTTGTCTGGGAGAACTGGGTTTGATTCCCCACTCCTCCACTTGCACCTGCTGGAATGGCCTTGGGCCAGCTATAGCTCTCTTATGTGGGAGAACCGGGTTTGATTCCCCACTCCTCCACTTGCACCTGCTGGAGTGCTTTTGGGTCAGCCATAGCTCTCTTATCTGGCAGAACCAGGTTTGATTCCCCACTTCTCCACTTGCACCTGCTGGAATGGCCTTGGGTTAGCCATAGCTATCACAGGACTTGTCCATGAAAGGGTAGCTGCTGTGAGAGCCCTCTCAGCCCCACCCACCTTGCAGGGTGTCTGTTGTAAGGAGGGAAGGTAGAGGAGATTGTGACGGCTCTGAGACCCTGAGATTCAGAGTATAGGGTGGGATATAAATCCAATATCTTTTTCTTCTTCTCCATTTTCACACAAGTTGCCCAGAGCTGCGAGTTGGCGCATCGCTTTTCCGCAACAAGCAGAAACCACTTGTCAGAGGAACTCGCTTGCTGTGGAGTAGTGGTGCTCCAACTCACAGCTCCAGGCCAACTTGTGCAAAAATGGAGAGAGACCCCGGGAGCAAACGGGCTCTGCACCCAGAACAAGCCTAGTGCAAAATTGGTCCTAGATTTGTGTCCAGGAGCAGAGTTCTGGTATTTACTCTTGAAAGCTCATCTCTCCATAATCTTGTTAATCTCTAGGCTGTTCTTGCAAAATCTTGTTAGTCTCTCAGCTGTTCCTGCATTCAAACTGAGCTGTCCTAACATCTCCCTTCCTTGTTTTAGAGAATAGCCAGGGGAGATAACCAGACTGGATCTGAGGGCTGTAATTTGCAGGTTTTGTTTCTAATTTTTTTTTCTTGTTACATCTTTGGAAACCACAAGGGAAGTTCCACAAAGCAGTCAAAAGATAAAGACTTTTGCATGGAGGACATAACTTCTCAGGGGGACAAACGTGCCCTGTGTATGGCCAGGGTGCAGCGGAGAAGAAGGGAGCAAGAGATGGCAGAGATCCTGAAGAAGCTGGACCAGCGGATGCCCAAAGTCACTTTTAGGGACCTGGAAGCCACCACAAGTGCCAAGCACAGCAAGGCCGCTCTCCTGAACCGCAAAGACTCTTATTGTGTTGGAGACCACTTGACGGTTCGACTGGACGCATACGATCATTTGGGGAGGAGGAAGAAGTACGGAGGGGACTTCCTAAGAGCCAGGATCTATTCATCCCATCTTAAAGCTGGGGCTTCGGGCCTCATAGAAGACTACCGGAATGGCACCTACCTGGTGAATTTCACTTTATTTTGGAGAGGAGAAGTCAGAGTTTCCATCTTGCTCATCCACCCCAGTGAAGGAGTTTCTGCGCTGTGGGCAGCCAGGAAGAAAGGGTATGGAAAAATAGGCTTCACTGGCCAGTTTTTAAATGGCACCTCAGATGTCTTCACCAAATGTGGCTTTAATATAACCACCGAGGAGGAGCAGTGCGAGTATCTCGATGAGAGAGACCAAGAGGCCTTCTACTGTGTTAAACCGAAGCACGTCCCCTGCGAAGCCTTCACGCACCTGAAGTCCCACAACAAACCAGTGTCCTACCTCACGGCCTTGGAGAAAAGTCTTCTTTACAGGTATCCACAGCTCTGTCATTAGGGTTGCCAACTCTGGGTTGGGAAATTCCTGAAGATTTGGGGATAGAGTGTGGGGAGGGCAGAGTTTGGGGAGGGCAGTGGAAGGGCCTCAGCAGGGCACAGTGTCATGGAGAGCCCACCACCCAAAGCAGCTGTTTTCTCCAGCAGAGACCAGTTGTAATTCTGGGAGGTTTCCAGACTCCACCTGCAGATTGGCAACCCTATGAACACATTTAAACATACAAAGCTGCCTTCTACAGAATCAGACCCTCAGTCCATATATAGGCATGGTCAGTTTTGTCTACTCAGACTGGCAGCAGCTCTCCAGGGTCTCAAGCTGAGGTTTTTCACACCTATTTGCCTGGACCTTTTTTAGTTGGAGATGCCGGGGATTGAACCTGAGCATCTCTGTTTACCAACCAGATGCTCTACCACTGAGCCACTGTCCCTTCCCCAAAGATTTTCCCATTGATATATCCAACTTGAACATATAAAGCTGCCTTATACTGAATCAGACCCTCAGTCCATCAAAGTCAGTATTGTCTACTCAGACTGGCAGCGGCTCTTCAAGGTCTCAAGCTGGGGTTTTTCTTGCCTATTTCCCTGGATCCTTTTTAGTTGGAGATGCCAGGGAGTGAGCCTGGGACCTTCTGCTTACCAACCAGATGCTCTACTATTGAGCCACCATTCCATCCTCTCTCTGATAGAACCACAGCATCTTTTCAGATTATCAGAGAGGAACACACAATTTGAATGTGCTGGGATTTTCCTTTGTGCTCCTTTGGCACTTGGAAATACTTGGACGGAAATAATATGTTTTTCTTTCTTGTGAGCATTTTTGAGGAGCACGGGAATTGCCAGTCTGGGGATCAGTGGGGAACTGAGAGGCTGGAATGAATCTTTTTTCGAAGCTGATTGCCACCCCCCCCCCTCCTTTTTGTACCATCAGTCTTTTCCATAGAACTTTTGTTTTGGGTAGGGCTGTTAATTCGGATAACGGTTTACCGAATTTTTACCGAATAGAGCCATTTTGGTAAGTATTCGGAAATGTATTCCGGATAGGCATCTGAGCCTATTTTTGAATTCCGAATACCTGATTTCCGAATATTTACGGTACTATTTGGAAATATTTGGTAAAGCTTTCCAAATATTTCCCGCCTTTCCCGCCTTTCCCTGGCCTTTTCCCGCCTCTGGCTGGGGTGAGGGTGAGGGGGGGGGAAGGAGGTCTCTGACCAATCAGAGGCATGCATTTTGTGGAATTTTTGTGCAACGTTGTGGCTTTGCAGGACCCTGCAGGGCTGTTTCTGCAGGGAGAAGGGAGAAACTGCAATTCTCCAATGGAATTGCATGTTTTCCCCCTCAAGCCTATCATAGAACAGAACAATTTCTTTTCAAACTGTTCTGTTCTGTCCATGGGCAGAGAGAGGGTATTTATTTACCCTCTCTTGCCCCCTGGACTCCATTGCTGTTCCTATTGCCATAGAGAGACTGTGAGCTGGTGTTGAGCCTCTGCTGCTTTGGCAAAGTGCTCCGCTGCTCTGCTCTCTGTGGCCTGGTGTGGTGATCCTGATCCTGAAATCTGAACCTGGACTTCAGCATCTGACTGGGTGAGATCCTTCCTTTCTTTCTTTATTGTGGGAAAGGGGATTGGGTCTGGTCTTTCTATCTTTTAGAAAACCTTCTGTTTTCCTTGGGTAGGTGTCTAATTGGTTTTGTGTTTGGGGGGGGGGGTGGCTCTGGCCTGGCCTGGCTGGGGTTGTTTGTTTTAGAAGAAGAAGATATTGGATTTATATCCCGCCCTCCACTCCAAAGAGTCTCAGAGCGGCTCACAATCTCCTTTACCTTCCTCCCCCACAACAGACACCCTGTGAGGTGGGTGGGGCTGGAGAGGGCTCTCACAGCAGCTGCCCTTTCAAGGACAACCTCTGCCAGAGCTATGGCTGACCCAAGGCCATGCCAGCAGGTGCAAGTGGAGGAGTGGGGAATCAAACCCGGTTCTCCCAGATAAGAGTCCACACACTTAACCAGTACACCAAACTGGATCACTTTTGCCTAGTTTGTTAAAATCATTTCTGCTTTGCTCTGCTGCTGTTTGGGCCTCTGTTTGTTTGCTTTGGACCAGGCCATTTTTCTGTAGCCTGAGTGTCTACCTGGACTCTGGTTGTTGTTCTTGTGGTGGGCCTTTGGCAGCCTTGGCTTATTCTCAGTCTTTATTTCTCCTGTGGCCTCAGTGCCAATTTAGCCTAACTGGTCTGGTTGGCATGCTAGTTTGGGTTTGTGGGTGGGTTGGGGGGGGAGGGCTGGTGACCCTTCCTGGTCTCTCTGTCCTGTGCTTGGCCAGCTCTCTCCATGTTGTTTGGGGCAGGGCTGGAGAGCTGGCATCTGTAGAGTGTGTGTTCTGTGGCAGGGAAGCTGTTATTTGGGTAGAGACCCAGAACCAGCATGGTTGGTGTGCTTGGCCAGCTCTCCCTGCGTTGTTTGGGGCAGGGTTAGAGAGCTGGCATCTGTAGATTGTGTGTTCCGTGGCAGGGAAACTGCGTTGTTTGGGCAGGGCTGGAGAGTTGGCACCTGAGTTTGCTGCAGCCCAGTCTGTGGAGCAGATGTTGACCAGATTGTGTTTTGTGTGGTACTGAGGTTGACAACTGGATTTATGTTGGTGCCAGGGTGCATACAGAGTAGATAGATGAATGTAGTGCATTGGGGTCCTATAGAAATTCTCTGATTTGAAGTTAGGTTTTGCTTTGGGTGCCGCAGGAATTGGACTCTCTGGTCCAATTTTTTGGGGGGGCCTTGTGTGGGACAGTGCCCTGAAGCTGCACAGCAGTTTTGGGGGCTCTCCCCAAAACCCCCCGCTCCCCAGAGCCACATTTCCCATGATAATTACAGTAGGGGAAGTGGCTAATTGGTTTTTTTCCCACCATTGGGAACAGTGTTCCTTTTGGGGTGCCCACAGATGGGTGCAGTCTTTTTGGGCCATGGGAGGTTGCATGTGGGGGAGTCCCCGAAGCTGGTCCCCTGCAGGTCCCCTGAAGTTTTGGGGACTCTCCCTCAATCCCCCTGCCCCCCAGCAGCCTTTGATTATAACCTGTGTTTCCATTGAGTTCAATGGCCCATAGGGTATAATGGTGGCATGGGGCACCCTCTTTGGGTGCCCCTGGAATGGGACTCCCTAGCCCAATCTTTTTGGGACTTGGGGGTTTTGTAGGGAAGAGTCCCCTGCAGGTTCCCTGCAGTTTTGGGGACTCTCTCTCAAACCGCCTCCCCTCCAGGTGGCTTCCAATATTTTGCAACTTTCAATGATCCATAGGATATAATGGGAGCCAAATACCGCTATATTCGGATATATCCGAATACCCTATTCGGTAATATCTGGAATACTGGAAATTTTATTTCCAAATATTTCTGAATCCGGATGTTACTGAATTTTTTTTTTGGTTGACAGCCCTAGTTTTGGGGTTATAGGAGTGGCAGATGCAAGAACAAACAAATGCCAACTCCGATTTAAACTATTTAGCTTGAAAATGGAACAGTGTTTTGGAACATGTGACGCTGCCTTAGACTAGTGAGTCAGTTACAGTGAGTGTGCACACAATCGGTGTACAGTGCAAATTTGATTTTTTAAAAAAACTGCATGTTGAGTGATTCTCACGATGCACTTATTTTTTATTTATTTTATTTTACTTGTATCCCACCCTTTCCCGCTGAAGCAGGCTCAGGGCGGCTCACAGCATAAAAACACCACAATAGTTAAAACAAAACTTATTATAAATCATACATTCTATAAAATTGTTCATTCAATAATTAAAACATTCACATTTAGTGTGGTGCTAAGTTCTAGATGCTATATATTATTCAGTTTTTCAGTGGCGACGGTATTCCTTCTATGATGTAGGCTCATGTTAAATTAAAAGCCAGCTGGAAGAGGGTGGTCTTGCAGGCCCTGCGGAACTGGGCAAGGCTCCGCAAGGCCCGCACTTCCTCCTGCGATTGATTCCACCAGTGGGGGGCTGCGATCGAGAAGGCCCTTTCCCTGGTGGCTTTCAGTTTGGCCTCCTTTGGCCCAGGGATTGCCAGTAGATTTTGTGAACCAGATCGCAGTATCCTCTGGGGGATATCTGGGTCCCTGTTAATTCATGAACAGTTGAACATAGGGTTGCCAATCCCCAGGTGGGGGCAGGGGATCCCCCGGTTTGGAGGCCCTCCCCCCGCTTCAGGGTCATCAGAAAGCAGGGGGGGGGAGGAAATGTCTTCTGGGAACTATTATTCCCTATGGAGATTTATTCCCATATCTGGGGCTCTGGGGGGGCTGTTTTTTGGGGTAGAGGAACCAAATTTTCAGCATAGCATCTAGTGCCACTCCCCAAACTACCCCCCAAGCTTCAAAAAGTTTGGACTAGGGGGTCCAATTCTAGGAGCCCCTAAAGAAGGTGCCCCTATCCTTCATTATTTCCTATGGAAGGAAGGAATTGAAAAGGTGTGCCGTCCCTTTAAATGTGATGGCCAGAACTCCCTTTGGAGTTCAATTATGCTTGTCACAGCCTTGATCTTGGCTCCACCACTAATGTCTCCTGGCTCCACCCCCAAAGTCCCCAGATATTTCTTGAATTGGACTTGGCAACCCTAGTTGAACATGTGATAAAAACCCCACATTCATCCATGCACTGATCCTTGCATTGAATTACAAAGTGAACAAGCACTGACTCTTCTTTACAAACAGATGTACGCACTTTTAGGCAGGATGTATGGGTGTTCACTGTAATATGTGAACAGGGCGACTGAGTCAGACGACTGGCCTATCAAGATTTTGACTGCCTACTCTGACTGGCCACAGGTGACTTTCCCATCACCCCCTACCTGATCCTTTTAACTAGAAACCTGAGTATTTCTTCATGCCAAACAGAGGCTCCGCCACTGAGCCACAGCTCCCCTTTAACTGTTACAGGAGTCCAGTTCTGGGATGACTTTGCCACTCTGTGCTACGGGGCTCCTTGCTGTACTAGACCAATAACAAAGCAATGGAGTAGAAACCCTGGAAAATACCTTATAACAAACTACATAGTGCCCGTGTAATCTAGTACATGGGAAAGAGACTACGAGAACTATCCCAGAGAAGTAAATTGTACTAAGCAAACCCCCCCAAAAGTGTGTATAAAAATATTAAAAGTTATTATAAAAAAGAGAGGGGAAAAGGTGTATGGATTCAAAAAGGGGCAAAAAGGGACAAAACAAACTACAGGGGGAAACCGCACCAGGACACAGAACACAGACTTAGAATCATAGAGTTGGAAGGGACCTCCAGGGTCATCTAGTCCAACCCCCACCCAATGCAGGAAACCCACAAATACCTACCCCAAATGAGAAATAAGAATATAATAGTTGATCTGGCTCAGCTTAAGTACACATTTCCTAGGCTGTAGCTGGTTCCTCCTCCACTTGCAGCTGCTGGAATGGCCTTGAGTCAGCCATAGCTCTGGCAGAGGTTGTCCTTGAAAGGGCAGCTGCTGTGAGAGCCCTCTCAGCCCCACCCACCTCACAGGGTGTCTGTGGGGGAGGAAGACAAAGAAGATTGTGAGCCGCTTTGAGACTCTGAGATTCAGAGTAGAAGGCAGAAAAGGGCAACTAGAATGATTAAAGGGTTGGAACACTTCCCCTATGAAGAAAGGTTAAAATGCTTGGGGCTCTTTAGCTTGGAGAAACGTCAACTGCGGGGTGTTTCCAAAATTAATTTCAACAGCAGTCCCTCCCCACTCCTCCACTTGCAGCCACTGGAATGACCTTGGGTCAACCATAGCTCTTGTATGAGTTGTCCTTGAAAGGGCAGCTGTTGTGAGAGCCCTCTCAGCCCCACCCACCTCACAGGATGTCTGTTGTGGGGGGAGAAGATATGGGAGATTATAAACCGCTCTGAGTCTTTGATTCAGAGAGAAGAAGATATTGGATTTATATCCTGCCCTCCACTCCGAAGAGTCTCAGAGCGGCTCACAATCTCCTTTACCTTCCTCCCCCACAACAGACACCCTGTGAGGTGGGTGGGGCTGAGAGGGCTCTCACAGCAGCTGGACAACCTCAGGGTTTCAAGGACAACCTCTGCCAGAGCTATGGCTGACCCAAGGCCATGCTAACAGGTGCAAGTGGAGGAGTGGGGAATCAAACCCGTTTCTCCTAGATAAGAGTCCGCACACTTAACCACTACACCAAACTGGCTCTCAAGAGAAGGAAAAGGAAAGGAAAGGTCCCCTGTGCAAGCACCAGTTGTTTCCGACTCTGGGGTAATGTCGCATCATGATGTTTTCATGGCAGACTTTTTTACGGGGTGGTTTGCCATTGCCTTCCCCAGTCATCTCCACCTTCCCCCCAGCAAGCTGGGTTCTCATTTGACCAACCTTAGAAGGATGGAAGGCTGAGTCAACCTAGAGCCGGCTACCTGAAAACCCAGCTTCCACCGGGGATTTTGAGCAGAGAGTTCAGACGGCAGTACTGCAGCTTTAACACTCTGCACCACGGGGCTGCCTTCAGAAAGAAGGGCGGGGTATAAATCTGCAATTCTTCTTCTTCTACTACTTGATATCTCTTGTATGGCAAAGGACTCTATGCATTCATTTCCTTTCCACCCCCCCCCCCCCACCTTGTCTTCAAAGGAACAACACTGGTATTGAGATCCCACAGACGTTTGGAGCCATTCAAGTATTGTCCTGCAACAGTAAGTTGCCATTTTCCTGACACTATGAATCCACTGATGAAGATTATGGCATCACTTGGTCAATTATGTCCTTTAAGGGTGAACAATGGAGGTCCTGCATTTTGTTTTCACAACCACCCTGTGAGGTAGGTGGCCCAAGTTTAATTGCTAAGCCGAGATTTGGACATTCTAACCCAAACTGAGGCTGGGGAGCCACGTGTGGCTCTTTCACACATATTGTGTGGCTCTCAAAGCCCCCACCACCCCATTGGCTGGCTTGGAGAAGGCAGTTCTCTCTTTAAATCACTTCTTCAAGTCAAGCCAGCCAGTGGCCTGGAGAATATATTTAAGGTTAAAGTTGCTTTTTTTTCACCTCTCCTTCCTTCCTTCCTTCCTTCCTTCCTTCCTTCCTTCCTTCCTTCCTTCCTTCCTTCCTTCCTTCCTTCCTTCCTTCCTTCCTTCCTTCCTTCCTTCCTTCCTTCCTTCCTTCCTTCCTTCCTTCCTTCCTTCCTTCCTTCCTTCCTTCCCCCGTCTCTCTGTTGTGCAGAGAAATGCTAGCCTTGAAGGCTGACACAGGCTGCAAAGCCTGAACTTTGTTTGGCTTCCTTCCTTCCCCCATCTCTGTGTTGTATAGAGAGGAGCTGGACTGCCTTTCCTCCCCCCCCCGCTCCCAGTGTTTGAGAGAAAAGCTGGCATCCACTGGCACTTTAGACCCATGAAGTGTTCTTCAAGGTATGAGCTTTCATGTGCCTTGTAGTTTGTTCTTTTGGGGAGATTTCCCCGGGAGGCCTGAGCGGCAAAGAAGGGTGTGCATGTTTTTTTTAGCCAGGAAGGGTGGGGAGTGGGCATTCCAGTAGCTTTTTTTTTTTTTTACCAAACGACCCCTGGGCAGAATTGCTGCTGGCTGAGGTCATCTGATGATGAGGAAGGCTTTCTTTTTCTCTGCCCCCCCCCCCCCCTTTCTTTCTTTCCCTGCAAATGATGCTCTGTCTGTATTCTTGGTGCTGGGAGGGGGGAAGCAACAGTGGGAAGGCTTCTAGTGCCCTGGCCCCACTGGTGGACATTCTGGAAGTGACATCACAGGAAAAGGTGGAGTTTTGGTTCAGTGTGTCCCAAAAGTGACATCACTTGGCCCTTGACACCACAGGAAATGACATAATTCCTGTCTCCCAGTTCCACCCCCAAAGTCTCCTGGCTCCACCCCTAAATTTGAGTGGGTCACGAAGGAGAACTGTAAAAATAACCAGGCCACAGGAAAGAAAACAGGGGAAACCCCGTTGTAAGGTATAACAACGGTATAACAACAGATGTAAGACAATGGCAATAATAAAGATACAGGCATAAATCTAAAAGTTATCCCTTCGCGTTGTCACCTTGGCACGTGTTTTCTTTGCTGCAAGTATAGGTACTCGTAGACTAAATCCAAGGCGTAGTCATGAGTTGATATCTTCAATTAGCAAGAAGCCAAAGGCGAAGAGCCAAGAGTCCAATAGGGGCTGGTTTGGGTGTCATACCTTCCTCAGCCAAAGGCTTTTCTCGCAATTGAATGCATCGTGGCTTCTCCAACAATATTGAAAAATGACTTCTTAATTGGGACTCCAGTCCGGCTGCTTCTAAGACAAAGGCTCTGCAGCTTAGAGGGAACATTGGCGGCGACAGTGATGAATGTTTTTTGATCTTTGTGCACTTTGATCTAGGCTAGCTCAGGACAGAACTATTTGTTGAAGTCTGGGGGGGGGGGTGGAGGGGTCACGCACATCACCCCACCCCTCAGTCCCAGGTCAGTACTGAATAGAAACTCCAGCTGGAAGGAGTTTGGCCACAACTGGTCTGGTTGGAGCACACTGAGCCAGGTCTGGAAGTGCCTTCAAATTACAGCTAGGGTTGCCAAGTCCAATTTAAGAAATATCTGGGGACTTTGGGGGTGGAGCCAGGAGACTTTGGGGGTGGAGCCAGGAGACATTAGGGGTGGAGCCAAGATCAAGGCTGTGACAAGCATAATTGAACTCCAAAGGGAGTTCTGGCCATCACATTTAAAGGGACGGCACACCTTTTCAATGCCTTCCTTCCATAGGAAATAATGAAGGATAGGGGCACCTTCTTTTGCGGCTCATAGAATTGGATCCCCTGGTCCAATCGTTTTGAAACTTGGAGGGATTTTTGAGGAGAGGCTGTTTTACAAGACAAACGTTCATTCAGTTCTCTGGCTGGTATCAGCCCTCCTGCTATCCCCTTGATAGCAGCACAGTCTGGGAACGTGAGGTCCTGCCATTGCAAGCACCACTGGGGAGCCACAGGCTGTTTTCCAGGTGGGTCGTTGCACATTACTGGGTCAGAGCTGGGCTGTTGCTTCTTTTTGGTGGAAACATTCTCATGGAATCGATCATAGAATCCTAGAGTTGGAAGGGATCTCCAGGGTCATCTAGTCCAACCCCCTGCACAATGCAGGAAACTCACAAACACCTCCCCCTAAATTCACAGGCGCCCCATGGCGCAGAGTGGTAAAGCTGCAGTACTGCAGTTGTTCACGACCTGAGTTCGATCCCGACGGAAGCTGGTTCAGCCAGCTCAAGGTTGACTCAGCCTTCCATCCTTCCGGGGCGGTAAAATGAGTCCCCAGCTTGCTGGGGGGAAAGTGTAGATGACTGGGGAAGGCAAGGGCAAACCACCCCGTAAAAAGTCTGCCGTGAAAATGGTGTGAAAGCAATGTCACCCCAGAGTCGGAAACGACTGGTGCTTGCACAGGGGACTACTTTTACCTTTAAATTCACAGGATCCTCATTGCTAGCCCTCAAGAGAGTTTAAACTGTGTGGTTTTTACTCTGAAAGATTCCCTATCCAAAGCTGCTTCACCTTCTGCATGCCAGACGGCTCATTTCTCCCCCTCTCCCATCTTTAAATATAAAGGAACGCACATGAAGCTGCCTAATTCTGTACCAGACCCTTGGGCCATCAAAGCCAGTATTGTCTAAGACGGGCAGCAGCTCTCGGACAAAGGTCATTCACATCACCTACAGCTGAACGAGGCTTGAACTTTGCCATGTCCTGAAGACACACGTGCTTGGAGCATAAGGCCCACCTCCCTGCTCATCTGCAAACATTTCTTTCCTCCTCTTGTTTGCTAGGGAGTGAAACATGGGCCCGAGAAAAATGCAGGACAGGGATGGAGTCAACCCTCCCCAGTGGCTACGTTTTGCAGAACGCCTGGCATCCGGATTTCTGCTCTCTCTCTGATTTTAGCACCACAGACCAGGTCCATGCTTGTCTGAAGAAGAAGATGGTTTATCTCATGGGGGATTCAACGTTACGCCAGTGGATTTATACCCTTGCCGAGAAGGTGAAAAGTACGTTCTTCTGGGATGTGAACTGCTTTCAAACTCACTCTAGGATTATGGCTCTCCTTGGGCTTTTGCTTCACAGGCCACTCATAGAGTTCTTCCCCGCTCCTCTCTCCGTTTCATTGGTCGGCCTTCTGCCTGTACGCATACACTTCTATTCTCTTGCTTTGTAGTTTGGGATAAAATAATGGAGTGAATTATTGATCCAGTAAAGACAATAGTAAGGGTCCTTCCGGATGACGATAAGAATCTGCTGTTCTTTCGGCGTGCCAAAAGCCTACCTAGTCTAACTTGTTCCTCATAATGGCCGACCAGTCGCCTCCTGAAGGCCGACAAGCAAACAATGGCAGCAGTATCTCTCTCCCATTTGTCAGATCTCAGGGAAGTGTACTGAGGGGGAGTGGATGGCCCCGGGTTTCCCAGCAAGCTTCATGGCTGAGCGGCCTGAACGTGGGTGTCCCCTTCTGTCTTAGCACACCTTGTTTCAGACTCTCAACACCACACATGTAGACATCGCAAAGGGATTCAGGGGCAGAGCACAGGAAAGAGAGACAAACTCCACACTCACACAGTTGCTCTCCAGTGGGTTTGCTTTTCAGGATGCAGAACCTGCATTCAGGGCCAGATTAACAATTAGGCCAAGTAGAACATATGAACATATGAAGCTGCCTTATACTGAATCAGACCCTCGGTCCATCAAAGTCAGTCTTGTCTACTCAGACTGGCAGCGGCTCTCCAGGGTCTCAAGCTGAGGTTTTCACACCTATTTGCCTGGACCCTTTTTTGGAGATGCCAGGGATTGAACCTGGGACCTTCTGCTTCTCAAGCAGATGCTCTACCACTGAGCCACCGTCCCTCCCCTAAGGCACTGGCCTATGGGACCCCACACCTTTAGGGGCCCCTGGCTGGCTTTCCCCCCTGGTTTTCCCCTTCCTTGCAGTTTCCCATCCTGCACAGACAGCCACCAACTGAGCCGCTCTTTGCCCGACTTGTCTGGTGCGGCTGCTGCTGGTGTTGCTGCCAAGTTTGCCTCTCTCTGCCTCTCCCCCACAGCTTTGGCAAAGGGGCTTTAAAGAAGGTGCCTTCAGGCTGCAGGGGGGTGGGTCGCGGGCAGCGAGGTGGGTGCTCCGACTCTGAGATCATTTGCACGGGGCCCCCCAAGATTCTGACTGCTTGCTAGGGGCCTGCACAGGGTTTAATCCAGCACTGCCTGCATTCCACTTTGAAATATGTGCTTAGCCAGTTTGGTGTAGTGGTTAAGTGTGCGGACTCTTATCTGGGAGAACACTCCTCCACTTGCACCTGCTGGGATGGCCTTGGGTCAGCCATAGCTCTCTTATCTGGGAGAACCGGGTTTGATTCCCCACTCCTCCACTTGCACCTGCTGGAATGGCCTTGCGTCAGCCATAGCTCTCTTATGTGGGAGAACCGGGTTTCATTCCCCACTCCTCCACTTGCACCTGCTGGAATGGCCTTGGGTCAGCCATAGCTCTCTTATGTGGGAGAACCGGGTTTGATTCCCCACTCCTCCACTTGCACCTGCTGGAATGGCCTTGGGTCAGCCATAGCTCTCTTATCTGGGAGAACCGGGTTTGATTCCCCACTCTTCCCCTTGCAGCTGCTGGAATGGCCTTGGGTCAGCCAGAGCTCTCTTATCTGGGAGAACCGGGTTTGATTCCCCACTCTTTGCCTTGCAGCTGCTGGAATGGCCTTGGGTCAGCCATAGCTCTCTTATGTGGGAGAACCGGGTTTGATTCCCCACTCCTCCACTTGCATCTGCTGGAATGGCCTTGGGTCAGCCATAGCACTGGCAGAGGTTGTCCTTAAAAAGGCAGCTGCTGGGAGAGCCCTCTCCAGCCCCACCCACCTCACAGGGTGTCTGTTGTGGGGGAGGAAGGTAAAGGAGATGGTGAATCGCTCTGAGACTCTTCAGAGTGGAGGGCAGGATATAAATCCAATATCTTCTTCTTCTTCTTCTTAGTTGCACTGAATGAGAAGGGTTAAATAATGCTCTGCTCCCTGAACTCAGGAAGGGGCCTTATACTGATTCAGTTCCTTAGCTCAGAAAGGTCGGTTGTTGTCTGCCCTAGAGATCCCCACAGTGGTGCCCGCTCTCTCTTTTCCTGGTGCCCACCAAGTGTTTGTTTAGACAGTTGTGTGGGGCCAGGGGGAGTTTCTGCCCCCTGGAGATCTGAGTTGAGAGAAAATTAAATATGTTTTGGTGGCAGCTGCCGCTACAATGTTGGCTTTATTCTCTCTCACACTCCTCTTCCTTGGTGTATTTTTTTTTTTAATTATGCCTCTTGTCCTCTGCACTTAGGCTTCGTTTTATGTGCGTTTGTGTTTCTGTTTGTCTCTACCCTGCGTCAGAATTCCAAAGGAGCCCACTGGCTCAAAAAGGGTTGGGGACACCTAGTCTACTCGGACTGGTCGCTAGCCAGCAGTCACTGGTGGAGGTTTTTCACATCACCCGCTACCCGAGTCTTGTAACTGGAGGTGCCGGGAATTGAACCTGAGATCTTCTGAGTGCCAATAGATGCTTGTCACTGAGCTACGGCCTCACCCCCAACATGGCTGACAGTCTGAATTAACTGTCGGAGCCAAGAGCTGACCAAATCGCTGCTTTAAACAGGACAACCTGAGCAGGTGATCTTCCCCTTTCAAAGCTCTGCTTATTCATTTTTGCTAGCTCTGAAGTTCTTTGACGGCCACGGGAAAGGGGTCTTCCGGACGCATCTGATTATGGACCCGGAGAGGAATACTTTGGTTCAGTGGAAAAGGCATGGGCATCCCTTTGTGACATTGCAGCTCTACTCAGTGAAAGACCATGAGTACGTTGCCCATGCAATTGACCGAGTGGACGGTGGGGAAAACACAGTCGTGGCCATCACCCTGGGCCAGCATTTCCGACCCTTTCCTATTCACCTCTTTGTGAGGAGGTTGCTGAATGTCCGGGAAGCCATCCTCCGCTTACACCTGAGGAGCCCCAGCACAAGAGTCATCATCAAAGGAGAGAATATCCGGGAGATGTACATAGACCCAGAGAGGCTGGGCGATGTCAACGGCTACCCCCAAAACCTCGTCACAAGGGACATCTTTCAGGGTCTGAATGTTGGCTTCATTGATGGATGGGATATGAGCATCGCCTATGGCATAAATCATGTCCACCCAGCCAGCCATATAGTCTGGAGCCAAATCATTATGTTTTTAACATACATTTGTTAGCTGCAGGGCTTTTTGGTGCAGCAGGAACTCCTTGGCAAATTAGGCCACATAGCCCTGATGTAGCCAATCCTCCAAGAGCTTACAGAAGGCCGTGTAGGCTCTTGGAGCATTGGCTACATAAGAGGGGTGTGGCCTAATATGCAAAGGAGTTCCTGCTGCAACCAAAAGCCCTGGTTAGCTGGCTTTTACACTCCATGTCCCAAAAAAAAGAAAAACCAGGGCTCTGATTCACATTGTTCTCCCAGTGAAGATCTCCAAAAGTAGCAGGAAGCCAAGGAATAGGAATGCAGCGACCAGTGTTTCCTTTAAGCTGAGTTAGTGTGAGCTAGCTCACAGATTTCTAGCCTCCAGCTCACACATTTTTGTCGTAGCCCAGGAAGGATGTCCCCAGAGCACAACAGTTTACGCAGCAGCTCACAACTTTAATGCAAGTAGCTCACAAAGTAGAATTTTTGCTCCAAAACATACATAGCGCAAAAGACAGAACAGCATTTCTACTAACAAATTGTAATAAGGCGTAGACGCAAATATCCATACAGCAATCACACACAAATCTCTCTGATCAATGTAAATGTTGGAAAGTCTATACGCCCAGTAGTTCCCACTTCAATTCATTTATTGTAATTAGCCATTGACTGTTACAAATCTACAAAAGAAAAAGGAAAGTAAACTAGAAGTGAAAACATACGAAGTATCGTGTAAGGTATAACAACGGTATAACAACAGATGTAAGACAATGGCAATAACAATAAAGATACAGGCATAAATCTAAAAGTTATCCCTTTGCATTGTCACCTTGGCACGTGTTTCCTTTGCTGCAAGTATAGGTACTTGTAGACTTAAATCCAAGGCGTAGTCATGAGTTGATATCTTCAATTAGCAAGAAGCCAAAGGCGAAGAGCCAAGAGTCCAATAGGGACTGGTTTGGGTGTCATACCTTCCTCAGCCAAAGGCTTTTCTCGCAATTGAATGCATCGTGGCTTCTCCAACAATACTGAAAAATCACTTCTTAATTGGGACCCCAGTCCGGCTGCTTCTAAGACAAAGGCTCTGCAGCTTAGAGGGAACATTGGCGGCGACAGTGATGAATGGTTTTTGATCTCTATGCACTTTGATCTAGGCTAGCTCAGGACAGAACTATTTGTTGTAGTCTGGGGGTGGTGGAGGGGTCACACACCTCACCCCACCCCTCAGTCCCAGGTCAGTACTGAATAGAAACTCCAGCTGGAAGGAATTCGGCCACAACTGGTCTGGTTGGAGCACACTGAGCCAGGTCTGGAAGTGCCTTCAAGTTACAGCTAGGGTTGCCAAGTCCAATTCAAGAAATATCTGGGGACTTTGGGGGTGGAGCCAGGAGACTGTGGGGGTGGAGCCAGGAGACATTAGGGGTGGAGCCAAGATCAAGGCTGTGACAAGCATAATTGAACTCCAAAGGGAGCTCTGGCCATCGCATTTGAAGGGACGGCACACCTTTTCAATTCCTTCCATAGGAAATAATGAAGGATAGGGGCACCTTCTTTTGGGGCTCATAGAATTGGACCCCCTGGTCCAATCTTTTTGAAACTTGGGGGGTATTTTGGGGAGAGGCACTAGATGCTGTACAGATAATTTGGTGCTTCTACCTCAAAAAAACAGCCCCCCCCCGAGCCCCAGATACCCGCGGATCAATTCTCCATGATTTTTTATGGGAATAAATCTCCATAGGGAATAATAAGAGTTCCCAGCATACATTTCCCTCCCCTCCCCCGCTTTCTGCTGACCCTGAAGCGGGAGGAGGGCCTCCAAACCGGGGGATCCCCTGCCCCCACCTGGGGATTGGCAACCCTAGTTACAGCCAGCCTCTGGCCACTCCAGTGAGAGGCTTTCAAGGCAAGTGAGAAGCAGAGGGGATTTCCTCCTGCTTGCCTCTGCAGAGCCTTCCTTGGTGGTCGCCTCCCATCCCAGTACCAGTCCTGATTATGCTTCTGAGATCAGCTGAGACTGGGCTTTTCTATGCCGTGTTCTCCCTCACCTCCAGCCTTTCCCCAAGGATGCGCAAAGACCTGCCAGCTTGAGCTCACTTCTTCTTTGCCTGCAGTGATCGGGCGGGCAATGAATTGACAGGCTGTTTGGTTGCTGGCAACCTATTTGTATGCATTTTGCACAAACAGGCTACTTGCAGCCATCAGAAACTGACTCCCAGCTGGAGGACTCAGCAGGGAGTCGGCTCCTGATCTGCTAGGGAAATTTTGCTCTGCACCCAGGAAAGAAGTGTTTTGGTTGGGCAGGGGGAGCATGAGCCAACTCCCAAGCCATCAAGGGCAGTGGGGTTTTTTGTAGCAGGAGCTTCTCTACATATTAGGCCCTGATGTAACCAATCCTCCAAGAGCTTCCAGGGCTCTTAGTACAGGGCCTACAGTAAGCTCCAGGAGGATTGGCTACATCAGGCGGCGTGGCCTAATGCAGAGAAGCTCCTGCTAGAAGAAGAGAAGAAGAATGGCAGATTTATACCCCACCCTTCCCTCTGAATCAGAGACTCAGAGCGGCTTACAATCTCCGTTACCTTTCTCCCACACAATAGACACCCTGTGAGGCTGAGGGGGCTCTCACAGAAGCTTCCCTTTCAATGACAACTCTGCGATAGCTATGGCTGACCCAAGACCATTCCAGCAGGTGCAAGTGGAGGAGTGGGGAATCAAACCTGGTTCTCCCAGATAAGAGTCCACGCGCTGAGAAGACCTGGCTCCTTTAATGCCGGTAGCTCACAATTGCAGAATTTTTGTTCACAAGACTCTGCAGTTAGAAGGAACGTTGTTCCTAGCACTCCTTCTACTGTTACGTGTTTTAAATTGAAATGGTTTATAACTTTAACCATATTTTAACCATATTGCTGAGCAGTCAGGTTAAAACGGATAAAAGGAAGTACTTCTTCACCCAAAGGGTAGAATTAACATGTGGAATTCACTGCCACAGGAGGTGGTGGCAGCTGCAAGCATAGCCAGCTTTAAGAGGGGATTGGATAAAAATATGGAGCAGAGGTCCGTCAGTGGCTATTAGCCACAGTGTGTGTGTGTGTGTATAGTATTTGGCCAATATATGTGTGTGTGTGTATATATACATATACATATACATATATATATATATATATATATATATATATATATATACACACACACACACACACACGGTATGTATGTATGTGTGTGATATATATGTATATATATGTATATATACACACACACACACGCATATATTGGCCACTGTGTGACACAGAGTGTTGGACTGGATGGGCCATTGGCCTGATCCAACATGGCTTCTCTTATGTTCTTATGTGACACAGAGTGCTGGACTGGATGGGCCACTGGCCTTATCCAACATGGCTTCTCTTATGTTCTTAGGGAGAGCCAGTTTGGTGCAGTGGTTAAGTGTGCGGACTCTTATCTGGGAGAACCAGGTTTGATTCCCCACTCCTCCACTTGCACCTGCTAGCATGGCCTTGGGTCAGCCATAGCTCTGGCAGAGGTTGTCCCTGAAAGGGCAGCTGCTGTGAGAGCCCTCTCCAGCCCCACCCACCTCACAGGGTGTCTGTTGTGGGGGAGGAAGGTAAAGGAGATTGTGAGCCGCTCTGAGACTCTTCGGAGTGGAGGGCGGGATATAAATCCAATATCTTCTATCTTCTTCTTCTTCTTCTTATGTGATACAGAGTGTTGGACTGGATGGGCCACTGGCCTGATCCAACATGGCTTCTCTTATGTTCTTATGTGACACAGAGTGTTTGACTGGAGGGGCCATTGGCCTGATCCAACATGGCTTCTCTTATGTTATTATGTTCTCATTTTAAATTGCTGACTTTTTATTATTTATATTCATTGCCTATTATTTATATTCATTATATGGATCCAGATTGGGCAGAAAGGCAGCATAGAGATGTTTCCAATAAACAGCGAAGCAACTGGCCAGGATGCTACTCCAGAGAGGAGATTTTGCTCTCCCTGTGGGAGGGGGCGTTCTGAACATAAGAACATAAGAGAAGCCATGTTAGATCAGGCCAATGGCCCATCCAGTCCAACATTCTGTGTCACACAGCGGCCAAATATATATATATATATATATATATATACATACACACGCACACACACACACTGTGGCTAATAGCCACTGATGGACCTCTGCTCCATATTTTTATCTAACCCCTTCTTGAAGGTGGCTATGCTTGTGGACGCCACCACCTCCTGTGGCAGTGAATTCCACATGTTAATCACCCTTTGGGTGAAGAAGTACTTCCTTTTATCCGTTTTAACCTGTCTGCTCAGCAATTTCATCGAATGCCCACGAGTTCTTGTATTGTGAGAAAGGGAGAAAAGTACTTCTTTCTCTACTTTCTCCATCCCATGCATTATCTTGTAAACTTCTATCATGTCACCCCTCAGTCGACGTTTCTCCAAGCTAAAGAGCCTTAAGCGTTTCAACCTTTCTTCATAGGGAAGGTGTTCCAGCCCTTTAATAATTTTAGTTGCCCTTTTCTGAACTTTCTCCAATGCTATAATATCCTTTTTGAGGTGCGGCGACCAGAACTGCTCTCTCTGAGTAGGCATGCCCAGCAACAAAATACAACATTAATACAATGATTAGCAGCTCTGGCCAGCAATGGTCTCCTGAATTCCTGCCACCCATCCATCACTGCCACGGAGCTGTGGGCAGCTGTGCCAAATGTGGGCAGGTTTATTTTGGCCGCAGAAATGCAAGCCTGAGAACAATCAGCAGCACCCATGTGCAGACGCACTAATCTTTCATGACCCAGCCCTCAGTGGCAACAAACATATGTAAGCTGAGGTTAAACACGGCCTTTCAAATGGGCCGACGGCTCCGAACCAAGAGGAATGTTTAACTTGCAACAGCCCCCCCCCCTCCGCTCCCCCAAGTCACTGTAAGGAGAATCGTTTGCTAGAAGAGTCTTCTGTCATAGAATCACAGAATCATAGAGTTGGAAGGGACCTCTACGGTCATCTGGTACAACCCCCTGCACAATGCAGGAAACTCACAAACACCTCCCTCTAAATTCACAGGATCCTCATTGCTGTCAGATGGCCATCTAGCCTCTGCTTTAAAACCTCCAAGGAAGGAGAGCCCACCACCTCCCGAGGAAGCCTGTTCCACTGAGGAATCGCTCTAACAGTCAGGAAGTTCTTCCTAATGTTGAGCCGGAAACTCTTTTGATTTAATTTCAACCCACTGGTTCTGGTCCTACCTTCCGGGGCCACTGAAAACAATTCCACACCATCCTCTATAGGACAGCCCTTCAAGTACTTGGAGATGGTGATGATATCACCTCTCAGCCGCCTCCTCTCCAGGCTAAACATCCCCAGCTCCTTCAACCTTTCCTCATAGGACTTGGTCTCCAGACCCCTCATCCTCTATATGACAGCCCTTCAGGTACTTGAAGATGGTGATCATATCATCTCTCAGCTGTCTCCTCTCCAGGCTAAACATCCCCAGCTCCTTCAACCTTTCCTCATAGGACTTGGTCTCCAGACCCCTCATCCTCTATATGACAGCCCTTCAAGTACTTGAAGATGGTGATCCTATCACCTCTCAGCCGCCTCCTCTCCAGGCTAAATATGCCCAGCTCCTTCAACCTTTCCTCATAGGACTTGGTATCCAGACCCCTCACCATCTTCGTCGTCCTCCTCTGGACCCGTTCCAGCTTGTCTATATCCTTCTTAAAATGTGGTGCCCAAAACTGAACGCAATACTCCAGATGAGGTCTTACCAGAGCAGAATAAAGCGATACCATCACATCACGTGATCTGGACTCTAGACTTCTGTTGATACAGCCCAAAATTGCATTTGCCTTTTTAGCCACCGCATCACACTGTTGACTCTTGTTCAGCACATGATCCACTAAGACCCTTAGATCCTTTGTGCACATACTACTGCTAAGACAAGTCTCCCCCATCCTATAACCATGCATTGGATTTTTCCTACCTAAATGCAGAACTTTACATCTATTCCTATTAAAATTCATTTTATTGATTTTAGCCCAGTTTTCCAGCCTGTCAAGGTCATCCTGTATCCTGTCTCTGTCTGCTTCTGTGTTTGCAACCCCTCCCCATTTAGTATCATCTGCAAATTGAACTGGCCCCCAGGTGAAGAACAATGTTCTGAAATGCTGTGAATGTGACAGGAAAAGTTGACCTCTGTTAGTTTGTTAGATTTGTCACCCTCGGCATTGACTGTGGAATTTGATGTGTGTCACTCCTGAACCCATAGTAAGGAATGAGGTAAAGCTAGTGAACTCTGTGTGTGTGTTTACAGAATTGTCAATAAAGCACCAGCCTTTTGTGACATCCCTTGCAATTCTATTTGTGTGATTTCAACACCGTTCGGCTCCATGCGAGTTTCCTCCTTTTCAACTTGATCCAGCCGGCTGTGACAACCCCTCAGGGCTGACGCGTCCGTGAGGCACTGCAGGAAGAGTACCCAGGGCCCACGATCCTTTGGGGCACCCCAGAATGTCAAAAAATTTCTTTTGAAATCAGAGGGCGAAAAAATGAACTTTTAGAGTTGAACGTTTTGAACTTTTTCTCACATCAGCAAAAAAGAAAGGGATCCATGAGAATCCATCAAATTTTGCCTTTAAAAAAGAATTCCACCAGTTCCATAAAACCAACACAGTTGGTTTCTGACTCTGGGGTGACGTTGCTTTCACAGCGTTTTCAAAGCAGACTTTTTACAGGGTGGTTTACCATTGCCTTCCCCAGTCATCTACACTTTTCCCCCAGCAAGCTGGGGACTCATTTGACCGACCTCGGAAGGATGGAAGGCTGAGTCAACCTTGGGCCGGCTACCTGAATCCAGCTTCCACCGGGATCGAACTCAGGTCATGAGCAGAGAGTTCAGACCACAGTACTGCAGTACTGCTGATTTACCACTCTGCGCCACGGGGCCGCTACCGACTTAGAGGGACCATGAAATAGATTTCTGGTCCAAGTATCTGTTTAAGATATCTTGATGGAGGCCAATACTCAGGCATCCACTTTTGAACTGGACAGTCCAGTAAATGAACTGAGAAAATACAGAATGCATAAATGTCTGGTGTTTTCTAATTAAGTAAGCCCGCTGCAACAGCTGCCGCCCAGCTCCACTCACGCACTTCTTCTTTCCCCTGCAGTATGATAAAGTGGCAGCGCTCCAGCCTACTTCTTCTCCGTTGCAGCCAACAAGGTTTGAAAAGAACCAGATCCACCCTCAGCAGCTCTTGGAGAAATCCTATGGGCTTGGCTGAAGAAAGCTGAAAAGGCTTTCATAGCTGACCAAATCAGCTTCCCATATTAGCTCCAGCCAACGGTGGGGGTAGACAGTGGCAGGATTGAATGTTCTAAAGCAGGGGTGGCAAAGGGTAGCTCTCCAGATGTTTTTTGCCTACAACTCCCATCAGCCCCAGCCAGCATGGCCAATGGCTGGGGCTGATGGGAGTTGTAGGCAAACAACATCTGGACAGCTACCCTTGGCCACCCCTGTTTTAAAGCAAAGGGAAAAGGAGATATTGGGGGGGGGAGTTAATACTGAGAGGAAAAGGCTGAAGAATTTAGAGGCGGTGAGTCCTGCTAAGGGTGCTTGAGAGGCCAGGCTATCTGCCTTGCATTTGTATCTTTTGCACAGCTCTGGTGACTACTGGCAATTTGGAAGGATGGAAGGCTGAGTCAGCCTTGGGCCGGAATCGAACTCAGGTCGTGAGCAGAGAGTTCAGACCACAGTGCTGCAGTACTGCTGCTTTACCACTCTGCGCCACGGGGCCGCTATTATGGTGGGAGGGGCCCAAGGCTGACAAAAGGCATAACACGGCCCTGCAACCCATGTCCTGTTTTCAATGAGGTCCGGCATGGGGAGAGCAGAGATGCTTGAAAACATAATCCAGTGGGTCCCTGCAGCCAATCAGGAAAGAGCAGAGTAAGAGAACGGCCCGGGAAGAACCTGCTAGCAAGGGGACAGAAGAACACTGCATAGCCTTGGCTGGATAGCAAAGGTTTGGTGAATGGAACCGTTTCCCAACAATTGGTTCAACTGCATCAGCCATGCTGATTTAGAGGTGAATATCGGCATGAGGAAATCTTTGGCCACCACTGTCCTCATGGTTTCTTCTCCTCCTTTTCCTTCTCCTCTTCTTCTTCTCCTCCTTTTCCTTCTCTCCTCCTCCTCCATCTCCTCCTCTCCTCTTTCTCCTCCTCTTCTTCTCCTCTCTTTACGCTCCTTCACCTCCTCTTCTCCTGCTCTTTCTACTCCTTTTCCTCCTCTCCTCTTCTCCTCCTTCTTCCTTCTCCTCTTCTCCTCTTTCTGCTCCTCCTCTTCTCCTTCTCCTCTCTTTCTGCTCCTTCTCTTTCTCCTCTTCTTCTTCTCCTCTTTCTGCTCCTCCTCTTCTCTTTCTGCTCCTTCCCCTCCTCCTCCTTCTCTTTAACCAGCAATTATCAAAGCTCCTGTAACATAGTTCTCAGTTTCATGTGGTGCTGAAACCCAGTTCTCTCTCCAGGCCTATCTGCTGGCAAATATTTATTTTAGTATATTTCTATTCTGCCCATTCCCTGTAGGGCTCAGGGCAGAGTACAACATATGATAAAACAATAAAATACAATAAAGCATTTTATAAACGAACAAATCAACAGCACTCAGAAGATTTTCCATATCATCACAATATTTCCCAGCCTGGCCATCTCACATCATGATAAGAGGTTATCCCACAGAGGTGGCAGATGTGATTCCATTTCATAGCGCAGGTGACAGTGCCGGCAGGGGAGGCCAACGAGATCAAGAACAGATCAAGATGAATTGATGGGCCAGACTTTTCCACCATAAACACCAGGCAGGACAATATATAGTTGTAACGGTCAAAGTCCTGATCCTTGGCAGCTGCTAACAGATCTTCTGAGAGAACTAAACATGGGCCCATCATAGTTGTAATCCTGGATGGTATTCTTCAGGATGTCTTCCGTTTTCTTCCTCATTACATGAGCCTCAAATGTTATGTATTGTTCCGTTCTACATGTGTTGGCATACTTGGGCCTCGAAAAGCTAGCCTTGAATCCCAAAAACTCGCTTTTTGCAACATCTGTGGCAGAATCTTCATCTCCTGGATCAGAAGCCACTCGGCTTCATGCAGGGGTGGAATTCTAGCAGGAGCTCCTTTGCATATTAGGCCACACTCCCTGATGTAGCCAATCTTCCAAGAGCTTACAAGGCTGGGTTTTTTTTTTTATAAGCTCCTGGAGGATTGGCTACATCAGGAGGTGTGGCCTAATATCGGGTGGAATTCTAGCAGGAGCTCCTTTGCATATTAGGCCACACCCCCTGATGTAGCCAATCTTCCAAGAGCTTACAAGGCTGGGGGTTTTTTTATAAGCTCCTGGAGGATTGGCTACATCAGGAGGTGTGGCCTAATATGCGAAGGAGCTCCTGCTAGAATTCCACCCCTGGCTTCATGTCCTCCATCTGTAAATTTGCTAAGGCTGCTGTGACGCTCCTTCATCAGGAGGGCCACTATGTTTCTTTGGGCTGTCATGTAGTGGGAAACAGAGATGCTTAGCTTCTTCTTAAGAACATAAGAACATAAGAGAAGCCATGTTAGATCAGGCCAATGGCCCATCCAGTCCAACATTCTGTGTCACACAGCGGCCAAATATATATATATATATATATATATATATATATATATATATATATATATATATATATATATATACACACACACATACACACTGTGGCTAATAGCCACTGATGGACCTCTGCTCCATATTTTTATCTAACCCCGTCTTGAAGGTGGCCATGCTTGTGGCCGCCACCACCTCCTGTGGCAGTGAATTCCACATGTTAATCACCCTTTGGGTGAAGAAGTTCTTATTGTCCATGGCACAACTATACCCTCCCTGTAAAAGCCATAAGGAGGGTGGTGGGTGAGAGAGGTTCCTTCAGCAACAATACAAATGTTTTCAATCGATTGCTGGATTTGAGCATTTGTTGACAGTGGAGGCAAGTCTTTTCCCTCCTGGATCAGTAATTTCTAAACTGAATGGTGTGGGGGCTCAATCTGGCCCAGAAAGCCCCAAATATTGGGTGCAAAAGGGCTGCAATTGTCCATCTGTGAAAAGAAATGCTTCGTGCTGCTTCACAAATTGTAAGGTTCTGCCTTAGCATTCAAAATAGGCTGTAGGACTCACGTTAAATCCTTTCTCTACCCAAATCTAGGATTTTGGGGGGTTTTTTAAGGTTCAAAAGCAATGCTTTCCAAAGCAACAGAAGCAATAGAAATAATTTCTAGAATGTTTGTGTGGGAGGGGGGGAAGGGGGGTTCTAATTAAGACGCTGCTTGAACCACACTGCAGAATAAAACTGCAATGCAATGTATGCGAATCAGGAAAATGAAAGTCAAAAGGACTTCTAAAAAAAGGCATCTTTTTTGTTTTAGTATTGTTGTATGGTAATTTTCTTTCTTTTTTTAAAAAAAAGAATTGCACCACTTCCATAAAACGAACGCACACTTTCACACGTGACCAGGCTGTGGGGGCAGGTGTGAAGTGCACATTTTGAAGGAAAAGAAATATCAGCCAGGAGTTCCATAAGCTTTTCTTGCACAGGTAGTAATCCAGTCTCCTTAAGCAGGAGGCCGCTGTTCTTGCCCATTCTTATCATTACCCTGGTGGGTACAAACCGGTCCGTAGGAGGTAGGTACCGGATTCGCAAGGTAAACTCTACTTTTACGCACTGCAAAAACCAAAGGCTCCCTCTGTTGGTCAGCTTTGCAAAGTGCGCCTTGCTGACATTTTCCATTTCCAGGGATTTCATCAGCAATGCACAGCCATTTGCATCCTCACTGTCAGGCCTGAAGTCACAGGGGAAGGGGCTGTGGAGGACCGGCCCCCCTGACTTCCAAGGAGCCCTCTGGGGTGCAGCCAGTTTGGTGTAGTGGTTAAGTGTGGGGACTCTTATCTGGGAGAACCGAGTTTGATTCCTCACTCCTCCACTTGCACCTGCTGGAATGGCCTTGGGTCAGCCATAGCTCTGGCAGAGGTTGTCCTTGAAAGGGCAGCTGCTGTGAGAGCTCTCTCGGCCCCACCCACCTCTCAGGGTGTGTGTTGTTGGGGGAGAAGATAGAGGAGATTGTAAGCCGCTCTGAGACGCTGAGATTCAGAGTTTAGGGCGGGATATAAATCCAATGTCATCATCTTCTTCTTTTTTGCCATGGCTGAGCCAATGAAGCGTCATCAGCGGCAGCCGGAGCCAGGAGACCAGAGCAGCAGCAGAAGCAACAGGCAGAGAGGAGGGAGGCAGAGGAAGTCACTAGAACTGCCAGGCTCCCGCCATGGAGGGTCCCAAGTTGCCAGCAGGGAGCAGGCCACCGGGGGGGGATCCCTACCCCGGAAGACCCCCTCAGTGATGACATCATCTGGAAGTGACGTCATCACGCTGGGGACGATCTAGGACTCGTGCTAAAAACTCTACGGCACCATTGTTCTACCGCAAATCCTAGAGCATTTCTGGTGTGACGCTCTAGGACTCGCGCTAAAACTCTATGGTATCATAGAGTTTTATCACGCGTCCTAGAGCATCCCTAGCACAATGTCCCTGGAGCCATGACATCACTTTTGGGTGATGTTGTTGCACCACGCACATGAGGAACAAGTCCCCCGCCGCAGCAGAAGAGAGACTTGGCTACCTAAGAAGCCAAATGGAATGGGCTGGAGGCAGGGGGGCAGATGGCGCTGCTGGCTGCAAAGTGTCGGGCTGGGGGAGAGGAAAGTGGAAGGAACTCCCCCACACACACACACACCGCTTGCATGCAAGCTGTAGTCCCTTCTTGATTCCAAAGTTTTAGGGTTGGCTGCCTCGACTTGGCCACTTTCAGAGCCTCCAGCTTTTGCCCATACCCTAGAACAGGGGTGGAGAACCTCCGTCCCGAGGGCCGTAT
Source organism: Heteronotia binoei (assembly GCF_032191835.1). NCBI lineage: Eukaryota > Metazoa > Chordata > Lepidosauria > Squamata > Gekkonidae > Heteronotia > Heteronotia binoei. Next base: position 4,573,133 of record NC_083234.1, read on the forward strand.
GTGGCCTTTGAGGTCACTTGGTGTGGCCCTCGGGGATTGCTGGGCTGAACCGAGCCACATGGCAGCTTCCCTGGATCGTGGAGCCCAGCTGCGCTGTGCAGCAGCCTCCCCACGGCCAGGCAGGGATCACAGGGCCCAGATGTACCATGCGGCAGCCTCCCTGGGGCCTGGCTGGCCGGCCAAAATTGCTGCAGGGCCTGGAAAAGTTACTGTCATAGTTCAGTTTGCACTTGATTATCACTGAGGGTGTGGCCTAATATGCTAATGAGTGGATGACCTTATATGCTAATATTAGGGGGTGTGGTCTAATATGCTACTGAGTTCCTGCTAGGCTTTTTCTATAAAAAAGCCCTGGACCTATGCATTTGCCTAGGGCGGCGAGCCAGGGGTGTGTGTGTGTGTGTGTGTGCCAGATAAGGCTCTCCCCACATGACTTCAAATAGAAAAACATCTGCATTAATTTTGCTGGCCTGAATCATTCTCCCTCAGTGGAGCACTGTTGTTTAAGTTGATATATTTTTTTATGGCCCACGAATGATGTTATAAATATCCATATGGCCCTTGGCAGAAGAAAGGTTCCCCACCGCTGCCATAGAAAGCTTCTGAGCAGTGGCAAGCCCTGCAGTGGATGGGAAATGTGCTCCTCCCCTGACTTTTAAAATCCTGGCTATGCCCCTGATCACCGTCCTCCTCCTAAAAGCACCAGTCCTGAAATTCTCAGCTCTTTGTCGCTTGTGGTTGTTGTTTTTTCCCCCCAGGCAGTGCGGCAACACCCAGAGAGAACTGCACTTTCGGCATGAGCTCCCCTACTCCTAGTGGCTTTGTGTGGCAGAATCATTGGTTCCCTGTTTCCTGCACCATGCTCAGGCTCAACACCTTGGATCAGATGACCACTTGCTTGAAAAGGAAGCTGATTTACTTCATGGGAGACTCGACCGTTCGGCAGTGGATAGAGTATCTCACGAAGAAAGTGAACAGTAGGTTCTCCTCTAAGCCCAGAGAATGTACATTTGCTCAGACACACATTAGGTGCTCACCCCGAGATCCTGTTTCCTTCCCCATCAACAGCCAAACACCTGCCTCTCAAATATCAGTCTTCCCTTTTTCTAAGGGAGCCAATTCTACTGAACCCAGGCTGTAGCATTTTGCCTATTTGCCCCCATCGGCTCCTATCGTTGCTCCACAGGAGGTGGTGGTGGCTACAAGCATAAACAGCTTCAAGAGGGGATTGGATAAGCATATGGAGCAGAGGTCCATCCGTGGCTATTAGCCACAGTATATTGTTGGAACTCTCTGTCTGGGGCAGTGATGCTCTGTATTCTTGTGCCTGCGGGGGGGCACAGTGGAAGGGCTTCTCGCCCCACTGGTGGACCTCTTGATGGCACTTGGGGGTTTTGGCCACTGCGTGACACAGAGTGTTGGACTAGATGTGCCATTGGCCTGATCCAACAGGGCTTCTCTTATGTTCTTATGTAACACAGAGTGTTGAACTGGATGGGCCATTGGCCTGATCCAACATAGCTTCTCTTATGTTCTTATGTGACACAGAGTGTTGGACTGGATGGGCCATTGGTCTGATCCAACAGGGCTTCTCTTATGTTCTTATGTGACACAGAGTGATGGACTGGATGGGCCATTGGCCTGACGCAACATGGCTTCTCTTATGTTCTTATGTGACACAGAGTGTTGGACTGGATGGGCCATTGGCCTGATCCAACAGGGCTTCTCTTATGTTCTTATGTAACACAGAGTGTTCAACTGGATGGGCCATTGGCCTGATCCAACATGGCTTCTCTTATGTTCTTATGTGACACAGAGTGTTGGACTAGATGGGCCATTGGCCTGATCCAACTTGGCTTCTCTTATCTGGGAGAACCGGGTTTGATTCCCCACTCCTCCACTTGCACCTGCTGAAATGGCCTTGGGTCAGCCATAGCTCTGGCAGAGGTTGTCCTTGAAAGGGCAGCTGCTGTGAGAGCCCTCTCAGCCCCATCCACCTCACAGGGTGTCTGTTGTGGGGGAGGAAGATAAAGGAGATTGTGAGCCGCTCTGAGACTCTTCGGAGTGGAGGGCGGGATATAAATCCAATATCTTCTTCTTCTTCTTCTTATGTGACACAGAGTGTTGGACTGGATGGGCCATTGGCCTGATCTAACATGGCTTCTCTTATGTTCTTATGTGACACAGAGTGTTGGACTGGATGGGCCATTGGCCTGATCCAACATGGCTTCTCTTATGTTCTTATGTGACACAGAGTGTTGGACTAGATGGGCCATTGGCCTGATCCAACATGGCTTCTCTTATGTTCTCCATAACCAAAGGGGCAAAATTTGCACCAGGAGCAAGGCACAGGGGTGTGCACTAAGTCGGCCTACTACTAGGGCTCTCCATCTTTCTGAATTCCAGGTGAGCCGGAATCTGGGCCCCAGTACAATTCCCAAGAGCCTCTGCTCCCATTTTGCAGAGAGACAATGGCTGTCTTGACTGCAAAGAGTTTGTGGGCAATGCTGGCAATTCACTGGCAACACACACACTTCACTGTTTGGCACACAGGCTCCCTTGCTCCTCTCGGTAACTTCATTAAGTAGATTAATTCAAAGACTGATGGTTGCAGTTGTTTAAACTGGTTTGGTTTTGAGTGATACAGACCATTCAGCGGCTCTTTGTGTACAATTTTGCATTAACTATCAGTAAAAATTTTATTTGTGGGCAAAATCCATACAGAACCCTCCTCATACCAGTTCCCACATTAAATTCTCTTCTGGGAAAGTGAACATTTTATTTATTTACACTTATATCCCGCCGTCCCCTGATGGGCTCAGGGCGGCTAACAGCAGTTAAAATAACATAAAATTAAATTGTTACAATAAAATCACAATAAAATCCTTAAAACATCCTTAAAGAAGACGACGACTGCAGATTTATACCCTGCTCTTCTCCCTGAATCAGAGACTCAGAGCGGCTTAATCTCCTATACCTTCTCCCCCCACAACAGACACCCTGTGAGGTGGGTGGGGCTTAGAGGGCTCTCACAGCAGCTGCCCTTTCAAGGACAAGCTCTGCCAGAGCTATGGCTGACCCAAGGCCATGCCAGCAGCTGCAAGTGGAGGAGTGGGGAATCAACCTGGGTCTCCCAGATAAGAGAGCTGTGGCTGACCCAAGGCCATTCCAGCAGGTGCAAGTGGAGGAGTGGGGAACCAAACCCAGTTCTCCCAGATAAGAGTCCACACACTTAACCACTACACCAAACTGGTTCTCTTAAAGTACTGAACATAGTCAATACCTCTACTTAGCAGTACCCACAGAAGGAGATATCTATTCAGCAGCTATCTAAATTCAGACAGACACACGAAGGTCCTTTTGTCTTGGATGAACACTGTTTGTAGAAGGAAAACAATTAGCACAAACACATGCTCACAAAGTTGCCTTAGACCGAATCAGACCCTTGGTCCATCAGGGTCAGTTACTGTCTGCTCAGACTGGCAACAGCTCTCCAGGGTTGTAGGTAGAGGCTTTTCACATCACCTGCTGCCTGATCCTGCTAACTGGAGAGGCCAGGGATTGAACCTGGGACCTTCTGCCTTCAAAGCAGAGGCTCTTCCACTGAGCCACAGCTCCTCTCCATTCACCTGCTCCTACCAGAAGACCCTTGTGGTGGTGACAACACTAGTATGTTGCCCACATCTGGATCATATATGACCAAGTAAACTAATATATTGCCTACATCTGGATCCTGTGACCAAGGCAACTCTAGTGCGCTGCCCACATCTGGATCCTATGTGACCAAGGTATGCTGCCCACATCTGGATCCTATGTGACCAAGACGACTCTAATATGCTGCTCACATCTGGATCCTATGTAACCAAGGCAACTCTAGTATGCTGCCCACATCTGGATCCTATGCAACCAAGGCAACTCTAATATGATGTCCATGTCTGGATCATATGTGACCAAGGCAACTCTGATATGCTGTCAACATCTGGATCCTATGTGACCAAGACAACTCTAATATGTTGCCCACATCTGGATCATATGTGACCAAGACAACTCTAATATGTTGCCCACGTCTGGATCCTATGCGACCAAGGCAACTCTAACATGCTGCTCACATCTGGATCCTATGCGACCAAGGCAACTCTAATATGCTGCCCATATCTGGATCTGACATGTCAGGGAGGTGTTGCAGTCATCAGCATCAGTCTACAACTGAGGTGGGCAGTCACATTAGTTTGTCTATGAGCAAGAGAAAAGAACAAGAGTCCCGAAGCAACTTCAAGACTAACGAAGTTTGTGGCAGGTGAGGAGTGTTTGAGTCACTGCTCACTTCTTCCCTGGCTGATGAGACCCAGGTTCAAATCCTCACTCTGCCATGGAAGCTCACCGGGTGACCCTGGGCCAATCACACATCCTTGCCCTCCCCCACCACATAGCATTGTTGAGGATTAAAAAGAAATGGAGATGGGCAGGCAAACCACCCTTCTCCGTATCCGCTTTTTTCATGAGGGAAAGCAAGAACAGTCCAACACTCTGTGTCACATAAGAGAAGCCATGCTGGATCAGGCCAATGGCCCATCCAGTCCAACACTCTGTGTCACAGAAGAACATAAGAGAAGCCATGTTGGATCAGGCCAATGGCCCCTCCAGTCCAACATTCTGTGTCACATAAGAGAAGCCCTGTTGGATCAGGCCAATGGCCCATCCAGTCCAACACTCTGTGTCACAGGAGAACATAAGAGAAGCTATGTTGGATCAGGCCAATGGCCCCTCCAGTCCAACATTCTGTGTCACATAAGAGAAGCCCTGTTGGATCAGGCCAATGGCCCATCCAGTCCAACACTCTGTGTCACATAAGAGAAGCCATGCTGGATCAGGCCAATGGCCCATCCAGTCCAACACTCTGTGTCACAGGAGAACATAAGAGAAGCTATGTTGGATCAGGCCAATGGCCCCTCCAGTCCAACACTCTGTGTCACATAAGAACATAAGAAAAGCCATGTTGGATCAGGCCAGTGGCCCCTCCAGTCCAACACTCTGTGTCACATAAGAACATAAGAGAAGCCATGTTGGATCAGGCCAGTGGCCCCTCCAGTCCAACACTCGATGTCACATAAGAACATAAGTGAAGCCATGTTGGATCAGGCCAATGGCCCATCCAGTCCAACACTCTGTGTCACATAAGAACATAAGAGAAGCCATGTTGGATCAGGCCAATGGCCCCTCCAGTCCAATACTCTTTGTCACACAGTGGCCCAAAAACCCAGGTGCCATCAGGATGTCCATCAGTGGGGCCAGGACACTAGAAGCCCTTCCAAGCACGAAGAACAGAGCATCACTTGCCCCAGACAGAGTTCCAAGCACTTGTAGATTATGTCATTACCCCATAACATTTATATTGTTCTACTTCCTTTGGCATTAACTTGCACTGATTTTGCGCCTCTTTCCTTGATAGCCCTAAAGCTCTTTGAGTTGCATGAGTCTGGAAAGCTCAAGAACTTGTACGCTGTGGATCTGGACAGAAACATTTGGATCCAGTGGAAAAAGCACGGCCATCCCATAATCACTGTCATAGACTATTCGGTGAAAGATCACAGATACGTTCCTCGGGACCTTGACCAGGTGGCAGGCGACAGAGACACGGCTGTTGTCATCTCCCTGGGCCAGCATTTCCGCCCCTTCCCTATGGAGCTCTTCCTCCGAAGGATGTTAAATGTCCGCGCAGCCGTACGGCGCCTCCTCTTAAGGAGCCCGCACACGAGAGTCGTCCTCAAAGCAGAGAACATCCGGGAGATGAGCGCAGACCCGGAGCGATTTGCAGACATCCACGGCTACACCCAATACCTTGCGCTGAGGGATATTTTTCGGGATCTCAGAGTGGGGTTTGTCGACGCGTGGGACATGAGCATCGCTTTTGGTGTAAACAGTGTTCACCCACAAGAGGCAGTGGTTGAGAATCAAATTCACATGTTTTTGACTTATATCTGTTGAAATGGAAGGCCAACACAGGTTTGCCCGCTTTTGCCTTTTTGGTTTGGACAGTTGGCTACCTGCTTGGTAATTAATTAATATGTTTTTTTAAAAAAAACTTTTCTCTGTTGATATAGGAGGGGAAGGGAAGCAGGATGAAAGGGGGAGTTTTAGGCTATAGACAGCATGTGACCTGGAGCTACATTCCCCAGTTCCCCAGTCCTCGAAGGAGTTCTGGGCTCGTGTCTTCTTCTGTTAAGAAGCCAATCACTCACCCACACAGACACCGCATGCTGCTCTTTTGAAAACGAAGAGCAAAATTTGGAGGCACTCCAAAGGGATCTGCTGAGGCTGGGTGAGTGGGCGTCAACGTGGCAGATGAGGTTCAGTGTGGCCAAGTGCAAAGTAATGCCAAAAATCCCAGCTACAAATACAAGTTGATGGAGTGTGAACTGGCAGAGACTGACCAAGAGAGAGATCTTGGGGTCGTGGTAGAGAACTCACTGAAAATGTCAAGACAGTGTGCGATTGCAATAAAAAAGGCCAACGCCATGCTGGGAATTATTAGGAAGGAAACTGAAAACAAATCAGCCAGTATCATAATGCCCCTCTATAAATCGATGGTGCGGTCTCATTTGGAATACTGTGTACAATTCTGGTCACTGCACCTCAAAAAGGATATTATAGCATTGGAAAAAGTCCAGAAAAGGGCAACTAGAATGATTAAAGGGTTGGAACACTTTCCCTATGAAGAAAGGTTAAAACGCTTGGGGCTCTTTAGCTTGGAGAAACGTCGACTGTGGGGTGACATGACAGAGGTTTACAAGATTATGCATGGGATGGAGAAAGTAGAGAAAGAAGTGCTTTTCTCCCTTTCTCACAATACAAGAACTCGTGGGCATTCGATGAAATTGCTGAGCAGTCAGGTTAAAACGGATAAAAGGAAGTCCTTCTTCACCCAAAGGGTGATTAACATGTGGAATTCACTGCCACAAGAGGTGGTGGCGGCTACAAGCATAGCCAGTTTCAACAGAGTTAGATAAAAATATGGAGCAGAGGTCCATCAGTGGCTATTAGCCACAGTGTGTGTGTGTGTATATATAAAATTTTGGCCACTGTGTGACACAGAGTGTTGGTCTGGATGGGCCATTGGCCTGATCCAACATGGCTTCTCTTATGTTCTTATAGTATTGAAGAGGAGAGGAGACAGGTTAACGCTTAAAGTTCCCCCGGGCATGCCTAAAACAGCTCTCTGGATCCTCTGCCACTCTCAAAAAGCTGCCCCTACAACCTTTCGTTGCCTGATGGTGTCAGTTCAGACAAGTGAGGGTTGTTTTGCACAACATCAGAGCAGCTAGAAGCCACGTTATGTGGGCTCTTGGAGTGACCTTGGCTAAATTATTATTTGTCAAATCCTGCCTCCCTATCTTGTCATTAGGGGAAACACACACACACACACACACACACAGAGGAACTTGGCAAACTGCACACCAGTCGTCGCAACTGTAGCAAACACACAACTGCTAAGCTAAGTGGAAAAGCTAAGCTAAGTGGAAAAGGGACAGAAGAGGAAAAGGGAAAGAAGAAGCTCCAGCTAGAAACAAGAAAGCGGCCATCACTGTTTGGCAGAGTGGCTTTATTCTGTTGCAAAAGAAAGTGCCCAGATCAAACCAGAAGGGACTCTTCAACCACAAACGGTTCTCTCAAAGCAAGCAACTGTGGAGGCTTCAAGGGCCACCGCTCAAACACAGAACAGCCGTTGAATCTGGGACTGGGTCGCTCTGAACCACCTCCGGGGAGCCAGGGAGCGGACGGAAGCTGTCATCTTGGATGGGCCTGGAGTCTCAGACTTCTGCAAAGGAGCTAAGAGGGTGACGAGATCAACTGGTGGGGTTCTCGTTGTCACCGTTTTCCACCAGCTTCCTTTTCTTTTCATCTGTTTTCCTCTTGAAGATGCTGCCTCTGTAGAACTGAAGCTCCTTGATGCTCTCCCGGATATCGTCAAGAGCTCTGAAGAGAATTACAGAGAGGTTGCATGCATGCGCGTTTGTGTGTGTACTTCATTGTCTCTCAAATACTCACACAGGCTAAATACGGTATCTCAAGGGAGTGTCTTGGCACAATCTGGACCCAAATTCCTGCATTCTCGCCCGGCTTGTTTACGCCCTTCCCTGATGAAGACCCTCCTCTGGAGGGTGGGGGGACAGCCAGCATGTCAGTCACCTGGTATTACAGTTATTATGCCGTCCTCCATCTCTCCTGGTGTTTGTGGGTGGGGAGGGAGTTAAATTAGATTTAACTGCATTAAAGGATGGTTTCAATTGAGAACCGTAAGCCACAAGAGAAAGGTGGGGTATAAATAGTTTAATAAATGAATGCATCGTGGGGGCAGGGGGTGGGGTGGGGAGAATGCTGCAATGCAATGAAAATGTGTTCAAAGTAGCCTGGTGGTAACTGCGGGATGCTTCTTGTAGCATCAGACCTGCGATGCCTCATGTCCACTTTGACTGACCACCAGGGCTTTTCTTGTAGCAGGAACTCCTTAGCATATTAGGCCACACCCCTCTGATGTAGCCAGTCCTCCAAGAGCTGACAGCAATGAAGGTCCTGTGAATTTAGGGGGAGGTGTTTGTGAGTTTCCTGCATTGTGCAGGGGGTTGGAATAGATGACCCTGGAGGTCCCTTCCAACTCTAGGATTCTATGACTGTTAGAGCGATTCCTCAGTGGAACAGGCTTCCTTGGGAGGTGCTGGGCTCTCCTTCCTTGGAGGTTTTCCAACAGAGGCTAGATGGCCATCTGACAGCGATGAGGATCCTGTGTATTTAGGGGGAGGGATTTGTGAGTTTCCTGCATTGTGCAGGGGGTTGGGCTAGATGACCCTGGAGGTCCCTTCCAACTCTAGGGTTCTATGATTCTCCTTCCTTGGAGGTTTTCCAACAGAGGCTAGAAGACCATCTGACAGCAATGAGGATCCTGTGAATTTAGGGGGAGGGGTTTGTGAGTTTCCTGCATTGCGCAGGGGGTTGGGCTAGATGACCCTGGAGGTCCCTTCCAACTCTAGGATTCTATGATTTTCCTTCCTTGGAGGTTTTCCAACAGAGGCTAGATGGCCATCTGACAGCAATGAGGATCCTGTGAATTTAGGGGGAGGTGTTTGTGAGTTTCCTGCATTGCGCAGGGGGTTGGGCTAGATGACCCTGGAGGTCCCTTCCAACTCTAGGATTCTATGATTCACAAATCTTGAGCAGCAGAAGACACTTATTTCTTATTTTTTTTAATGCAAAGGCTAAAGGGACTGAGACAAATTTTGCAACTGCTAGAGTGTTCTTAGGATCCTAATCGTTGAGCAAAAGAGCCAGGGTTTCTGGAGCATGGAGGAACAATGGGTTGAATAAAAATTTAATATAGCAATTCCTCATAATCTCATAGAATCTGCATTCCAGCAGAGCACAAAAGGATGTAATCAATCCTGTTAAAGCCACAAGGGCAGATTCTAAACACTCAGCAAGGACCCAGGCAGGGAAATCTCCCCCACCACCTTTAAGGTCAGAGGAAGCGGACCGGACTCTGACACTTTCCACAAGCAGAACAGGTGCCTCCCTGGAATCCCAGTGGAGCCTCTAGGAGGTGGTCTTTAGCATGCAGCAGGAGGCGGGGAAAGACCCGTTCCTCTGTGCCAGAAAAAGGTCATTCTTGTACGAGTCCAAATCCAGAGAAGGAAGCAAAAAGAATGGGTTCTATGATAAAATCTTGGGAGGAAAAAGATGGCCACAGAGCAAACAACAAAACCCTGCCCTTTTCCCGTAGATAGGAGGTTTTCTAAAAGTGGCGCTGAAATGGTTCTAGCTAACAAAAAGATGCTTCCATTTTTCAATGGGTGAATTTCCTGCAGTTATTGCTGGGTCGCCACACGGTGGCGCCTTTGTCAAAAAGCCGGAACCAGAGACCGGAATCTTTTTTAAAACCGTTTTCGACTAGCGCAAGTCATAACAAAGTTCACAACCACTCTAAATAAGAAAGAACTTTAAAAAATCAATTCCCAGACGCCAGCTCCCCCACACTGGGGTTTTATTATTTAAGAAACGGATTCTTTTCAGTGATACATGTTCCATGAACTGTTTGGGCACCTTTACGAATGCCATTTCTTGGTAAATAGAGGGGTTCCTTGGCCTTATGAAAGGAACCCTGTGCTTTTAAATTAATTTATTCATTTATATCTCACCTTTCTCTCCGATGGGGACCCAGAGTGACTTACATCATTCTCCTCCCCGGTTTTATCCTCATGAGAACCCTGCGAGGTAGGTCAAGCTCTGCACGGAGATGCGATTCATCTCAGAGAAAAAACTTACCTGTGAGAAGCAGCCTTCTTTGGGGCAAACTTGTAATCCTCCGGGAACCAGCGTCTGCACAAACACATGCAAAGAATTGCAGATCTATCGATCGGTTCTCAACTCTCTGCACTCCAATCAGATACCAAGCGCAGGGGACTCACTGTGGGCTTGAAGGAAGTTCCACCATAGTGCAAATGTGCTTCCTCCATCCCACAGAAGCCCCGCAATCCCCTGCTGGAAAGCTTGGCATCCTGAAGTGGTTGATTTTCATACAAAAACAAATAAAACACAGTTCCGGCCTCTGAAGAATGTGGGTTGTTTTTTTAAAAATATATATTATTGCAAAACAAACTACAGAATGAATTATGTGAATATAAACAAGCATGTGGCAAAATAATTTGCATCACTTGTAACAGCAAAACCTGAATTAAAGGAAGTCTCCAGTTCTGACCACGGGTCTTCCGGGAACATATCCCACAAAATGCCTGCAAGATCACCTGACTCTCCATTGGCCAATATTCTCGGGGCAGGCTTGCTAGTCATAGAATCATAGAGTTGGAAGGTACCTCCAGGATCATCCAGTCCAACCCCCTGCACAATGCAGGAAACTCACAAACACTTCCCCCTAAATTCACAGGATCTTCATCGCTATCAGATGGCCATCTAGCCTCTCTTTAAAACCTCCAAGGAAGGAGAGCCCACCACCTCGCGAGGAAGCTTGTTCCACTGAGGAACTGCTCTAACGGTCAGGAAGTTCTTCCTGATGTTGAGCCGGAAACTCTTTTGATTTAATTTCAACCCGTTGGTTCTGGTCCTACCTTCTGGAGCCACAGAAAACAATTCTGCACCATCCTCTATATGACAGCCCTTGAAGCACTTGAAGATGGTGATCCTATCACCTCTCAACCGCCTCCTCTCCAGGCTAAACATCCCCAGCTCCTTCAACCTTTCTTCATAGGACTTGGTCTCCAGACCCCTCACCATCTTTGTCGCCCTCCTCTGGACCCATTCCAGCTTGTCTATATCCTTCTTAAAACGTGGTGCCCAAAACTGAACACAAGACTCCAGGTGAGGTCTTACCAGAGCAGAGTAAAGCGATACCATCACATCACGTGATCTGGACACTATACTTCTGTTGATACAGCCCAAAATTGCATTTGCCTTTTTAGCCACCGCATCACACTGTTGACTCATGTTCGGCGTATGGTCCACTAAGACCCCTAGAACCTTTTTGCACATACTACTGCTAAGACAAGTCTCTCCCATCCTATAACCATGTATTAGATTTTTCCTACCTAAATGCAGAACTTTACATTTATCCCCCCACCACCCCCCATCTCCAGCCCCTTTCTCCCTTCTACACCCACAACACCTTGCCCAGTTCTGCAAGGCCGGTAAGACCGCTCTCTTCCGGTTGGCGTTTAATTGATGTGGAGCTTATACTGTAGGAAGCTGAAGAAATACCGTCGCCACTGGAGAAATATGTATTACCAAAGAGATTAGCACCAAAATAATTTGATTTTTTTAATTACAGAATATGTTTTATATGTAATGTAATTTTATAATGTTTTGATCCGTACAGCATCTCATCTGAGCATGGACACCGGTACCAGAGCTTGCAATAAACCCAAGTGCCAACTTTGCTGCCACAGACACCCAGACAACACAGTCACTGGGCCTAGCAACATTAACTACACGATCTCAGGCTCATTCACTTGTTCATCTTCCAACATTATATATGCCATTAAATGCCAACAATGCCCTTCAGTTCTCTACATAGGGCAAACAGGACAAACCCTACGCCAAAGGAGAAATGGACACAAATCTGACATTAGGAATCAAAGAACTGAGAAATCTGTGGGAGAACACTTTAACCTTCCAAAGCATTCAATGGGTGACCTTAAGGTAGCAGTTTTACTGCAAAGGAACTTCAGGAACAGAATGGAGAGAGAAATTGCTGAATTACAAATTATTGCTGAATTACAAATTAAGAACCAGCTGACTATCCCCGGGCCAAGGGAGGCAAAACGTCAAAATACTCGTACACGGGCCTTCTCTATTGCAGCGCCACACCTTCGGAACCAGCTCCCGGAAGAAGTGCGGGCCCTGCGGAGACTTGAACAGTTCCGCAGGGCCTGCAAGACCATCCTTTTTAAGATGGCCTTTGCCGATTGAATGATCGAAGGATTTGCTTAAAGTGACTTGCCATCATATTTGCTGATAGAATAGCACCAGAAATGTTGATTTTTAACTTATAACTAGAATGTTTTAAGATTAATGTTGTTTTTAATACCCATTGTATAACTTAGTGTATGAAATACCGTTAGCCGCCCTGAGCCTGCGGGATATAAATAAAATGTTGTTGTTGTTGCTATTATTATTATTATGAAACTTGGAACAAACACCTCCCCAGGACTGAACAGGGATATTGGTTTTTTATCTCATTACAAATGCTAAACCCACTCTCAGTGAGTACAGCTATACATCCACAGTATTCCAATGTGTTTCTCTTTTTAGAATTGTGTATCAGTATAATTATTTGTATTGACATACTCAAAATAGGGATATTGGTTGTATATCTCATTACATATGCTATACCCATTTTCACTATATTTTATTGTATTCCTTTTTCCTATGGCAAACTAGAATTATGTTTACATGTTAAAAGGTAAATTAGGTGGACAAGAACATCACTGTCCAATGTATTTCTTTTAGCTGTATTGACACATTCAAACAGGGACTTTGGTTGCTTATCCCATTACATATATTGAACCCATCTCCCATAGTTATTGACAGACAATCTCACATTCTGACATACTACTGTTTTGTTGCTTTCGCATGCTCATGCTCCTCAGATCAAAGGTTTACACCATTTGTTAAGTTTACTATTCTGTCGTTGTACCATTTTACCTTCTAAACCACTGCCTACCAGATAATTTTACTTCACTGTCATTGGTTCTTAAATCTGTACCATGTTGCATTCTGGGCCACTGCCTAGCAGCTCTGTATGGCTCTGCTCAGCTATGTATGGCTTTGCTCACTGTGCCGGGGTTTCTCGTCTGATGAAGTGTGCTTAAGAGCACACGAAAGCTTCCATTCTAAATAAAAATTGGTTGGGTCTTAAAGGTGCCACTTGACTCCTGCTTTGTTCATATATTGAACCAATCTCCCATTGTCATTGACAGACAATCTCACATTTTGACATACCACTGTTTTGTTGCTTTCGCATGCTCATGCTACTCAGATCAAAGTTTTGCTCAATGTGTTAATTTTACTGCATACTGCTGTTTTGTGCTTTCGCATGCTCATGCTACTCAAAGGTTTGCTCAATTTGTTAATTTTACTATTCTGTCATTGCATCATTTTACCTTCAAAACCACTGCCTACCAGATAATTTTACTTCACTATCATTGGTTCTTAAATCTGTACTATGTTGCATTCTGGGCCACTGCCTACCAGCTCTGTATGGCTCTGCTCAGCTATGTATGGCTTTGCTCACTGTGCTGGATTCCTCGTCTGATGAAGTGTGCTTAAGAGCACACGAAAGCTTACGTTCTGAATAAAACTTGGTTGGTCTTAAAGGTGAAATTTGACTCCTGCTTTGTTCAGCTGCTTCAGACCAACATGTTTTATCATATGACCACAACCAGTTTGAACTCTTAAACAAACTGCATGTATTTCAGCCGACAATACCTGATCCCCTCGCCTGCTGAAGTGTGCTTAAGAGCATACGAAAGCTTACGTTCTGAATAAAACTTGGTTGGTCTTAAAGGTGCCACTTGACTCCTGCTTTGTGCAACTGCTTCAGACCAACACAGCTGCCCGCTTGGATTGATCCACTGTTTGTTTGTGATTTTATGCTGTGAGCCGCCCTGACCCTGCTTTGGCGGGGCGGGGGGGGGGGGATATAAATCAAATAAAATGAAAATGAAAAATGAAACACACAGAGAGCTTTCTGATGCTTCCAAGCCACCGACTGGGGTCGGGAATCCCCTTCGCCAAATCATCATTCCCTGTCAAGGCTCCAAGCAGCGGCAGGGGGAAATTAAAATAAAATATAAATATTTTTAAAGCCCACTAACGTCACCAGTGCAATGACATCACTTCTGGGGAACACCAGGTAGCAACAGGAGTAGCTCTAGGAATCAAAGATCTCAGGTTTTCACGGCTGGCATCATCATTAGGGTTTGTAGAATCTTTCGGGCTCAAGTGCCGTGTTCTACTGGAGAAAGTTTTTCTTCCAGACGTTTCGTTCTCAGCTGCGGAGAACATCCTCAGTGGCGTTGCAGTCAGAACGCCTGCTCCGGCTGCAACGCCACTGAGGATGTTCTCCGCAGCCGAGAACGAAACGTCTGGAAGGAAAACTTTCTCCAGTAGAACACGGCACTTGAGCCCGAAAGATTCTACAAACCCTAATGAGCTCTAGGAATCTCTGAAAACTCTACGGCAAAGCCACAGAGTATGCAGCCATCCCCAGAGCGACTGCTGTCGCTTCCAGTTATTCCTCATAAGTGATGCCACTGGGCTGCTAAGACAACTCCACACACACACACCCCATATTCTTCTCTCCCCACCCCCCTAGCTGTCACTCACCTGCACAACTCTTTGACGGTGCTCACATCAATGATTCGGTAATGAAGATGCTTCATGAACTGTGGCATGTGTTTGTCGAGGAACTTCTTGTCCGCATGAACTGAGTTTCCTGAAACACATGCAAACACACCAGTGAGGTCAGACCCCAGTAGTCCATGGGCAGCATTACCCACCCAGCCACCCACGAACTCCTGGACTCTGCAGTTTTATGCTGTACCTCTGTGGAGCCACTGTCTTCCAAAGTCCCCTGACCCATATTAAACCCCCTAAGCAGAACATCCAAGTGCAGAGATTCTGCAGATCCTGAATATGAGCTCCCTTTAAAGACCCAGGCACATCAGGAGGGTGAAAGACCCTCAAATTGGGAGAGAGCAGGCCTCAGATTCAGTGGGAGCTCACAGGAGCGCATCTCCTGAACCTTCCTGAGAGTTCCACCTCCTCCTTCTGAGAGTCCCATCTCCTTGTCCATTGAATAAGCAGGTGCAGCTGCATAACAATCCCTGGATGAGCTCCACCACCTATTTTTCTACAAAATGATGGCTGGGAGAAAGAGCTGCATTTGCTAGAGGGCTTGGGAGTTCAACCACTACATCGCCGTGCTTGCTTTTGGCAGCTGATGCTACAAAGCTTTGGAGCTCACAGAGCCAAACAGATGTTCCCCGGGCAGGCCTGAACAGCAGGGCTGGTGGGCAAAATGCCTTGCAAGGCTGAAGCCCCCCAATGCATAGATTCGTGCTGCCTAAAATCAGTAAACAACAGCTGTGCCAGTCCAGGCACTGATCTTCAGGGCAGTGGCTCGTGAAGTCCGAGAGGAAGTCTACTAGCCTATCTAGTGAACCAGCATTCACAGCTCTTAATGAACTGTCATTAACTGCCACATAATAAACAATATTAGGCACTTTATCATGCCAATATTCCACGCTCTTCAATGCAGTATGATATCTCCCAGCTGCATTTGGGGGGGGGGTGTAGAATGAGGGCCCCCAGACTATGCTTTGCCCCAGGTGACCTCTAGGTGGCACTGCTGGCCCAGAGCCAGAAGCTGAGCTCTCCAAACTGCCCACCTCCTACAACACAAAAGTCAGGCTTCATCCCTTGTATTATTTCGGTTTTGTTCCCCGCTCCGTGGCGCAGAGTGTTAAAGCTGCCGTACTGCAGTCTGAACTCTGCTCACAACCTGAGTTCGATCCCAGCGGAAGCTGGTTCAGGTAGCGGCCCGAGGTTGACTCAGCCTTCCATCCTTCTGAGGTCGGTCAAATGAGTCCCCAGCTTGCTGAGGGGAAAGTGGAGAAGACTGGGGAAGGCAATGGCAAACCACCCCATAAAAAGTCTGCCATGAGCCCAAGGTTGACTCAGCCTTCCATCCTTCTGAGGTCGGTCAAATGAGTCCCCAGCTTGCTGAGGGGAAAGTGGAGAGGACTGGGGAAGGCAAGGGCAAACCACCCTGTAAAAAGTCTGTCATGAACCCAAGGTTGACTCAGCCTTCCATCCTTCTGAGGTCGGTCAAATGAGTCCCCAGCTTGCTGATGGGAAAGTGGAGAAGACTGGGGAAGGCAAGGGCAAACCACCCCATAAAAAGTCTGCCGTGAACCCAAGGTTGACTCAGCCTTCCATCCTTCCGAGGTCGGTCAAATGAGTCCCCAGCTTGCTGAGGGGAAAGTGGAGAAGACTGGGGAAGGCAATAGCAAACCACCCCGTAAAAAGTCTGCCGTGAAAACGTTGTGAAAGCAACGTCACCCCAGAGTCGGAAACGACTGGCGCTTGCACAGGGGACCTTTCCTTTCCAATAAACAATATTAGGCACTTTATCATGCCAATATTCCATGCTCTTCAATGCAGTATGATATCCCCCAGTTGCATTGGGGGGGGGGTGTAGAATGAGGGCCCCCAGACTATGCTTTGCCCCAGGTGACCTCTAGGTGGCACTGCTGGCCCAGAGCCAGAAGCTGAGCTCTCCAAACTGCCCACCTCCTACAACACAAAAGTCAGGCTTCATCCCTTGCATTATTTCGGGTTTTGTTCCCCGCTCTGGAGTGCTGGAACCTGGCCAAAGCAGCAACTCGCTGATTGTCCAGTGTGGGGAACCCACCAGGCAAGGGGTTCACACAGACCTCCACTTCCCCTAAGAAAGAAGCAAAGTGTATGTGTGGGGGGGTTAGGGACAGACCCCCCCCAACACCTAGACTATGAAACTTGTCTCCTAGCGAGGCCTACGTTGAAAGACCAGAGGTGCTTGCTAAAAATGCTTGGAGACCTCCACAACAGATGCAGAGAGGAAACGTTGTGCATCACCAGGGGTTTTTTTCTAGCAGGAGCTCCTGTGCATATTAAGCCACACACCCCTGATATAGCCAATCCTCCAAGAGATTATAGGGCTCTTAGTACAGGGCCTACTGTAAGCTCCAGGGGGACTGGCTACATCAGGGTGTGTGGCCTAATATGCAAAGAAGTTCCTGCTACAAAAAAAAAGCCCTGCAACAAGTGTAGCCAGATGAACCAGCAATGCAGGAGAGCACTGCAGAGCACAAGCGTCAGAGAGCCAGTCTGGTGTAGTGGTTAAGTGCACGGACTTATCCGGGAGAACCGGGTTTGATTCCCCACTCCTCCACTTGCAGCTGCTGGAATGGCCTTGGGTCAGCCATAGCTCTTGAAGAGCTGTCCTTGTGAGAGCCAGTTTGGTGTAGTGGTTAAGTGTATGAACTCTTATCTGGGAGAACCGGGTTTGATTCCCCACTCCTCCACTTGCAGCTGCTGGAATGGCCTTGGGTCAGCCATAGCTCTTGAAGAGCTGTCCTTGTGAGAGTCAGTTTGGTGTAGTGGTTAAGTGTATGAACTCTTATCTGGGAGAACCGGGTTTGATTCCCCACTCCTCCACTTGCAGCTGCTGGAATGGCCTTGGGTCAGCCATAGCTATCGCAGGAGTTGTCCTTGAAAGGGCAGCTTCTGGGAGAGCTCTCTCAGCCCCACCTACCTTACAGAGTGTCTGTTGTGGGCGGGGGGAAAGATACGGGATATTGTAAGCCGCTCTGCGACTCTGGTTCAAAGAGAAGGGTGGGGTATAAATCTGCAGTCTTCTTCTTCTAAGTCCACTTTTAAAGGAATCGACAGTTTCCCGACGGCCAACTCGAACTAATGAGCAGGACAGCTGCAGGTGTTTCGGTCCAGGGAAGAGCAAAGAGAACTCCAGAAGAGAAGGCTGTGGGACAGCTGTACGTGGAGCAGGAATGTTCCTGGCATCAAGGAAGAGGCGCACTCCAGCATCGGTAAAGAATGCTAAGAACGGCCTAGCAGGACCCAAGAGATTTGGGGAGGAAACCAGCATTTCAGTTGTAGGGGAGGATAGAGGGCTCAGCCCTGGGCAGAAGTCCAACTGGAACAAATGTCCCAGGCTTGGAGAGAAACGGAGATGAGTGAGAGGCGGCATTCCTGCCGAGCCACCGTCAAGCAGGACGGAAGCCGACGGAAGGGTCAGCGGAACACGCCCCCTTTGCCTGCCAATCAGGGTGCTTTCCAGACCCACCAAAGCAAGGGCTCCGCAGATCACATCACAGAGCCAAAGTGTCCTGCCTTGTCATTTATCAGTCCAGGAACCCGCAGGGTCACCCTGGTCCTTAGGGTCAACATAAGAGGGGTTATTCCTAAACCCAAAGCTGACGACGTTACTTGACTGGACGAGGAAAAGGGATCGCTTTTACGCAAAACCGTTATCTACAATTCCAGCACAAAACTGCTGAACTAGAATTCACCTCCGGGGTGAAAGTGCAGAATATGAACTAATCCTTCTTCGGCCAAAGAACTTCTCAGAGGTGGAACTCAGCAAGAAAGCGATGCATAAGAATTCATCAGGGTGTGTGTTTCTATTTCGGGAAATCTGGGCCCGAGTTTGCTGTGAGCCCCTCTATTTCGTGACCATCAGTTGCTTATTTCCTCACTTCTGCAGAGTTGGCCTCCCACCAGGGGTAGAATTCTAGCAGGAGCGCCTTTGCATATTAGACCACACATCCCTGATGTAGCCAATCCTCCAAGAGGTGACAAAATCGAGCCCTGTAAGCTCTTGGAGGACTGGCTACATCAGGGGTGTGTGGCCTAATATGCAAAGGAGCTCTTGCTAGAATTTCACCCCTGCCACCCACTAGCCCAGAATCCAGGAGACGACAAAGCTGTTTCCATTTGACTACTTAGGAACAGCGAGGGCTATATAATCCTGCAAACAGCATTTGGAGGCAATGCCACAGAGGGACGCGACAAGAAGGGCTCAGCTCTTTGCCAATTTGGCTTTGATAAGCAAGCCAGAAGTTATGCATCACACAATCCTCCCCAGAGTTCATGGAGATCTATAACACATGCTCCATTTCCTGGCCAATACTGAGGGACAAAGCTAAAGCTTGTGTTTGTCACTTGTTGGCCAATACATCTCATTTCAGAGTTATATACAGTGCCTAAAATTAAGCTATTTCAGGAGATGCAATGGTTCTTACGAAATGGTTCTTACGGAAATTCTCAGATAAAGCAGTTTTCCTTGACAAGGACTAGTCTGATGAAGCCAGCAGATCGATTCGGAGCGATCCTGCATTGCAAAGCGCCCCGAGTCCGTTCGTCGGGAGAGCAGGACAGAAATCAAATCAAGAAATAAAATCAATGAAACCATGACAAATGCTATCCTGCGAAAAGGAACGAGACCGACAAACCGCTTGCGTATAAACGAACGGGGGGCTGGGGGGGGGGGGCAGGATTTTATTTGACAACTTTGATGGGGAAAGATGCTAAAAACGACAGTGAAGCAAAAGTGGAAATCATTGTGTTTTGTGAGGGCCCTTACGCTTCTTTGTTAACAGGAAGAATTTGTACTGAAATTCAAGGAGAAGCTCCTTCATAGCTCTGGGTTCTGACACACATCCGCGGCCGACTTCCTTTGGCCTTTCCTCCCACCGCTCCACTCTCCTCCCATCTTCTTCTTCCCCCCCTTAACTCCTTCCCTCTCCATTTACTCCACATGCGCAGAAAGCGGAGCTCCTCCATTTGTGGGCATTCAACCCCCCTCCATTAGAGGAGCCCCGTGGTGCAGGCAATGGGCATGCTGTCTAGGTCAGGGCACAGGTGCGCTACACATTACAAAGCAATCAACACACGGAGGTTCTTTCTAAGAACGAAACGCCTCTTACCTGCAAGAGGGCAGAGTCCCGGCGGCGTCTGCTGCCGGACGAAAGACAGAAATTCGTACTCCGCCTGCTGCAGAGATATTGCGCTTTCTTTCACCGCCTTGGTAAGGCCAGACTGCAAGAAGGAATCAGCCAACATTAGAAGACGACGACGACGACTGCAGATATATACCCTGCCCTTCTCTCTGAATCAGAGTCTCAGAGTGGCTCACAATCTCCTTTCCCTTCCTCCCCCACAACAGACACCCTGTGGGGTGGGTGGAGCTGAGAGGGCTCTCCCAGAAGCTGCCCTTTCAAGGACAACTCCTACAAGAGTTATGGCTGACCCAAGGTTGTTCCAGCAGGTGCAAGTGGAGGAGTGGGGAATCAAACCCGGTTCTTCCAGATAAGAGTCCACTCACTTCACCACTACACCAAACTGGCTCTCTACGAGAGCTATTACAAGTTGATGGGGTGTGAACTGGCAGAGACTGACCAAGAGAAAGATCTTGGGGTTGTGGTAGATAACTCACTGAAAATGTCAAGACAGTGTGCGTTTGCAATAAAAAAGGCCAACGCCATGCTGGGAATTATTAGGAAGGGAATTGAAAACAAATCAGCCAGTATCATAATGCCCCTGTATAAATCGATGGTGCGGTCTCATTTGGAGTACTGTGTGCAGTTCTGGTCGCCGCACCTCAAAAAAAATATTATAGCATTGGAGAAAGTCCAGAAAAGGGCAACTAGAATGATTAAAGGGCTGGAACACTTTCCCTATGAAGAAAGGTTGAAACGCTTGGGACTCTTTAGCTTGGAGAAACGTCGACTGCGGGGTGACATGATAGCGGTTTACAAGATAATGCATGGGATGGAGAAAGTAGAGAAAGAGGTACTTTTCTCCCTTTCTCACAATACAAGAACTCGTGGGCATTCAATGAAATTGCTGAGCAGACAGGTTAAAATAGATAAAAGGAAGTACCCAAGGCCATTCCAGCAGCTGCAAGTGGAGGAGTGGGGAATCAAACCCAGTTCTCCCAGATAAGAGAGCTATGGCTGACCCAAGGCCATTCCAGCAGCTGCAAGTGGAGAAGGGGGGAATCAAACCCGGTTCTGCCAGATAAGAGAGCTCTGGCTGACCCAAGGCCATTCCAGCAGGTGCAAGTGGAGGAGTGGGGAATCAAACCCGGTTCTCCCAGATAAGAGAGCTCTGGCTGACCCAAGGCCATTCCATCAGCTGCAAGTGGAGGAGTGGGGAATCAAACCTGGTTCTCCCAGATAAGAGAGCTATGGCTGACCCAAGGCCATTAAAGCAGCTGCAAGTGGAGGAGTGGGGAATCAAACCTGGTTCTCCAGATAAGAGAGCTATGGCTGACCCAAGGCCATTCCAGCAGCTGCAAGCGGAGGAGTGGGGAATCAAACCCAGTTCTCCCAGATAAGAGAGCTATGCTGACCCAAGGCCATTCCAGCAGCTGCAAGCGGAGGAGTGAGGAATCAAACTGGGTTCTCCCAGATAAGAGAGCTATGGCTGACCCAAGGCCATTCCAGCAGCCACAAGAGGAGGAGTGGGGAATCCAACCCGGTTCTCCCAGATAAGAGTCCGCACACTTCACCATTACACAAAGTGGCTCTCTAGGGAAGGGCCACACTTCCAAATGCTGCTTGTGATTTAAAAGAAGATGTCAATCAAAGGGGATACCAGTCAATAACTCCCCGAGTCACGTGAGAGATGGACTTCCGGGGGGAAGGGACTGTTCTAGAGGTGACTTTGCCACTCTTACACATGAGCCCCACATGGAGGAATGCATAAAACCAGGGCAGTCGAACAGGTAACCTGAATGAGGAAGACCCCCTCCCCCGCCCGCACACACATGGTAAGGGAGGGGAATGGTGAGTCGGGTGCAGTTTCTGACATCAGCACGGGGGGCCAGACGGAGGCCTGGCTGGAGGGCCAAGGAGCTCCCACAAGATCAGGAACACAGAGATCAGCTCTGCCAGGAAAACAGCCCCAAAAAATGGAGGCAGGAGGGCCACCCAGGAGGAGAATTCCTCGGCCTCCGGGAAGTTCCCAGACAAGTATATCTAAATCTAACAGGATGCTGGTCGGTCCCTCGAGTTCAGCACAGGGAGGGGCAGTTGCTCAGTGAAGAGCCTCGGCTTGGCATGCAGGATGTTCAGTCCCTGGCAGCATCTCCAATTAAAAAGGCTCAGGCAGGAGGTGATTCAAAAGACTCTGACTAAGTCCCTGGACGATGCTGACTTTATGGACCAAGGGACTGGTTCAGTTAAGGCAGATTTCTGGTATATCCATGTATTCTCGCTGCCTACAGCAAGAGCTGGAAAGGAAGAAGAGAAGGAAGGGGGTGACGTTGCTTTCACGTTTTCATGGCAGACTTTCTACAGGGTGGTTGCAAGGTCATCTACACTTTCCCCCCAGCAAGCTGGGTACTCATTGACTGACCTCGGAAGGATGGAAGGCTGTCATCCTCGAGCCAGCTACCTGAAAACCCAGCTTCCACCGGGGATCGAACTCAGGTCGTGAGCAGAGGGCTCCGACTGCAGTACTGCAGCTTTACCACTCTGTGCCACAGGGCTCTCAGTGGCTATTAGCCACAGCATATTGTTGGAACTCTCTGCCTGGGGCAGTGATGCTCTGTATTCTTGGTGTTTTTTT
The DNA here is from genome assembly GCF_032191835.1 of Heteronotia binoei. NCBI lineage: Eukaryota > Metazoa > Chordata > Lepidosauria > Squamata > Gekkonidae > Heteronotia > Heteronotia binoei. The sequence goes on from NC_083234.1 coordinate 4,595,831, forward strand.
TTGGGGGGGGGGGGCAAAGTGGAAGGGCTTCTAGTCCCACTTGTGACTCTCCTGATGGCACTTGGTTGGTGGGGTTTTTTTTTTTGGCTACTGTGTGACACAGAGTGTTGGACTGGATGGCCATTGGCCTGATCCAACATGGCTTCTCTTATGTTCTTATGTGACACAGAGTGTTGGACTGGATGGGTCATTGGCCTGATCCAACATGGTTCCTCTTATGTTCTTATGTGACACAGAGTGTTGGACTGAATGGGCCATTGGCCTGATCCAACATGGCTCCTCTTATGTTCTTATGTGACACAGAGTGTTGGACTGGATGGGCCATTGGCCTGATCCAACATGGCTCCTCTTATGTTCTTATGTGACACAGAGTGTTGGACTGGAGGGGCCATTGGCCTGATCCAACATGGCTTCTCTTATGTTCTTATGTGACACAGAGTGTTGGACTGGATGGGCCATTGGCCTGATCCAACATGGCTCCTCTTATGTTCTTATGTGACACAGAGTGTTGGACTGGAGGGGCCATTGGCCTGATCCAACATGGCTCCTCTTATGTTCTTATGAGTGCCAGACAGATTTGCACTAATCTTGATCATAGAACATTGTTGAACTAACCTGCCTTAACTCTAATCACAGAACCTGCCTTAATATACATGACATAGGCCTATAGTGGTCTCTGCATTAAGCCTTTGAGAACAAAGAGAGAAAGCACATTCCATATTAGAAAGCAATGACAAACCACCCCGTAAAAAGTCTGCCCAGAGTCGGAAACGACTGGTGCTTGCACAAGGGACCTTTCCTTTCCTTCCTCTAGCAAAAGCACGTTATCAAAGTATGTTCTGTAAGCATCTTCTAGGAGAAAGTAAACAATTCTGCTATCACCAGGGAAAAGAGCAGAATGGCCCCACGCAGTAGAGATTTCGCTTACTAACACATTTCCTGGAACCAAGCCAAAAAATCTAAAATGAAAAACTTGCACAACATCCCTCGGCCATCCGCACATTCTTACAGGAACACCTAACCACAGAGTTCCATCTAGACGCTAGATGCCAGGAAGACAGGAGATCGGGGGTAAAGATCATGAGAATTATTGCATCCTGAGTAATCTCCTCCTCCCAGAACAGAGATAGGTTTCTTTGAGCCAATAGGGAAAGGCTAAAACCTAGAAGCGAGAACTTTGTAATCAATTCTCAGACCGGTCTTTGTTATCAAAATTGCATAAGTGGTATGGCTTTGTAAAGATGGCTTTGAGGAAAAACGCAGGAAGGATGTTAGTACAGAAAGGGAGAGAGTGTTGCTTTTCCTCCTGCCACCGGTGGTAACAAAGGAATCTCTAGATCAACCCACTTGGAGTTCTGGCTGCTGAGTCTCTTGAAATTGGGCTGGGGACTCAACTCTTTGCACTGACGGTGTGTGCAATGTGGCTCATCCAGTCCAGCACTCTGTATCACATGGTGGCACTCTGAGAGCCACAGCGGCCAAGAAAGGGGCACAGACCTTGAGAGGGAATGTGATGGGGAGAAGAATGCATAAATCAGGTGGGAGAGACTGCGGGTGGACAGAAGGAATGGGAGGCATGAGGGGGGACATGGAGGTGGGGGTGAAGGGACCTTGAGTATTGTCTGCACCCAAAACACGGTCCCCCCCTCCACTGAGATAGACAAATTCATCCACAGCCCCACCCCAACCAGCAAAAGACCTAACGCTGTGACAGAGAGGCAGAGCATTCCCAAGTTTTGCCCCCACCATAACAACACCCCCATAACGTTGTCTCGGGGAGGGGCAGCGCCTCAAAACTACAAACTCCTAGCTCCTACATATACAACATGTCTACTCTCCCCACCCCCCCAAAAAGGACTCCTACCCAAGGCCTGCAGCTGTTTCTTCAAGGCAACAAATTAAAGTTTAGAGCTGGACAAAATGCCTGAATTCTGCCTTTTGGAAAGCGGAAATGTGAGGCCAAAAACAATGTTCAGCGGCTGAGCCAGAATTGCGCAAACAGTTGGCGTGCTTGCACGAATGCCATCAAGAAACACACTTCGTTTTCCAGATGACAGTCTGAGAAGGCAACAGGAAGGCGGAAATTCAACAGGAAGATAAGCCTGGTACTTAGAGGAGTCGGAATACGCGTCCACAGGGGTGGCAATGTTAGAATACAGGCAGGTGCTTTTAAAGCGTGGGAGGGATGCAAAGTGACAATCCCCCAGGCCTCCCTCACGACGCGGGTGACACAAACAACAGTGTCATGTTCTGGTGCCTTGGAGCAATTAAATACTTTTCTTCCCCAGCTGGTCCACACCCACAGCCAACAGGAACACTTTCTGGCTTAGCCCAAGTACTGAACGTGGCAGGCATATGTCAATCTGGAAACCTTAAGGCTGAATTCTGGCTCTGACTGCCTTCCCCTTGGGAAGGTCACCGCACCTCAAAAAGGATATTATAGCATTGGAGAAAGTGCAGAAAAGGGCAACTAGAATGATTACAGTTTTGGAACACTTTCCCTATGAAGAAAGGTTAAAACGCTTGGGGCTCTTTAGCTTGGAGAAACGTCGACTGCGGGGTGACATGATAGAGGTTTACAAGATAATGCATGGGATGGAGAAGGTAGAGAAAGAAGTACTTTTCTCCCTTTCTCACAATACAAGAACTCGTGGGCATTCGATGAAATTGCTGAGCAGTCAGGTTAAAACGGATAGAAGGAAGTACTTCTTAACATGTGGAATTGACTGCAGCTACAAGCATAGTGGTGGCGGCTACAGGCATAGCCAGCTTCAAGAGGGGGTTAGATAAAAATATGGAGCAGAGGTCCATCAGTGGCTATTAGCCACAGTGTTTGTGTGTGTGTGTATGTGTGTATATATATATATATCTTTTTTTTTGGCCCCTGTGTGACACAGAGTGTTGGACTGGATGGGCCACTGGCCTGATCCAACATGGCTTCTCTTATATTCTTATGATGTATGGAAGGAGTGGAGACAACTGATACCACCAACTGCAGAATTAGTGTATGTTTTTAGACTGTGATATTGCCAGTTTGGTGTAGTGGTTAAGTGTGTGGACTCTTATCTGGGAGAACCGGGTTTGATTCCCCACTCCTCCACTTGCACCTGCTAGCATGGTCTTGGGTCAGCCATGGCTCTGGCAGAGGTTGTCCTTGAAAGGGCAGCTGCTGTGAGAGCCCTCTCAGCCCCACCCACCTCACAGGGTGTCTGTTGTGGGGGGAGAAGATATAGGAGATTGTGAGCCACTCTGAGGCTCTGATTCAGAGAGAAGAGCAGGGTATAAATCTACAATCTTCTTCTTCTTTTAGATTGTATATTGTTTTATTATATGGATCTGATTTTAACCTTGCATTATTGAATATTGTTACCCACTCAGAGCCCATTTGGGAAAGGGCGGGCTACAAATTGAAAATAATAAGTAATAATAAATAACTTCATTAGGGTTTGTAGAATCTTTCGGGCTCAAGTGCCGTGTTCTACTGGAGAAAGTTTTTCTTCCAGACGTTTCGTTCTCAGCTGCGGAGAACATCCTCAGTGGCGTTGCAGCCGGAGCAGGCATTCTCACTGCAACGCCACTGAGGATGTTCTCCGCAGCTGAGAACGAAACGTCTGGAAGAAAAACTTTCTCCAGTAGAACACGGCACTTGAGCCCGAAAGATTCTACAAACCCTAATGATGTTGCCAGCCGTGAAAACCTGAAATCTTTGATAATAAATAACTTATCTGAAAAAGTGGGCAGTGACTCACAAAAGAGCCTCCCGCCCACAAATCCTGTTACTTTTGAAGGTGCTCCTGACTATTATCTTTTCTACTGCTACAGACAAACACGGCTACTTATCTTAATTCTTTGTGACAGAATCCCACTAAATGGATGTCCAAAAACCCACTCAAAGCAGAAGGGCCACGTTTCCTGACAGCGCGGCTGTATTTTGCAAACGAATCCCCTCCCGCAATTGAGACATAAAATCTTTAATAAAGAACTACTTAAGAAGACGAAGAAGAGATCGGATTTATGCCCCGCCCTTCAGAGTGGCTTCCGATCTCCTTTCTCTTCCCCGCCCCCCAACAGACACCCTGTGACAGGTGGGTGGGGCTGAGAGAGCTCTGACAGAAACTGCTCTTGAGCAGAACAGCTCTGAGAGAGTTATGACTAACCCAAGGTCACTCCAGCAGCTGCACGTGGAGGAGTGGGGAGTCAAGCCCAGTTCTCCCAGATAAGAGTCCACGCACTTAGCCAGTCCACCAGATTGGTTCTTTAAATAGAGATGAAAAGTAGATTTTTTTTTAAAAAAAATATCATATATATGTTATTTTTTTCCATCTTGGAAAAAATATTGGCTCAGTAAAAAAGTGGGAGCGCTAATGAGCATCCACCACCCTTCCCTGCAGCTGTAAAAAGGGCCTAAAGACCAACCATTTCTCTGAAGAGCCCTAGAAGAAGCTGTAGCTCCCCCACCCCTTTTACCTTCCCATGATGCTCTTTGCACCAATCCGACATGCCGTCCAACAGCTCATCCGGCTGGTTTATTATCAGGTTGGGACCCTGGCAGTGAGGAAGAGACAAAAGACAAGAGACTGCATCACGGCCCTCCAGCAGAAGAATCGCACGCTAACCCCTCAAGTGCCACTTTGCCCAGGACAAGGAAATATTTCGAGGGACTTCTGAGCATGGCTTGGAGCCACAGCTCAGTGGCAGAGCATCTGCTTGGCATGCAGAAGGACTCAGGTTCAATCCCCGGCATCTCCAGTTAAAAGGACCAGGTAGGAGGTGGCGGGAAAGACCCTTTTCCGTCTGAGACCCAAGAGAGCGGCTGCCAGTCTCAGTAGACAAAACTGACTCTTGATAGAATTGGTTCAGTGAAGGAAGTTTTATGTGCGTTTATGCACCAAGTGCCTTCCTTTGTCACAGAAGTTCATCAGTGGCTCCTGCCATAGCTGCTCTCTGGCCCAGTATTCCAGTACCAACCCCCAGATGCAGACCCCCTCCCCCAAATGCCTGCCAGGCCCTAATGCCTTCACGCCAGCTCAATTTTGTCACTCCTGGTGAGCACAGGGTTAATTTTTCTTCCCCCGTTGCCATGTCAGAAATCACTCATTCGATTGCAGAACAAAGTTTGAGTCCAGTGGCACCAAGTTTTATTTGAATGTTTAGCCTAAAGCAGGGTTGTCAAACATGCGGCCCAGGGGCCAAATCAGGCCCCTGAGCAACTGGCTGTCATCTGCTTCCTTCTCCCTTTCTCTTGCTTCCCTTCTGCACAACAAGTTTGCTTTGCAAGGTCTGCTCAATCGCACAGGAGCTACAGAGCAAAACCTCTATTTTCTCCATTGGCTGAGGCTCCTCCCCTGGGAAGGCAGGCGGGGGAGGGAGAGCTTGTTTTCCCGCGCTCTCTCAATCGCACAGCAGAGCTACTGAGTCAAGCTTCTCTTCCTTCTTTTGGCTGAAGCTCCTCCCCCTCCTGGTCCCTGGGGAAGGAAGGAAAGAGCCAGTGCTTCCTTTGCCCAGTTCCCTGGATCCCATGGGAGAGATACAAAGAAAGCACCTTTAAGACCAACAAGTTTTAAGCATGCTTTAAGGTTGTTGTTTTTTTTAAAAAAAATAATTGTGTTTGTCTGCGTCCTTTATAAAGTTTATATCTCTGCTACCTAATCTTAAATAGGTATACACATGGCCTGGCCCAGCCCAACAAGGTCTCATTTATATCAGATCTGTCCTCACAACAAATGAGTTCGACAGTTTCAAACTATTTCCAAGAAGGTTGCCGAAAGGCCTTTTCCCGTCCTGCAAATAATGAAATGCTAAGTGGCATAAATATTCATAGCAAATGGAAACCATTACCGGATTATTTGAAGAACAATTATCTCAAGAAGTGTTGCACGCCCACGAAAGCTTACACCCAGAATTAAACATTGTTGATCTTAAAGGTACCGCTGGACTCAACCCTAGTTGAGTCCAGAGCAAAACCTTCCTAGAGCCCCCTTCCTAGAGCGCCGCGACCTAGCAACAGTGATCCATGCTACGGTCACCTCGAGACTGGATTACTGCAACGCCCTCTACATGGGGCTGCCCTTGTGCCGAATTCGGCGGCTGCAGCTGGTGCAGAACGCGGCGGCTAGGCTGTTGCTGGGGCTCCCAAGGTGGGAGCACATACAGCCGGGGCTGCGCGGACTGCACTGGTTGCCAGTGGCATACCGAGTTCGCTACAAGGTGCTGGTTATTACCTTTAAAGCCCTATATGGCCGAGGACCTACCTACCTAAGGGACCGTCTCTCCCCATATGAGCCCCAGAGGGCACTGAGGTCATCTGGGAAAAACCAGCTGAATATCCCTGGGCCAAGGGAGGCCAGACTGAAAGCCACCCGGGACCGGGCCTTCTCTATTACTGCTCCATTACTGTGGAACCAACTCCCTGAGGAGGTGAGGGCCCTACGATGTTTAGAGGGATTCCGTAGGGCCTGTAAGACCCACCTTTTCAAGATGGCCTTCAACTAGCGGAAAACTGTGACAAATCTAGATATGCTGCTAGAAATGCTTTTATTCTTGAAATGTTTTTACTTCTGAAATTTATTGAAACCTGTTTATAACGCCATACTGTTATGTTAATTTTAATACTCTGTAATTATTTTAACTATGTTTTATAAGTATAATTGATGTAATGTATGTTTTATGTTGTGAGCCGCCCTGAGCCTGCCCCGGCGGGGAGGGCGGGATAGAAATAAAAAATTATTATTATTATTATTATTATTATTATTATTATTATAGTTCTGTTGTTTCAGACCAACATGGCTACGTGCTGGAATTGCTTTCATTCAGGCACACCGGAATTGCTTTCATTCAGGATCTGACAGGCAAGGCCCCAAATGATAAACCCATGCACACTTAGTTACGCACCACAAAGTGAATTGCTATAAAACATCTGATTGGGTGCTGAGCTTCACTGCAACAGCCTGCAGCCATCATCTTCTGAACCCACCGAGTCATTTCCCAGGCTGCAAACATCTGGAACTGGAATGGCCAGAAGGGGCTTTCAAACAGCCAGCTGTTTGGGAAACCGTTCAAACTAGCCTGCGTGCCCCCCCCCCCGACCCCGCCTGCTGTGAAGGCAAACCCTCCCACATCCTGAAACCCGCCAAGAGGGAAGGCAGGAGGGAGCTGCCACGTACTTCAGCCAAGATGTTCAAGTCAGAATCGGTGATGAGGCAGGCCATCTCAATGATCTGGTCTTTCTCAATGTCCAAGCCGGTCATCTGGAGGAAAGGCAGAAAGTTAACAAGGGTTACAAGTCAAGGGATCTTTTTGTTCCACCGGCTGGAAAGAAAGTGCATTTTAACAAACCTGAGTCCCTTTGCTGTGGCTCACAGATGAAAGAAGATGAAGAAGATATTGGATTTATATCCCGCCCTCCACTCCGAAGAGTCTCAGAGCGGCTCACAATCTCCTTTACTTCCCCCCCCCCCACAACAGACACCCTGTGAGGTAGATGAAGATATTGGATTTATATCCCGCCCTCCACTCCGAAGAGTCTCAGAGCGGCTCACAATCTCCTTTACCTTCCCCCCCCCCCACAACAAACACCCTGTGAGGTAGATGAAGATATGGGTTTATATCCCGCCCTCCACTCCGAAGAGTCTCAGAGCGGCTCACAATCTCCTTTACCTTCCTCCTCCACAACAGACACCCTGTGAGGTGGGTGGGGCTGAGGGCTCTCACAGCAGCTGCCCTTTCAAGGACAACCTCTGCCAGAGCTATGGCTGACCCAAGGCCATGCTAGCAGGTGCAAGCGGAAGAGTGGGGAATCAAACCCACATAAGAGTCTGCACACTTAACCACTACACCAAACTGGCATACAGAACCAGTCTGTAAGCACAGGGAATTCATAGGGGGGAGGAAGCCCTCCAAAGTGTTATAGCAGACTCACAAACTGCCCACAAGTGTAGTGATGTCGCTCCAAAGACCAGTTTATTCCATAGAATCGTACAGTTGGAAGGGACCCCTAGGGTCATCCAGTCTGACCCCCCTGCAAAATGCAGTAAACTATTTTTAAAAAACACAGGTGACAACAACAGCGAGTGCGACATTTGCGCACCTCGCAATCTTAAGGAATCTATTAGCGTATCTGTGTCAATCGTGCTGCCACTGGGAAAATCCAAATGGGTAACAAACGAAGCACCAACACAGTATATTACAGACCAAGATCAACACCACCGTGTATATAAACAATAAAGAATTCATAAACCCGAAGAATCTTTTCTTATTTTACAAAGATACCTTATACACAGTACAGAAAATCATTCAATGGGGGTGGATTCCACAACACAAATTTCTAACCAATTTTATCACCACTGCTCCAAATTGTATGGTGTTGATTTTGGCCACTGGGAAAATCCACAGGCTGAACGACGGACTTCACAACAGCTGTAATATCCACCAGGTGAGCACGAGCAGGTGCCTGCCAAAGGCTACAGGAAAGAAAGGTCCAAAAGCCTCCAGGTTCAGAGGCAGTATATCCTCAACTCCCAGCTGCTATGGACAGGCGACAAGACATGGTTGTCACTCTATCATGTCCCACCTGGCTGCCCCCTCTTGACGCCCCACAGCCGGATGAGGGGCTAGATCCTGCAGATCTGTGGCTACGCTCTCCTCTGCCACAGATGCAAGGCCAGGCTCCTCTGGGGAGAAGAAAGCTGAACAGACTTTGGGGATCCAACTTGTGGTGGCTGGAGATCTCCTGGATTACAACTGATCTCTGAGGCACTAGACCAGGGGTGGCCAAACGGTGGCTCAGGAGCCACATGTGGCTCTTTCACACATATTGTGTGGCTCCTGAAGCCCCCACTGCTCCGCCAGTCAGCTTGGAGAAGGCATTTGTCTCTTTAAATCTCTTCTCCAAGTCAGCTGGCAGCTTGGAGAATGCATTAGAGTTAAAGCTGCTTTCTTTCCACCTCTTACTCCCTTCTCCCACCCCCATCTATTTTGCCTTCCTTCCTTCCTCCCTCGTCTCAGGTCTCAAGCATCTGATGTCCATGTCTTGCGGCTCTCAGACATCTGACATTTATTCTATGAGGCTCTTCCGTTAAGCAAGTTTGACCACCCCTGGACTAACCCTACTGAAGTCCCTCCCCAAACTCCACCTGCCTCGGGCTCCACCCCCAATCCTCCAGGTTTCTCCCAACCCAGAGCTGGCATCCCTAATGCTTTCCGAGTTCAGACTTCTCCTCTTTCCCCATATGCTACACAAGCTTAATCAGGCTGCCACCTTTCACGAGACCACAGTCTCTTCGGTTGTATTATGGGATGGAGCGAGAGTTACCAGCTCTGGGTGGAGAATTGGGGGTGGGGCCTGAGGAGGGCGGGGTCTGGAGGGAGACTGCAACAGAGAAGGGAGGCCAGAGAGTCTACCTTCCAAAAGAGAAGAAAATATCAGATTTATATCCTGCCCTATACTCTGAATCTGGCTCACAATCTCTTTTACTGTCTTCCCCCACAACAGGTGGGGCTGAGAGAGCTCTGTCAGAAGCTGCCCTTTCAAAGACAACTCCTATGAGAGCTATGGGTAACCCAAGGCCATTCCAGCAGCTGCAAGTGGAGGAGTGGGGAATCAAACCCGGTTCTCCCAGATAAGAGTCAGTGCACTTAACCACTACACCAAACTGGCTCTCAGGTCCACCCTGTGAGGTGGGTGGGGCTGAGAGAGTTCACCCAGAACCTGCCCTTTCCAGGACAACTCCTGTGGGAGCTATGGCTGACCCAAGACCATTTCAGCATGTGCAAGTGGAAAAGTGGGGAATCAAACCTGGTTCTCCCAGATAATTGTCAGTGTACTTAACCACTACTCTAAACTGACTCTCAGGTCCACCCTGTGAGGTTGGTGGGGGTTGAGAGAGCTGTGACAGAAGTTCCCCTTTCAAGGACATCTCCTATGAGAGCTAAGGCTACCCCAAGGCCATTCCAGCAGGTGCAAGTGGAGGAGTGGGGAATCAAACCTGGTTCTCCCAGATAAGAGTCTGCACACAACCACTACACCAAACTGGCTCTCACAAGGGCAGCTCTGCCAGAGCTATGGCTGACCCAAGGCCATGCTAGCAGATGCAAGTGGAGGAGTGCGGAATCATTATCAAACCCGGTTCTCCCAGATAAGAGTCAGTGCACTTAACCACTACACCAAACTGACTCTCAGGTCCACCCTGTGAGGTTGGTGGGGGCTGAGAGAGCTGTGACAGAAGTTCCCCTTGCAAGGACATCTCCTACGAGAGCTCTGGCTGACCCAAGGCCATTCCAGCAGCTGCAAGCGGAGGAGTGGGGAATCAAACCCAGTTCTCCCAGATGAGAGTGCCTGCACTTCACCACTACACCAAACTGGCATTGCTAACCGGGGGGGGGGGGGATTTCTCTCTGTCCTCTTGCGATCCACTTTAATTCCGGGAGATCTCCCGGCCCCACCTGGAGGTTGGCAGCCCAGCCCCTCCCGATGCCCCCGCCCCATCTGGCGACACGTGGCGGGGACGGCGCCCTCGGCTCACCTCCAGGTCCACCCAGACCATCCTCTGCCCCATGGCACCGGCCGCCTCCGCCATGGCCCCCCAGCCCCGCCGCTGCCGCCCCGCCGCACGCCAGCCCCGCTGCACCCACCGCCAGGCCCGCCCGGCCCCGACGCGCATCGCGCACCACAACTCCCGGCAGCCACCGCGCCGCCCCCGCCTCCACTGCCACGCCGCCTATGCTGCGCAGCCTGCCGGGAGGCGAAGTTCGCGGCGAAGACAGAGGGAGCGGGCCCGGAGGGGCCGCGGGGCATGCTGGGGGCAGTAGTCTCTGCTCCCTCGGCTGCAGCTGCGGCTCAGGGGCGCCTCTCCGAGCCCCGCTAGACCCCTAAGCCAACCTCCAGGTGGGACCTGGAGATCTCCCGGAATCACAACTGATCTCCAGGGGACCAGAAGGCAGGCTGCTGGCCCTCTCTTGGGGGGGGGGGGGGGAACTAATCTCTATGATTATTTTAAAAATGTTCTCAATAAATTATTATTTATTAAACTTGATTAATTGCCCCATCCTGGCTCAGGCCGGGCTCTGGGCGATGGAGAACATACGTTAAAACAATACAAAAGTTAAAAACTGCGCAACTAGGGTTGCCAATCCCCAGGTGGGGGCAGGGGATCCCCCGGTTTGGAGACCCTCCCCCCCCTTCAGGGTCGTCAGAAAGCAGGGGGGAGGGGAGGGAAATGTCTGCTGGGAACTATTATTCCCTATGCAGATTTATTCCCATAGAAAATCATGGAGAATTGATCCGCGGGTAACTGGGGTTCTGGGGGGGGGCTGTGTTTTGGGGTAGAGGCACCAAATTTTCAGTATAGCATCTAGTGCCTCTCCCCAAAATACCCCCCAAGTTTCAAAAAGATTGGACCAGGGAGTCCAATTCTATGAGCCCCAAAAGAAAGTGCCCCTATCCTTCATTATTTCCTATGGAAGGAAGGAATTGAAAAGGTGTGCCGTCCCTTTAAATGTGATGGCCAGAACTCCCTTGGAGTTCAATTATGCTTGTCACAGCCTTGATCTTGGCTCCACCCCTAATGTCTCCCAGCTCCACCCCCAAAGTCTCCTGGCTCCACCCCCAAAGTCCCCAGACATTTCTTGAATTGGACTTGGCAACCCTATGCGCAACAAATGATTAAAATTACATTAAAAATCTCAGATGGCACCCTATTAATTTTCCCTGCATTCTGGACTGCCAGGGTGCCCTGTGGGATGGGATCATGGGGATGCGGGGAAAACAGACGTGCCAGATGAATAACAAACTGGGCTGTCCTCAACCAAAATGGAGATTTTTTTAGAACATTTTGAAATAATATAGAGATCAGCTTCCCTGCAGAAAACTGCAGCTTGGGGGGCGAGGGGCAGACTGTATAGCCATATGCCCTGCTGAGGTCTCTTCCCTCCCAGAGCCAGATCAACAATTGGGCCAAATAGGCAGTGGCCTATGAGCCCCCACTCCTTTAGGGGCCCAGGGCTGGCTTCTCCCCCTGCTTCCAGCCCTCCCAACCTGCAGGCGCAGCCAGCACCTGAGACGCTCTTTGCCCAACTTGCGTGGTGTGGCTACTGCTGGCGTCATCTCCAAGTTTGCCTCTCTGCGCCTCTCCCCCGCAGCTTAGTCGAAGGTGCTTTTGAGAAGAGGCCTCCAGGCTGCAGCGGGGGCCATGGGTGGTGGGGTTGGTGCTCTGACTCTGAGAATTTGCAAAGCCCCCCCTCCCCCCAAAATTTTGACCGCTTAGGGGCCTCCACAGGGTTTAATCCAGCACTGCTCCCTCCCGAACTCCACCCTCCCCGAACTCAACTCCCAAATCTCCAGGACACAGTGGCCAAGTTTGCAGATGACACTAAATTGTTCAGGGTGGTGAGAACCAGAGAGGATTGTGAGGTACTCCAAAGGGATCTGTTGAGGGCGTCAACATGGCAGATGCGGTTCAGTGTGGCCAAGTGCAAAGTAATGCACATTGGGGACAAGAATCCCAGCTACAAATACAAGTTGATGGGGTGTGAACGGGCAGAGAGTGACCAAGAGAGAGATCTTGGGGTTGTGGTAGATAACTCACTGAAAATGTCAAGACAGTGTGCGTTTGCAATAAAAAAGGCCAACGCCATGCTGGGTATTATTAGGAAGGGAATTGAAAACAAATCAGCCAGTATCATAATGCCCCTGTATAAATCGATGGTGCGGTCTCATTTGGAATACTGTGTACAATTCTGGTCGCCGCACCTCAAAAAGGATATTATAGCATCTCCCACAAAGATGTCAGGCAAGACCTCAACAGTATCAGGCAGCACATTTAAACTGAGTTGGGATTTGAACCCAGAGCTTCCTCTTAAATATGCTTAAAAGCGATGGGTCATCATGGGCTTTTGATTGAGGACAACCAAGGAATATCAAGTTGTGGCTGAAAAAACCGAGGGACGATGACCCTAAAAGGGTCCTTTTTCATAAGGACTTGCTCACACAGGGCTTGTACGGTTGCCAACCTCCGGGAGATGGGCATTCAGTTCTTCCAGACTTAGTCGTGTATTCAGCTGATATCCCACTCTTCTCCCCGCCCCTTCGCACAACCAGGACTCAGGGCAGCTTCCAAGAGATATACAATAAAATCAACACATTACAATTTAAAAATTCAACATTACAAGTTAAAAACGTCACAGTCAATCTGCTGTATCAGATCGTGGCCCAGCAACCCATCACAGGTGGGCAACTGGGGAGCAGAGAAATTCGGCCAACAGTAGCTGGAAAAACAGGCTGTAGAAAAAGGGCAAGGAAGGGGAAGGCAGGAGGGTAAGATCAAGACAAGAAGTAGAAGGGAAGAAGGGAAATGAAAAACAAGAAAAGGGAGAGTAGGAGGAGGCCAGCTGCCCTTGATCATATACCCGGTGCAACATCTCAGTTTTATAGGCCCTGTGGAACTGAACCAAGCCCTGCAGGGACTCATTGTTCCACTAGACTGGGGCCAGAACCGAAAAGGCCCTGGTCAAGGACAGCCGGACCGCTTGGGCGCCAGGGCTTACCAATAAGTTGTTACCAGATGACCATAATGCTCTCTCTGGGACACGTAGCACTGATCTCTGGACCAGTGAGTCAAGTTCTCACTGAGAGCCAGTTTGGTGTAGTGGTTAAGTGTGCGGACTCTTATCTGGGAGAACTGGGTTTGATTCCCCACTCCTCCACCTGCACCTGCTGGAACGGCCTTGGGTCAGCCATAGGTCTGGCAGAGGTTGTCCTTGAAAGGGCTGCTGCTGTGCGAGCTCTCTCCAGCCCCACCCACCTCACAGGGTGTCTGTTGTGGGGGAGGAAGGTAAAGGAGATTGTGAGCCGCTCTGAGACTCTTCGGAGTGGAGGGCGGGATATAAATCCAATATCTTCTTCTTCTTCACTGATGAAGATGGCTGCTTTGGCGGGTGGACTCTATGGCCCTATACCTGGTTGAGCTCCCCTCTCTCCCTGCCCTCCCCAACCTCCATCCTCACCTCCAGGAATTTCCCAAAGAGGAGCTGACAACCTCTGATGCCAACCCTCTCTTTTGAAACTCATTTTTTTATAGTTGGAAGGGACCTCTAGGGTCATCTAGTCCAACCCCCTGCACAATGCAGGAAACTCACAAACACCTCCCCCTAAATTCACAGGATCTTCATTGCTGTCAGATGGCCATCTAGCCTCTGTTTAAAAACCTCCAAGGAAGGAGACTCATAGAACTCTAAAGTTGGAAGGAACCTCCAAGGTCATCTAGGCAACCCCCTGCACAATGCAGGAAACTCACAAACACCTCCCCCTAAATTCACGAGTTCTTCATTGCTGTCAGATGGCCATTTAGCCTACGTTTAAAAACCTCCAAGGAAGGAAAGCCCACCACCTCCCAAGGAGGAAGCCTGTTCCACTGAGGAACCGCTCTAATGGTCAGGAAGTTCTTCCTGATGTTGAGCCGGAAACTCTTTTGATTTAATTTCAACCTGTTGGTTCTGGTCCTACCTTCTGGAGCCACAGAAAACAATTCCACACCATCCTCTCTAGGACAGCCCTTCAAGGACTTGAAGATGGTGATCCTATCACCTCTCAGCTGTCTCCTCTCCAGGCTAAACATGCCCATTTGAACTTACAGACGTCCATGTTTCCCCTTGCTATCCAAAGCTTGCAGGAGAAATGTGGGATTTGCATGCTCTGGAGGGAGATCTGGAACCCCAGCATCCCTCCATTCAGTGACCACTGTCAAGATGTCTCTTGCCATATATATAATTTGTTCTTTCTTGTCTCTGCTTCGGCTTGCCACTGTCTCTAACAGCTACCACATTCATTTCTGCCTGGTCTCAAGAGTTGCCAAGGTCACTCTTGCTTGATTACGTGCGCACTTGCGAGGGGCCTGAGGAAGATTTTGGGGGGGAATCTCTCCTTCCCACTTTCCTTTGAAAATGTAACAGTTTATGCCTCACCTCACCTGGAGTTTTGTGTTCAGTTTTGGGTGCCGCATTTTAAGGATACAGACAAGCTGGAACGGGTCCAGAGGTGAGCGACAAAGATGGTGAGGGGTCTGGAGACCAAGTCCTAGGAGGAAAGGTTGAAGGAGCTGGGGATGTTTAGCCTGGAGAGGAGGCGGCTGAGAGGTGATATGATCACCATCTTCAAGTACTTGAAGGGCTGTCATATAGAGGATGGTGCGGAATTATTTTCTGTGGCCCCAGAAGGTAGGACCAGAACCAATGGGTTGAAATTAAAGCAAAAGATGATGATGATGATGATATTGGATTTATATCCCGCCCTCCACTCCGAATCTCAGAGCGGCTCACAATCTCCTTTATCTCCCACCCCCACAACAGACGCCCTGTGAGGTGGGTGGGGCTGAGAGGACTCTCACAGCAGCTGTCCTTTCAAGGACAACCTCTGCCAGAGCTATGGCTGACCCAAGGCCATTCCAGCAGGTGCGAGTGGAGGAGTGGGGAATCAATCCTCACACTTAACCACTACACCAAACTGGCTCTCCAGTTGAGTTTCCGGCTCAACATTAAGAAGAACTTCCTGACTGTTAGAGCGATTCCTCAGTGGAACAGGCTTCCTCAGGAGGTGGTGGGCTCTCCTTCTTTGGAGGTTTTTAAACAGAGACTAGATGGCCATCTGACAGCAATGAGGGTCCTGTGAATTTAGGGGGAGGTGTTTGTGAGTTTAGAGTGGTTCCTCAGTGGGTCAGGCTTCCTCGGGAGGTGGTGGGCTCTCCTTCCTTGGAGGTTTTTCAACAGAGGCTAGATGGCCATCTGACAGCAATGAAGATCCTATGAATTTAGGGGGAGGTATTTGTGGGTTTCCTGAATTGCACAGGGGGTTGGACTAGATGACCCCAGAGGTCCCTTCCAACTCTATGATTCCATGTCAGGACTATAAGAGAAGGGCAAAAGCCCGCCAAAGCCAGTTTTTGCAAAGTCCATCCTGCCTTGGACTGTCATGCATCGATAAATACTCGTTCTTGAAATGAGCTGTTTGTGATCTCACTGAACTGCTGGGGGCTTGACAACCATCAGCTTCAAGAATTGACATTACCCTTGAGCAGCACTCAAGAGCAGATCAGGCCCATCGACAGGGAGAGGCAGTGTAAAAAAAACAAGGTAAAGGTAGTCCCCTGTGCAAGTACCAGTCGTTTCCGACTCTGGGGTGACGCTGCTTTCGCCATGTTTTCATGGCAGACTTTTTACGGGGTGGTTTGCCATTGCCTTCCTTCCCCAGTCATCTACACTTTACCCTCAGCCCCCAGCAAGCTGAGTACTCATTTTACTGACCTCAGATGGATGGAAGGCTGAGTCAACCTTGAGCCAGCTACCTGAACCCAGCTTCCACCGGGATCGAACTCAGGTCATGAGCAGAGAGTTTCAACTGCAGTGCTGCAGCTTTACCACTCTGCACCACAGGGCTCTTGGTTAGTGAAGAGGGGGGATTCTAGTCCAGGGGTGGCCAAACTTGCTTAAGGTAAGTGCCACATAGAATAAACGTCAATTGTTTGAGAGCCCCAAGGCTTGAACATCAGATGTTTGAGAGGTGAAAGGAAGGAAGGCAAACAGATAAGAGGAGGGGGAGAGGGAGGTGGAAAGAAAGCAACTTTAAATGCATATTCCAAGCTGCCACCTGGCTTGGCTACAAGAAGTAATTTAAAGAGACAAATGCCTTCTCCAAGCCAGCCATTGGGGTTGTGAGGGCTTCAAGAGCTACACAATATGATGATGATATTGGATTTATATCCCACCCGCCATTCTGAATCTGAGTGGCTCACAATCTCCTTTATCTTCCTCCCGCACAACAGACACCCTGTGAGGTGGGTGGGGCTGAGAGGGCTCTCACGGCAGCTGCGCTTCCAAGGACAACTCCTGCGAAAGCTTTGGCTGACCCAAGGCCATTCCAGCAGGTGCAAGTGGAGGAGTGGGGAATCAAACCCAGTTCTCCTGGAGAAGAGTCCGTGCACTTAACCACTACACCAAACTGGCTTTCAATGTGTGAAAGAGCCACAGTTTGGCCACCCCTGTTCTAGTCCAACACTCTAACCCCAACGTCACACTGGTGTCAGGCCAGAAAATTTAGAATCCTGACCAGGCTTAAACTGACCACTACGACAAGCAAAAGCGAAACGGGAGCCATCGTGCACCCCAGGAAGTCTCCGGTCCCAGCGTGCTCGGTCACGGATGGTGGGAGGCTGCTGGAGAACTATCTTCCTCACTTGCGTCGGCAGGTGTGTCTTGTTTAGAAGCTTGCAGGGCATTTTCATGTCGCCTGCCCAGAGTAGGACCGAAGAGACCGCTTAGGACTAAACTGCATTCTGGGATGCCAGACCTGGATACTGCAACTGCCTGCCAGGAGGCTGCCAGCCATAAATTTAGCCCTTAGGAAACTTTGCTTACTCAAAAATTTGATTTAAGAGTAAGAGTTTATTCTTCGTTGAAATATATACAGCCTAAAGCAAGCGCATTGTTTAATGCTCAGAACAGTATTGCTTGGTAACGTTTTGAATAGTATAAATATTTTTGAACAACATAAACATTTCTAAACCAACCGACATTTTTTTTTTTTTTAATCATCAATGCTGTAAGAATAACACTGAGCGAATCACAGCGTTTTGGGGGGGGGAACCTGTCACACTGGTATCTGTTCAACAAAAATACTATAAATCGGGAATCAAGACAACCCTCGAGGCACGCAATGCGAGGGGGCCTTCCCGCATCAACAGACCTCACAGCGCAGTCCTGATGGATGGTAGGGGCAGAAATCCCCTGGTCTGAGAAGCAATGGCAGCTGCATGGGGTGGAACAAGTCACACGGGGCACATTTCAATACTCTTTTGTGTCATACAAATTGGTGCCAGTGGAAGACAGCTACAGAACAAGACCCGGATACTTTTGACCGCTGAAAAACACAATCACAACATGACGTCAAAAAAACCAGTGTGTGCGCTTTTTTTGAAGGTAACAGTTAAAGCCACTATCCAAACAAGGTATTCAGATACTCTTAAGGGCTACTGACACAGCTAATGTTCAAAAGAAGGAAGGCCTAGCAAAGCACACCGGAGCCATCAGAAAGCTTTACTCCGGATTTTTTTTTTCTTTTTAAAGAAACTGGCACCCGAAGGGCTATAATTCTATGCACGTATCTAGGAAGTTAATCTAAGTCAACCTATATCCATCGCTACAGACCAAGCAGAGATGTTTCAGAAAAGGGAGATATCATAGTTTTTAACTTACACATGCAACTCTGTGTGTGTGTTAGTTCAAAAGTCTGGCTGTCACTGTGTGACTAACAGCGCAATAGTAAGAAAAGTTACTCCGGTCTAAGCCTCTTGGTTTCAAAGGGTTTAGACCAGAGTGATCCCGTTTAGAATGCACAGCGAATGGCAAAATGCCTGGTCGCAAACTCCCATGCATTTCGAGACAAGGGAAACTGCCACAAAATACTTACATTAAATAAAGATCATATTTCTCTGCTTTGTCATACAAACAGGTTCTTTTTATTTTAAATATAGAAAAGGGACACACAGAGGGGGATGCGATCATTTCCTGAGATATTTCTTTTAAAAATCATTACATTAGTTGGGGAAAAAAGTCTTCTAGGATACTGCAGGCTCGTTCGATTTAAAAGTCAAGGGACTCCCGATAAAGCAGCTTGGGAAATGATTTAACCCCTCCTTTAGGACAGGTTCTCAAACCCGCTCCTCCCACCTCTCTGAGCGAGCCAAATCTTTAATACGACGACTGTTCAAAAGCAACATTTTCATTCCAGCAGGAAAACACTGACTCCAACATTTCGACAGTCCACGGAAGCTTCTGCTCCGTGGGGCTCTGTCGCAGCATGCCTACCCGTACCAACGTGGGCGCGCGCTCCGTTCAGAGGCTACAAAAATACCAAAATCAATTTTAAAATGTAACCAACCAGGCAGAGCTGTTTTCTTTCGATATAAAACTACAATGATTTTTCTTTTTTAAAAAAAATTTCACGTGTCTTCTTTTTTTAAAGTGTAGCACACCCTTTTTTGTCTCTGCCTAAACCCTGAGGGTAAGGTTAATACGATTAGAATAAAGCCACTGCTCTTGAAACCATACTGCAGTTGATATTTGTAAAAAAAATGACTTTAAAAAGGTAACTCCTGAAGTTACTGTCTACGTGTTTTCTGGGGGGAGGGGGGAACAAAAACAAAACAACTACTTCTTAAAAGGAAATAAGAACCCAAACTTTCCCGAGGGAAGTTATTTAAAATCCACTCTGAATACTACTTAGTGACGTGAGGGGCGCCATTTGCCGTCTCTGCCGCTTTCCCTCCGGTTATCATAGTCATGACTCCACTCTCCATAGTTCCCGTCATCCTGGCAATACTCCTCCCGGGTGCCTCGGAAGTGATGCTCGGACCCACAGTCGCTGAGCCGTGGGTGCTCCCGGCTGTAGTGCCGGCTGTCGGCCTGATACGGGTGGGGGCTGACCCGGTTCTTGCGCTGCGCTGATGCTCCCTCCGGGCGCCACGGCATTTGAGAGGCTGGCGATGGGCTAAAGGTGTAACTCGGCTGGTGCCCGGGTGAAGCAAGGCCCGATAGCTCCGAATGTGGGGAGCTGTGCCTTCCGCTATACAGCGACTGCTGCCACAAAACACTGTTCATCTGGAAAGAGAAGTGCTCACGTTAGGAAGGGGCCTCCAGCCACTCGTCCGGCTGCCCAGTTAACACCAGAGCCTGCAAAGCCTGCCGAGGCAGGCTGCACCCGCAACAACACCACCTCCTTTCCCTTCACAAGGCACTAAACATGAGCAAGTTGCCGAAAGATTGCATGCCAAACCAGATCGCAAACAAAGCACCTGACTCCCGGTGTCTTCACAAGGTTTCATAGTCAGAATGAAAGATCCCTTGTCTAGCTTACTTTTTTGGTTTGGCAGCAGTTTCAAGAAAACTTTAAAAATCCCTGTATTCTAGGACATATTTTGTTTTTTTTTTGCCATCAAGCTGCAGCTAACTTTCGGCAACCCCGTAGGGTTTTCAAGGCAATAGATGCCCAAAGGTAGTTGGCCACAGCCTGCCTTCACACCCTGACCCAGGTATTCTTGGCAACTCTGCCTACTCAGACGGCTGAGTAGAGCAAACTTACAAACAACGAAGTATTTATTACACAGTGTAACAGATGACAATTACAAACAAGGTAGGTACACAAAGATGCTAAAATCCAACCTACAGAAATTGTACGTCAGCTCCCCAGAAATTTGGGGAGGGACGGTGGCTCAGTGGTAGAGCATCTGCTTGGTAAGCAGAAGGTCCCAGGTTCAATCTCTGGCATCTCCAACAAGGGTCCAGGCAAGTAGGCGTGAAAATCCTCAGCTTGAGACCCTGGAGAGCCGCTGCCAGTCTGAGAAGACAATACTTTGATGGACCGAGGGTCTGATTCAGTATAAGGCAGCTTCATATGTTCATCTCCAACTAAAAAGGGTCCAGGCAAGTAAGCATTAAAAACCTCAGCTTGAGGCCCTGGAGAGCCGCTGCCAGTCTGAGCAGACAATACTGACTTTGATGGAGTGAGGGTCTGATTCAGTAGAAGGCAGCTTCATATATGTTCATAAATATATATATATATAACTGAACATGAATCACAGAAGAAAATATCTCATAAGAGGCCACTAGGCCAGCCGCATTTCAGCTATAAGAGCTTACTTGGCCTAAAACCAAGTAGCTCACATTGCTAAACTGTGTAATAAATACTTGTTATTTTTAAGTTTGTAATACTCAGCACGGTTTCCATGGTTGGGTTTCTCTTCCCCTCCCCACCTATTTCTTCATTCTTTGGTGGTCTCCCATCCAAACACTGGCCAGGGCTTAGCTTTTGAGATCTGACAAGATCAGATTAGCCTGCACAATCCAGGTCAGGGGCAGTGTTCCCTCTGAGTTAGTGTGTATATTATATATTTGTGTGAGCTAGCTCAGTTTTTTAGCTTCCGGCTCACACATTTTTGTCTTAGCTCAGGAAAAATGGCCCCTGAGGAAACTAATTTATGCAGTAGCTCACAACTTTGATGTCAGTAGAATTCTTGCTCACAAGACTCCACAGTTTAGAGGGAACACTGGTCAGGGGTGGATATATTTATATCCCAAACCAAATTCTAATGCATCCTGGTGTAGAAAAAAAGTGATGGTAACGAAATATGCAATTCCTTTACACCCAGGAAACACGCTTACATGATGCAGAAAATAAGTGCACTAACGTTAAACATTGTAAAGAGTGTTGTTGGTCTAGGGTAGTTTTCTGCCCCCACCTCCAAACAACTCTCTCTGCTGCGAGGAAAACGTTCTCTGAGTCATTAAAGGGTCAGGAGATCAGTTATCCTTTGCCCAGTTCCCTGGATCCCATGGGAGAAATACAAAGAAAGCACCTTTAAGACCAATAAGTGCTAACGTTTTAAACATGTTTTAAGTTTTTTTAGAAGTATCTGTTTCTTTGTGTTCTTTATACAATTTATATCTCTGCTACCTAATCTTAATTAGGTACAAACATGGCCTGGTCCAACAAGGTCTCTTTTATGTCAGATCCGGTCCTCATAACACCCCTGAATTGTGTCACATGAATGTATCTGCTCTGCTTCGGTTCTTTCTGGGGGCTCCAGACTTTTACAACCCTCATGCGCTGGTTACTGCATGTCTCATTTTGTGGACTGTACTGACTCCCTCTGCGTAATCCACCTTGGAAAGGAAAGGTCCCCTGTGCAAGCACCAGTCTTTTCCGACTCTGGGGTGACGTTGCTTTCACAACGTTTTCACGGCAGACTTTTTACGGAGTGGTTTGCCCTTGCCTTCCCCAGTCATCTGCGCTTTCCCCCCAGCAAGCTGGGGACTCCTTTTACCAACCTCGGAAGGATGGAAGGCTGAGTCAACCTCGAGCTGGCTACCTGAAAACCCAGCTTCCGCTGGGGATCGAACTCAAGTCGTGAGCAGAGCTGTATTACAAAACCCAAGACAAATAGGATATTAACATCCATGTTCCAAACTGAGGTACTGTGCTGGCAATGAGTGTGACTTACCTGTGCCATCAAAGCTTTGCTGCACACCTGGGTGACTGGCTGCTCACTGCAAGTTCTCATCACTGTCTTTGGGATGACGTTAAGCAACATTTTCACAGCAGACTTTTTAGGGGGTGATTTGCCATTGCCTTCCCCAGTCATCTACACTTTCTCCCCAGCAAGCTGGGGTCTTATTTGACTGACCTTGGAAGGATGTATAAATCGATGGTGCGGTCTCATTACTGTGTACAGTTCTGGTTGCGCACCTCAAAAAGGATATTATAGCATTGGAGAAAGTGCAGAAAAGGGCAACTAGAATGATTAAAGGGTTGGAACACTTTCCCTATGAAGAAAGGTTGAAACGCTTGGGGCTCTTTAGCTTGGAGAAACGTCTCCTGCGGGGTGACATGAGGTTTACAAGATAATGCATGGGATGGAGAAAGTAGAGAAAGAAGTCCCTTTCTCCCGTTCTCACAATACAAGAACATGTGGGCATTCGATGAAATTGCTGAGCAGGCAGGTTAAACCGGATAAAAGGAAGTACTTCTTCACCCAAAGGGTGATTAACATGTGGAATTCACTGCCACAGGAGGTGGTGGCGTCTACAAGCATAGCCAGCTTCAAGAGGGGATTGGATAAAAATATGGAGCAGAGGTCCATCAGTGCCAATTAACAACAGTGTGTGTGTGTGTATTTTGGCCATTGTGTGACACAGAGTGTTGGACTGGATCCAACATGGCCTGATCCAACATGACTTCTCTTATGTTCTCTGGCATGCATCAGGACAGGTTGGGCAGAGTTGAGAATGAGTCTATGAATTGAGAATATATATATGAGTTGAGAATATAATTTTTTGGGGCCACTTTGTGACAAAGAGTGTTGGACTGAATGGGCCGCTGGCCTGATCCAACAGGGCTTCTCTTATGTTCTTATGTGACACAGTGTTGGACTGGATGGGCCACTGGCCAGATCCAACATGGCTTCTCTTATGTTCTTATGTGACACAGAGTGTTGGACTGGATGGGCCATTGGCCTGATCCAGCATGGCTTCTCTTATGTTCTTATGTCACACAGTGTTGGACTGGATGGGCCATTGGCCAGATCCAACATGGCTTCTCTTATGTTCTTATGTGACACAGAGTGTTGGACTGGATGGGCCGCTGGCCTGATCCAACAGGGCTTCTCTTATGTTCTTATGTGACACAGAGTGTTGGACTGGATGGGCCACTGGCCTCATCCAACATGGCTTCTCTTATGTTCTTATGTGACACAGAGTGTTGGACTGGATGGGCCGCTGGCCTGATCCAACAGGGCTTCTCTTAGGTTCTTATGTGACACAGAGTGTTGGACTGGATGGGCCACTGGCCTGATCCAACATGGCTTCTCTTATGTTCTTATGTGACACAGAGTGTTGGACTGGATGGGCCATTGGCCTGATCCAACATGGCTTCTCTTATGTTCTTATGTGACACAGAGTGTTGGACTGGATGGGCCATTGGCCTAATCCATCATGGCTTCCCTTATGTTCTTATGATGGAAGGCTGAGTCAACCTCGAGTTGGCTACCTGAAAACCCAGCTTCCGCCGGGGATCAAACTCAGGTCGTGAGCATAGAGTTCAGACCTCAGTACTGCTGCTTTACCACTCTGTGCCACGGGGCCGCCTAATCCACCTTGAGCCCCTGAGAAAAAAGGCATCCTCTGACCTCAGCTTTGTAAGCTGCTGCTGTTGCTCCCGGCAGCTCTTGCCCCCTCCCCTCCCCCGCCCATGTGCCCCTTGGCTGCTGCTTTAACTGTTCTTGTAGTCGATTTAACCATTTCTGTCGCTCTCACCACTGCTTGCCGATGAAAGTTATCAGGAGATGAGAAGGACCTCTGCACTGCTGGCAGCCCCACCGACCCGCTGTCCACGCTCCTTTCGTACCTACAAAGTAAAGGCAGCAAATCAGTCTCCCTGCAGCTCCCAAGCGCTTCTTGCAGTCAAGCTTCACACATCCACACCAGAATGTCAGGAAGGGCCCGTCTCTCCCTGTATGAGCCCCGTAGGTCTTTATTATCAGCAACCCAACAACTTGTACCTGGCCCCAGAGACATCCATCTGACCTTGATGACGGCCAGGGCCTTTTTGGCCCTGGCCCCTGCCTGGTGGAATGAGCTCCCCCTGGAGATCCAGGCCCTGTGGGATCTCCTCCAATTTCACAGGGCCTGTAAAACAGAGCTCTTTTGCCAGGCTTTCAGTTGAGGCAGCGGACGTCACGTGTTATCGGCCTCCTCCCTCCATTCCATCCCAGTGCTAGAAGATGTGCTGGACCTGGATAGTAGGCCATGACTCTGATGCAGAACCTGCCATTTTAGTCTCTGCAGTTGTAGATTTTATGGCTTTTAAATAGTTTTTTTTTTACGGTTGATTGTTTTTATGATGCAACCTGCCCTGAGCCTGTTCTACGGGAAGGGCAGGCTAAAAATCAAATAAAATAAATTAAAATAAATAAAATCTGGTGGCAGTTTTATCCAAGAGCTGCCAATTTCTACTGATTCCCCTCTCCTGCTCTGGACCATCAGGCTGCCCCTATGCTGTGTAGGGATCACCCTGGGAAATTAATTATCATACGGCAGTGTGTGTAGTAGGCTGGAGATCCTAACCTTGTCCGGCAGCCAGAAGTTCTAGCTCTTTTTTGTTGTTGTTATGCACCACTAGATGGTGAGCTGGACTCATTTTTAAGGCAAGGGATATTTTAGAGGTGGTTTACCACTGCTTGCCCCTGAATCACTCTCTTGGTATTCCCTGGAGGAACAGCAAATACTAGAGAGGCCCTCTCCAAATACTAGAGAGGCCCAACTTTGCTTAGCTGAAATCGGGCTAGCCTGGGCCATCCAGGTCAGGGTGGCCACAGCAATAAAGCAACTTTAAAAAACGGATTAGACAGAATAAGTTTATCGATGGCTACTAGCCATGGTGGCTGAGGGGAACTTCCACATTCAGAGGTAGCACTCCTCTGAATCACAGACCGAGGAGGCAACATCGGGGAAGGCCTCAGCCTCTATGTCTTGTTGCTGGCCCTCCAGGGGAACTGGCTGCCCACTGTGTGAGACAGGAGGCTGGACCAGATGGACCCTCACTGGTCTGATCCAGCAGGGCTCTTCTGATGTTCTCAGGGGAATGCCTCGGCCTCTCAGCCCTGTTGTGGGCCCTCCAGAGGAACTGGTTGGCCACTTTGTGAGACAGGAGGCTGGACCAGATGGACCTTCACTGGTCTGATCCAGCAGGGCTCTTCTGATGTTCTCAGGGGAAGGCCTCGGCCTCTCAGCCCTGTTGTGGGCCCTCCAGAGGAACTGGTTGGCCACTCTGTGAGACAGGAGGCTGGACTAGATGGACCCTCACTGGTCTGATCCAGCAGGGCTCTTCTGGTGTTCTTCTCAGGGGAAGGCCTTGGCCTTTCTGCCCTGTTGTTGACCCTCCAGATGAACTGGGTGGCCACTGTGTGAGACAGGAGGCTGGACTAGATGGACCCTCCCTGCTGACCCAGCAGGGCTCTTCTGATGTTCTTCTCAGGGGAAGGCCTCAGCCTCTCTGCCCTGTTGTTGGCCCTACAGAGGAACTGGCTGGCCCCTGTGTGAGACAGGAGGCTGGACTAGATGGACCCTCACTGGTCTG
Source organism: Heteronotia binoei (assembly GCF_032191835.1). Lineage (NCBI taxonomy): Eukaryota > Metazoa > Chordata > Lepidosauria > Squamata > Gekkonidae > Heteronotia > Heteronotia binoei. The sequence goes on from NC_083234.1 coordinate 4,621,503, forward strand.
ATCCAGCAGGGCTCTTCTGATGTTCTTCTCAGGGGAAGGCCTCGGCCTCTCTGCCCTGTTGTTGGCCCTTCAGAGGAACTGGCTGGCCCGTGTGAGACAGGAGGCTGGACTAGATGGACCCTCACTGGTCTGATCCAGCAGGGCTCTTCTGATGTTCTTCTCAGGGGAAGATCTCGGCCTCTCTGCCCTGTTGTTGGCCCTCCAGAGGAACTGGCTGGCCCCTGTGCGAGACAGGAGGCTAGATTAGATGGACCCTCACTGGTCTGATCTAGCAGGGCTCTTCTGATGTTCTTCTCAGGGGAAGGCCTCGGCCTCTCTGCCCTGTTGTTGGCCCTCCAGAGGAACTGGCTGCCCACTGTGTGAGACAGGAGACTGGACTAGATGGACCCTTCCTGGTCTGACCCAGCAGGGCTCTTCTGATGTTCTTCTCAGGGAAAGGTCTCGGCCTCTCTGCCCTGCTGTTGGCCCTCCAGAGGAACTGGCTGGCCACTGTGTGAGACAGGAGGCTGGACTAGATGGACCCTCAGTGGTCTGATCTAGCAGGGCTCTTCTGATGTTCTTCTCAGGGGAAGGCCTCGGCCTCTCTGCCCTGTTGTTGGCCCTCCAGAGGAACTGGCTGGCCCCTGTGTGAGACAGGAGACTGGACTAGATGGACCCTCCCTGGTCCGATCCAGCAGGGCTCTTCTGATGTTCTTATGTTCCTGAGGATCTGCTGATACCCAGGAACAAAATTTCAGGAGGCTCAAGTGGGCTGCAACAGAAGGAAACAGGAAGGTCCCACCAGACTGAGCATGCACTGGTATCTTACAAGCATTTGTGCATGGCTGCTCTCCCACAGAAAAGAGTACGGAACTATTTTGAAAATAATCAGAGAGAAAAACATGGCAAAAACTGGCACGATGAACTATAAAATATGTATTATAATAAAGAGGGAAGGAAGGGAGGGACTGCTTGCTTCCGCTTGGAGCCTGAGCTGAGTGGAAAAAAGAAGGGTAAAAGTCCGTGCATGAATAAAGCAGTACGGCTTCTGCACACAAACTATGGAACGGAAACTGTAGAACCTTTAATCTCCTCAGATCCTTCTGTGTACTCTAATTAAATCAAATGTCTCAGCTGTCTCAATATCACCTTTTGATTCTAAGACAACCTGAATAGTCTGATTTCAGTTTGATTTATCTGCTAATACGTCTCTCCTTTTGGGAGAAGGGGAAGGGCTGACATGACAGTTTAAGCCTCAAGCACCAGCAACTCCATCATTTGTTTTTGCTCATTTTTACATTTTGCATTTTTTGCAAAATGTGCCCCCTTTCCGCAATCTAAAAATATGAAAAGGCCACACAATTCAAACGCCATTATAAGTCACATATGCACTTAAGGCAACATACATGAATCTCTAGAATTGCCTTCTGGTCTCATTCCGTAACAGCCTTTCTTTCTGCACACCCCTGCTTCCCCCCTACACACACAACATCTTCCACTTATTGGAGTCCACCTCTTCATGCTTCGGATAACGTGGGCTCAGCCTTCCATAAGCTTCCACCACAATGAATTTACTAGACAACGAATTTACTAGACAATGAATTTACTAGACAACGCTCCTGCACACTATACCCAATACATATTAGGAAGGGAACTGAAAACAGATCGGCCAGTATCATACTGCCCCTGAATAAATCGATGGTGCGGTCTCATTTGGAATACTGTGTGCAATTCTGGTCACCGCACCTCAAAAAGGATATTATAGCATTGGAAAAAGTCCAGAAAAGGGCAACTGGAATGATTAAATGGTTGGAACACTTTCCCTATGAAGAAAGGGCTCTTTAGCTTGGAGAAACGTCGACTGCGGGGTGACATAATAGAGGTTGACAAGATAATGCATGGGATGGAGAAAGTAGAGAAAGAAGTACCGGTACTTTTCTACCTTTCTCACAATACAAGAACTCGTTGGCATTCAATGAAATTGCTGAGCAGTCAGGTTAAAATGGATAAAAGGAAGTACTTCTTCACCCAAAGGGTGATTAATATGTGGAATTCACTGCCAAAGGAGGTGGTGGCGGCTACAAGCATAGACAGCTTCAAGAGGGGGTTAGATAAAAATATGGAGCAGAGGTCCATCAGTGGCTATTAGCCACAGTGTGTGTGTGTGTGTGTGTATGTGTGGCTGATTCTGAACAGGGTTCAGTCAGTTCCCCCCTCCTGCAAGGAAACCAGCTCATCGACCCATACACTATTTGAGAAGCAAAGTTTCACAAGTGCTGTTCCGGAACCCTTTTTATGTCGGCCCACAGAAAATCACACTCTTTTCTACCACTTGTATTATTTCTCAAGTCATTTTCATCCCACTTTGGGGCAGAGAACTGTCAGGAAGGAAAAGGTGGCTCACACACACCAACCTGTGCAGACAGCAGCCACAGTATGTTAACACAGCTCACTGCACCACAAAAAACATACCTGTTGCAACTGGGCGGCAACTGCGATGCGCTGGAGGGACTTCCATTAGTGGACCCATACTGGGAATAAAGTGAGCCACCATCCTGAGAGGCGTGACTACTCCCTAAAGATGAAGGACACTGGATTAGAAGAAGACGACTGCAGATTTATACCCCACCCTTCTCTCTGAATCAGAGACTCAGAGCGGCTTACAGTCTCCTTTATCTTCCTCCCCCCACAACAGACACCCTGTGAGGTGGGTGGAGCTGGAGAGGGCTCTCACAGCAGCTGCCCTTTCAAGGACAACCTCTGCCAGAGCTATGGCTGACCCAAGGCCATTCCAGCAGCTGCAAGTGGAGGAGCGGGGAATCAAACTCGGTTCTCCCAGGTAAGAGTCTGCGCACTTCACCACTACCCCAAACTGGCTCTCAGTTTTTTGGGGTTTTTTGTTTTTTTTAAAAAAACAATAACTCACACAAGTTTCTTATGCCCTGATGAAGAAAGAGCTGACGGAAACCAAGGCAAACCACTTAATTGGCTGTGGATGATACAACCAGAGAACCTTTACAGCACACCAACGGCGTTCCAAAACAAGTGTGCAGCCACCCAGAATACCCAGTGGTGAAGATGCAATCGAGATGCAACACCGTTGGACAGGAAGGCCAGCAGTTAACTGCAATCATGTGCCAGAGGAATCAGAGCTCCTCGGGTGGAAAAGCCGAGTATTCCCAACACACTGTCTAAATAATCCCAATGCAGCAGAGACAAGGTGTTGCAAAGAGATGAAATCCGGCAGTTTGCAGGGAGTGATTCATGTGCTCAATGTAATCCAGGGCTCAGCCCCAGAACCTGCTTCAGTTCTCAGGCTCAGTTCAGAAGCCACTCAAGTAACACAGAATGATTTGGGCCACGTGCAGAGTGTATTTCTTTATCATCAGAGAATTTCAGAACGCGCTCTCTCTTGCTTCTAAGTAAACAGGGTGGGTTAGCCTTCCCCAAAACACCTACTTTCGTCTAAAGGCTTTAAGAGCCATTCCCACTGAGTGCATTTCAGCACAGTCACACAGTATGTAAGAGCCAGCAAAAACCAAAGATGGTTTTATTTAGGACTGCATTTGATTAAGTTTAGTAGCATTCCTAAACTGGGGGAGGAGATTAATGTATCTAATGCGTTTTAGCCATGTTCGTAGGCCAAGGAAGAAAGGAAAAGCAGGAAAGGTCCCCTGTGCAAGCACTAGTCGTTTCCAACTCTGGGGTGATATCGCATCACAACATTTTCACAGCAGACTTTCAACGGGGTGGTTTGCCATTGCCTTCCCCAGTCATCTACACTTTCCCCCCAGCAAGCTGGGTACTCATTTGACCGACCTCGGAAGGATGGAAGGCTGAGTCAATCTCGAGCCGGCTACCTAAAAACCCAGCTTCCACTGGGAATCGAACTCAGGTTGTGAGCAGAGCTTAGGACTGCAGTACTGCAGCTTTAACACTCTGCGCCACGGGGCTCCTATGTTTTAATGTTTTAAATAAATAAATACAAATAGAATTCACACTGGTAACACACAGACCAGAACTTTAAACATCGAACAAGTTCTGCCCGTTGCTGCTTTAAGCATCCCACAGATACCTGATCGAAACTGAATTTTGAGAGGTCTTCCAAACAGCTTGATCCCGTTGAGCAGACTCATGCCGTAGGGGACAGACTCTTCATGCTTGAAATTCACAAATGCAAACATCTTTGGTTTCCCATCCTTGTCCTTCGGGATCTTTACTTTAATGACCGGGCCTGCCTGAAACCCAAGGAAGTAAACATGGCTTTTTTTAAAAGAAAGAAAGAAAAAGAGAGAGAGAGAGAAAGGTGGGGTATAAGTGAATTAAGCAGGGTTGTGGGCTAATATGCAAAGGAGCTCCTGTCACAAAAAAAGCCGGGAATTAAATAAATAACTTTATTAAGCTGCATGCACCTGTGTTGAAAAGAAGAACTATTTGCTTGCAAAAGACGCAGATCACCACAGCTTAATGGTAATTTCAAGCTCAATGCTTGGTATTTGATAAACCTTCTCCCCAAAACTGGAGAAAACAGTCCCACCCTCCCCACTGGGGCAAAAGAGGTGCTGTCACAGGCCACACACGTAAAAAGGTGTCACCTGAAGTGGGCACACGGAGGACACAAAAGCCCACACTCTCATATGAACCTGTGACTGTAAGCAGAAGGAAGCACAGCTTTGTCCACAGCAAACAGACAGAAGGGTGATGAGAATGTAAGAGAAACCATGTTGGATCAGGTCAATGGCCCCTCCAGTCCAACACTCTGTGTCACACAGTGGCCAAAAAACCCAGGTGCCATCAGGAGGTCCACTAGCAGGGCCAGGACACTAGAAGCCCTTCCACTGTTGCCCCCTCAAGCATGAAGAATACAGAGCATTACTGCTCCAGGCATAAGAACATAAGAGAAGCCCTGTTGGATCAGGCCAATGGCCCATCCAGTCCAACATACTGTGTTACACAATGGCCAAAAAACCCCAGGTGCCATCAGGAGGTCCACCAGTGGGGCCAAGACACTAAAGCCCTTCCACTGCTGCCCCCCACCCCCAAACACCAACAATACAGAGCATCACTGCCCCAGACAAAGAGATCCAACAATATGCTGTGGCTAAGAGCTACAGATGGACCTCTGCTCCATATGTTGATCCAATCCCCTCTTGAAGCTGTCTCTGCTTGTAGCCGCCACCACCTCCTGTGGCAGTGAATTCCATGTGTTAATCATCTTTTGGGTGAAGAAGGACTTCCTTTTATCCCTTCTAACCCGACTGCTCAGCAATTTCATTAAATGCCCACGAGTTCTCGTATTGTGAGAAAGGGAGAAAAGGACTTCTCTCTCTACTTTCTCGATCCCATGCATAACCTTGTCAACCTCTATCATGTCACCCTGCAGTCGACGTTTCTCCAAGCTAAAGAGCCCCAAGAGTTTTAACCTTTCTTCATAGGGAAAGTGTTCCAAACCTTTAATCATTCTAGTGGCCCTTTTCTGCACTTTTTCCAATGCTATAGTATCTTTTTTGAGGTGCAGTGCCCAGAATTATACACCATACTCCAAATGAGGCCGCCCCATCGATTTACAGAATCCTAGAGTTCAAAGGGACTTCCAGGGTCATCTAGTCCAACCCCATGCACAATGCAGGAAACCCACAAACACCTCTCCCTCAATTCACAGGGTCTTCAACAGGATTTCTGAAGAAGTCGTTCTTTTTATGCATTCTCACCAGACTGCACAGCAATTTCATGGAGTGCCCGCGAGTTCTTGTATTGTGAGAAAGGGAGAAAAGGAATTCTTTCTCTACATTCTCCATCCCAGGCATAATCTTGTCAACCTCTATGACGTCTCTGCAAGCTAAAGAGCCCCAAGCGTTTTAACCTTTCTTCATAGGCAAAGTGTCCCAACCCTTTCATCATTCTAGTGGCCCTTTTCTGCACTTTTTCCAATGCTATAATATTTTTTTTTGAGGTGCGGTGCCCAGAATTGTACACAGTATTCCAAATGAGGCCGCCCCATCGATTTATAGAATCCCAGAGTTGGAAGGGACCTCCATGGTCATCTAGTCCAACCCCTTTCACAATGCAGGAAACCCACAACCACCTCCCCCCCCCCCCTCAATTCGCAGGATCTTCAGCAGGATTTCTGAAGAAGTCCTTTCTTTTGTGCATCCTCGCACCCGACTGCTCAGCAATTTCACTGAATGCCCGCGAGTTCTTGCATTGCGAGAAAGGGAGAAAGGCACTTCTTCCTCCACTTTCTCTGCAATGCACTGGTGAGCAGAAACCCGCGGGAGCTGCCTCCTACTGAATCAGTCCCTTGCCCCACTGAAGTGGGCATCTGCTCTGCTCGTTCCCAGGCCGCTCCAGCCATTGCGAAATCTCTCAGAGCCCTTTTAGCCAATTGCATGTCAAAAAAGAGACAGAAATGTCTCCTGCAGTTTAAGATTGGAGAATGAAGGCGCTTCTGCAGCCCGCCTCCCTCTCCCGCCCTTCAAGGCCCGTCTTGTGGCGGGGAGTTCCGCCGGCCCAGGGCCTTCCTCCTCCTCGCTCCCCCCCCCGGCCGGGCCGGGCCTGACCTGGTGGAAGAGCTCGAAGAGGAGCTCCTCGGTGACTCGCGGGTCGAGGTTTCCCACGAACAGGGTCCGATCCGCCTCCGCCGCCGCGGCGCCCATCGCCAACCCGGGCCAGCCGTCGCACGGCGCATGCGCGGCGGAAGCGCCGGGCCGCTCGCGGGCCGCTTTATGCCCTCACCGGCTCGAAGGCGCACGCGTGGCTCGCCGCGGTGCGCACGCGCAGCTTGCCGGGCCCGCCCGCTTCACTGGCTTCGCTCGCGGTGCGGCGCGGCGCGGCGCAGGCGCGTCCCGCTCCTCGCGTGCAAAGGGCGCTCCCTCCCGGTTTCTGCGCGCGGGTTTGCAGGGAAAGTGTGGGTCTAGGAGCTGTTGTGCATTTCCCTCTCTTTTTGTTAGAGAAGGAACAGAAGAGAAGCCATGTTGGAACAGGCCAATGGCCCATCCAGTCCAACACTCTGGGTAGGGTTGCCAAGTCCAATTCAAGAAATATCTGGGGACTTTGGGGGTGGAGCCAGGAGACTTTGGGGGTGGAGCCAAGATCAAGGCTGTGACAAGCATAATTGAACTCCAAGGGGGAGTTCTGGCCATCACATTTAAAGGGACGGCACACCTTTTCAATTCCTTCCATAGGAAATAATGAAGGATAGGGGCACCTTCTTTTGCGGCTCATAGAATTGCACCCCCTGGTCCAATCTTTTTGAAACTTGGGGGGTATTTTGGGGAGAGGCACTAGATGCTATTCTGAAAATTTGGTACCTCTACCCCAAAAAACAGCCCCCCCCCAGAGCCCCAGTTGCCCACGGATCAATTCTCCATGATTTTCTATGGGAATAAATCTCCATAGGGAATAACAGAGTTCCCAGCAGACATTTCCCTCCCCTCCCCCCGCTTTCTGACAACCCTGAAGCGGGGGGAGGGCCTCCAAACCGGGGGATCCCCTGCCCCCCGCCTGGAGATTGGCAACCCTAACTCTGGGTCACACAGTGGCCAATATGTGTGTGTGCACACACACACTCACTCTGTGGCTAATAGCCACTGATGGACCTCTGCTCCATATTTTTATCTAATCCCCAAGGACTTCTCCAGGGCTTTCTCTTGCCCATATACCAGAATTCTAGGGTTGTCCATACAATACAATCCCACCTTTATTGGCATAATGGAAAGAGATACGCAGAGACTTGCCAACCAAATAACAGATATGTCTGTTCAAAGCCTAAAAGGCTAAACTAAGATTTTTTAAGATCGCAATAAAAGCTGCTTAGAAGAATTTTGAACCATTTCAGCCAAGAATTTGGCAACAGCTTTTGTGACATTATGTTGTCATTTAATAGGAAACGGCAATCAATCCTATTTTCCTGAATGTAGGACGGTAAGGAAAGACTATCTAACAGAACCTTCCGGAGATTAGTATACAGTTGGCAGTTCAATAAAATATGTTGGATGGAATCCGGTGAGCTTGACCTGCACAGACAGTGTCTCTCGCTAAAGGGGACTTGAAGAAATCTCCCATAGAGAACATTGGAGGGAAATGCATTAATGCTAGCCAGCATAGAAGCTCTCCGATGTTGCAGATTATCTAGTTCAGATAAATATTTGGCCATTTTCCTGGCTGTCGGATCAAGTCCAAGTGAGGCAGGAGAGCAGGTATAAAACTGGGCAGGACACAGTTTATGAGATTCTAGATCTAAGATTCTCTGTTTGATAAATCTAAAATTATAAGATTCATCAGATAAAAATAGATCGTCAATTGCAATTCCCATGTGTTTGAGCTTCAACATGATTCTGGTTCTAGGATTATCAATCCCCAGGTAGGTGAAAAATGGGAAAGCACTGTGTAACTTAAATACGTCGAGTAAACATGCTTTACAAGTTTTGCTTGTGCTTAGCGCAAATTCTTTTTTTATTATTTAAAATATAAATTTATTCTTCAAAAATAACAAACCGTCTACAAACTCAAAACTTATAGCCGTCCAGAGATATAAAACATTTTGTATACAGAGGTCTGTTATAGATAACACATTTTATGCAAATAAGGATTAGAGGGGAATATTTTGGCAGCAGACAAATATTCCACAATAGGAGACCACAGTGCAATAAATTTCTTTTGTCTACCAAACTCTATAGTAATTATCAAAGATTTCAGGTTTTCACGGCTGGTAACATCATTAGGGTTTGTAGAGTCTTTCGGGCTCAAGTGCCGTGTTCTACTGGAGAAAGTTTTCCTTCCAGACGTTTCGTTCTCAGCTGCGGAGAACATCCTCAGTGGCGTTGCAGCCGGAGCAGGCGCTCTGACCTTCTTGGCTGCTGTGCATTGAGTGGGGCCAGGGCTGCTGGAGAGCTGCTATTTCTAGGCTGGAGGGGGTGTGGTGAAAGGGCAATTGGTTTGTGGATGTGCCCATTGTTTATAGTAATTGATGTATTACTGATTTTTCCCATTATAAAAAGGTCCCTTAATTTCTTGCCCTATTGTTCAATTGTAGGTATTGAAGCGTCCTTCCGCTTTGCTGCAAGTAAAAGTTTAGCAGCTGCTAACAGAATCTATTTTATCTAGTTGTAGGGCAGGCCAATATTCTAAAAGAAATATTTCAGGTATATTATCTAGATGGGCCCCTGTGATTTCTTCTACTTGGGAAAGAATAAGGTCCCCAAAAGAGCTCATTATATTCTTAAACAAACACTCTTTGCCAAATTTATGCCACTCAACAAGAGTTCAAAGTACACTCAATAGTAATTCAAATGAAATCCAATCCTGGATGCTGCAATGCAAGGTAGGTGCCAACGCCTGCTGTCTTCAAATCCTCTTACTGGCAGACACAGGCTGTAGAGGAGATAACTTGACATTTGCTGAGGTAGTAGTCCTCAACCGGTGCGGCTCATTTACTACTTCCACTGGTTGCGAAAACTTCATACAGGACCCCGTGCTAAGGCAATGGCTCGCATATGCACTGCTTAATCTCTGGTTTGCACTGTGGAGAAACGCCATCTGAGAGTGTTGGTGCTTCATCCAAAAAGGCGGGGATCAGTAAATCCATTCAGCAGGCTTTGTAGCCTTCCCCTCACTCCCCCCCTCCCTTCCAGAGCCAAACCAACAACGCTAGGGGGAAAGTCTCCTAGAGAGGCAGGAAGGGCTGTTGTTCTTGCCATGTGCTAGGCAGGAAGAGTTTCTCAGTTTGCAGCAGGCGCTCGGGAAGGGAGGCTGCTTGCCTGTGGGCTCCTGCCTGGGAGGCTCCAGGCAGTAAGACAAAGTAAGTCATTCTCTTAGGCAGATCAAGTATAGACCAGGGACAATACGATGCGTTTAAAAACCACCTTTATTTTGTTATGCTGTTTGCTGAGCTGTGTTGTGCTGTACTAGGCTGTGTTAACTTTTTAAAGGCAACTGTTTTTGGTTGGTTTTCCTTTTCCTATCTTTTTCTCTTTTTAAATAAATATATTTTTACTGTTTAAATGCTGGCAATCAATCTCTGTACCACCTAGATCCCCAGACCGCTTTAGACCACGCTGTTTTGAGAAGGGGGCCCCGGGGAAGGGGGAAGGCATGCAGTTGGATAAGGTGCCAATCCTCCAGGGGTGCCCCAAAGAAGCGCTGAGGTCTCTGTGAAACCCAAGTGCAGGGTGGCAGAGGACCTTGAGGCCTAGCCTCATAGCAGGAGAGGGGGATTGGGAGTCCTGTTCCTCTCAATCTGAACCCCGGGACTGAGCAGGTGGTGGCAGCGAGCCCAAGGGGCAGGAGGAGACATAGCTCCCTCCAGGAGTTGGCGACTCCATAGGGAGCTGACGGGACCGGGTCTGAAGGCAGAATCGGGCCGGTTCCGCCACATGCACGAATGGTTCTCATGAGCAAATTTCAAGTTATCTCCTGCATCTGCCAGCAAGAGGATTTGAAGACAGCAGGAGTTGTTAAATTGCATTGGTTCCTCTGGCTCTAACTTGCTGCCGAATTCCAGGGCCTTTACTTGTGAGGTTTGCCATTGCTTTCTTCTGCCAAGAGTTATTTGAAGGTTTCCCAACTACCAACAATGCTTAGCTTCCAATCCCTGGTAAGATCAGGCCACCCCTTGCCTTCCTGTCCCTGCCCAATACACAGAGGAGGCAAAATGTCTTTCCTGGCCCCAGACCTGGCTGGAAAAAAAGGCCTGGCAAAAAACAGCGACGCTGCAACAATTGGGTGGTCTGCCAGCTCCCACTCTTGTTCTCATGGCACACGCTTTGGGGAATTGCTCTCCTTTTGGCTTCACTGGGTGATGCTGATTATTGAAGTGTGCAAATGGGCAGAAGCATAGTGGCAGCAAGCATAGCAACGGTTCTAAGGGGATAAATACTTGCTGTGTTTTTTCAAGGCAAGACAAGCACCATCCGTGTACTTGCCAGCAATTAGTTGTGGGTAAGCTGCCAAAAAAGAGCCCCGTGGCGCGGAGCGGTAAAGCTGCACTACTGCAGTCTGAGCTCCCTGCTCACGACCTGAGTTCGATCCCGGCAGAAGTTGGGTTCAGGTAGCCGGCTCGAGGTTGCCTCAGCCTTCCATCCTTCCGAGGTGGGTAAAATGAGGACCCGGCTTGCTTTCATTTGAATTACTATGGAGTGTACTTTGAGCTCTTGTTGAGTGGCATAAATTTGGCAAAGATGACTGGGGAAGGCAATGGCAAGCCACCCCGTAAAAAGTCTGCTGTGAAAATGTTGTGAAAGCAACGTCACCCCAGAGTTGGAAACGACTGGTGCTTGCACAGGGGACTACCTTTATCTTTTTAAGCTGCCCAAAATATTCCCCATTTCCCCCAACGGATTCCTCTGGCTCTAACTTGCTGCTGAATTCCAGGGCCTTTACTTGTGAGGAAGCAGCACACAAGCCCCACTAACCTCTGTGGCACTGAGGCCAGGATTTCATGTTTGGTGGGGCCCACAGCAGGGTTTATTGTTCGGGAAGGGGCCACCCGGTTTGGCAGTCCAGGGCTCTCAGCACTTTAAGCTGCCTTGAGTTCCAGAAGCTAACCCCCCCCCCCCTTTTGCCTGGACACAGCAGTCACAGCAGCTTGGCTCTCCCACCCCTTTCAGAGAGACAGAGACCTCCTGACTCCCCCCCCCCCCCATTTGCTCTGCACGCTGTGTTGGGAAAGGGGAGAGAAAAAGTGAAAAGACCAGCAACAAGGCAAATACTTGTTCAGAGCGGCGGTGAGCAAGGGGGACAGATGGGGGACTGATTGTATTTAGGCAGAGTCCCCTTTTTCCCAAACTTCAGAGGTGCAGGAGAGTCGGTATGCAGATCTTTTTTATAGTTTTCACATTAATGTGGGAAGAAAAACAGCCCTTCACACCCCCTTTCCTTTGTTCTCCTTGGAAATCCTTCCCCATAGTCTAGGGTTGCCAAGTCCAATTCAAGAAATATCTGGGGACTTTGGGGGTGGAGCCAGGAAGAAGGGTGTGACAAGCATAATTGAACTCCGAGGGAGTTCTGGCCATCACGTTTAAAGGGACAGCATACCTTTTTAAATGTCTTCCTTCCATAGGAAATAATGAAGGATAGGGGCACCTTCTTTTGGGGCCCAAAGAATTGGACTCCCTGGTCCAATTGTTTTGAAACTTGGGGGGGTAATTTGGGGAGAAGCACTAGATACTATACTGAAAATTTGGTGCCTCTACCTCAAAAAAACAGCCCCTCCCAGAGCCCCCGAAACCTCCAGATCAATCCCCCATTATACCCTATGAGAATCGATCTCCACATAGGGAGGTCTGAGTCTATTACTCAGCTTAGAGGGAACGCTAACAGCAGTGCTGATTCTGTGACTTTCTATGAATTTAGGCAGATCGTGAGAGGGAGGGCAAGAAGGGTTGAACCAGCGTTTGGTTCTTGTGGTCCCTTCTTATACGCCCAGGGCAATGCGGATGGCCACTTTGGGGTCAGGAAGGAATTTTCCTCTAGGCAAGATTGGCCCAGGGATCCTGTAGGGGTTTTTTTTGCCTTCTTCTGGGCACCAGGGGACTGGGGGGTAGCTGGAGGTTGGACTAGTTGACCCTCGGGGTCCATTACCCCTCTGTGTTTCTGTGTTGACCCTCCCTGCCACGAATTTATCTCATTCCCTTTCATTGCCAACAATACTTGGTGCCTCTTTAGATAGAGGTTGCCTTTACTTAACATCGAAGGAAGGATTTATCCTCCATGAATCTGTCTAATCCTATTTTAAAGCACTCCAGGCTTCAGGCCACCACCACATCCGCTGGCGCTAAATCCCACCATCTAATTACATGTTGAGTAAAGACAGATTTCATGTTGTTTGTTCTGAGTCTATTGCTCCTCAACTTCATGGGGTGCCCAACTTTCTTGTGTTTTGGGGACGTGAGGGAAAGCTCACTCTATCCACACTGTATACCAGGAGTGGCCAAACTGTGGCTCTTTCACACACATGTGGCTCTCAAAGCCCACCCCCCATCCCCATCAGCCAGCTTGGAGAAGGCATTTCTTGCTTTAAATCACTTCCCCAAGCCAGCCGGCAGCTTGGAGAATGCATTTAAAGTTAAGAAGAAGTTGGATTTATATCCCACCTTCCACTCCGAAGAGTCTCAGAATGGCTCACAATCTCCTTTACCTTCCCCCCCCCCCCACCACAACAGACACCCTGTGAGGTGGGTGGGGCTGGAGAGGGCTCTCACAGCAGCTGCCCTTTCAAGGACAACCTCTGCCAGAGCTATGACTGACCCAAGGCCATGCTAGCAGGTGCAAATGGAGGAGTGGGGAATCAAACCCAGTTCTCCCAGATAAGAAAGCTATGGCTGACCCAAGACCATTCCAGCAGGTGCAAGTGGTGGAGTGGGGAATCAAACCCGGTTCTCCCGGATAAGAGAGCTATGGCTGACCCAAGGCCATGCTAGCAGGTGCAAGTGGAGGAGTGGGGAATCAAACCCGGTTCTCCCGGATAAGAGAGCTATGGCTGACCCAAGGCCATCTCAGCAGGTGCAAATGGAGGAGTGGGGAATCAAACCCAGTTCTCCAAGATAAGAGAGCTCTGGCTGATCCAAGGCCATTCCAGCAGGTGCAAGTGGAGGAGTGGGGAATCAAACCCAGTTCTCCCAGATAAGACAGCTCTGGCTGACCCAAGGCCATGCTAGCAGGTGCAAGTGGAGGAGTGGGGAATCAAACCCAGTTCTCCCAGATAAGACAGCTCTGGCTGACCCAAGGCCATTCCAGCAGGTGCAAGTGGAGGAGTGGGGAATCAAACCCGGTTCTCCCGGATAAGAGAGCTATGGCTGACCCAAGGCCATCTCAGCAGGTGCAAATGGAGGAGTGGGGAACCAAACCTGGCTCTCCCAGATAAGACAGCTCTGGCTGACCCAAGGCCATTCCAGCAGGTGCAAGTGGAGGAGTGGGGAATCAAACCCGGTTCTCCCGGATAAGAGAGCTATGGCTGACCCAAGGCCATGCTAGCAGGTGCAAGTGGAGGAGTGGGGAATCAAACCCGGTTCTCCAAGATAAGAGAGCTCTGGCTGACCCAAGGCCATTCCAGCAGGTGCAAGTGGAGGAGTGGGGAATCAAACCCAGTTCTCCCAGATAAGACAGCTCTGGCTGACCCAAGGCCATTCCAGCAGGTGCAAGTGGAGGAGTGGGGAATCAAACCCAGTTCTCCAAGATAAGAGAGCTCTGGCTGATCCAAGGCCATTCCAGCAGGTGCAAGTGGAGGAGTGGGGAATCAAACCCCAGTTCTCCCAGATAAGACAGCTCTGGCTGACCCAAGGCCATGCTAGCAGGTGCAAGTGGAGGAGTGGGGAATCAAACCCAGTTCTCCCAGATAAGACAGCTCTGGCTGACCCAAGGCCATTCCAGCAGGTGCAAGTGGAGGAGTGGGGAATCAAACCCGGTTCTCCCGGATAAGAGAGCTATGGCTGACCCAAGGCCATCTCAGCAGGTGCAAATGGAGGAGTGGGGAACCAAACCTGGCTCTCCCAGATAAGACAGCTCTGGCTGACCCAAGGCCATTCCAGCAGGTGCAAGTGGAGGAGTGGGGAATCAAACCCGGTTCTCCCGGATAAGAGAGCTATGGCTGACCCAAGGCCATGCTAGCAGGTGCAAGTGGAGGAGTGGGGAATCAAACCCGGTTCTCCAAGATAAGAGAGCTCTGGCTGACCCAAGGCCATTCCAGCAGGTGCAAGTGGAGGAGTGGGGAATCAAACCCAGTTCTCCCAGATAAGACAGCTCTGGCTGACCCAAGGCCATTCCAGCAGGTGCAAGTGGAGGAGTGGGGAATCAAACCCAGTTCTCCAAGATAAGAGAGCTCTGGCTGATCCAAGGCCATTCCAGCAGCTGCAAGTGGAGGAGTGGGGAATCAAACCCAGTTCTCCCAGATAAGACAGCTCTGGCTGACCCAAGGCCATGCTAGCAGGTGCAAGTGGAGGAGTGGGGAATCAAACCCAGTTCTCCCAGATAAGACAGCTCTGGCTGACCCAAGGCCATTCCAGCAGGTGCAAGTGGAGGAGTGGGGAATCAAACCCGGTTCTCCCGGATAAGAGAGCTATGGCTGACCCAAGGCCATCTCAGCAGGTGCAAATGGAGGAGTGGGGAACCAAACCTGGCTCTCCCAGATAAGACAGCTCTGGCTGACCCAAGGCCATTCCAGCAGGTGCAAGTGGAGGAGCGGGGAATCAAACCCGGTTCTCCAAGATAAGAGTCCGCACACTTCACCACGACACCAAACTGGCTCTCCTAATTAAAATTGCTTTTAGAACCCGTCAGCATATCGTTAAAGTCAGGATTTTTTGTTCCGTTATCCAATGGCTGGCGCTGATGGGAGTTGTAGGCAAAAAACATCTGGAGAGCTACCATTGGCCACCCCTGTTGTAATGGACTCGCCCAACTGAGAGAGATCCTCTTGTAGTTCTTCACCATCTATCTGGTTTCTCACCATCTTGAGTAGGCAAACATGGCCACTACACTAATCAGCCCCAAATTCCAAATTATTTATGAACAAACTAAATAGCACCACTCCCAGCGCCGACCCTTCGTGGACCCCACTGCTGAGTTTCCTCCACTGTGAGAACTGTCCATTTATTCCTGCTCTCTACTTCCTGTAATCCAACTAATCCCATTAGAGGATAGTTTCAGGCTGGTCTGCAGAAGAACAGTTAGATTCAAATCCAGTTGCATTTTAGGGACCAGCAAGAGTTTCAGAATTTAAGCATTACAGAGTTGCAGGGAGGTTCGACTCTCAAAAGCTTATACCTTAAAACTTTTCTTGGTCTGTTAACTCTGGACAGACAGGGTTTAGAAGTTCAGTGTTCCCTGTAAGCTGCAGAGTCTTGTGAGCAAAAATTGTACTTTGTGAGCCACTGGCATTAAAGTCCTGAGCTGCTGAATAGATTATTGTGCTCTGGAGCTATTTTTTTCTGAGCTAAGATAAGAATGTGTGAGCTGGAAGCTAAAAATCTGTGAGCTAGCTCACACTAACTCAAAGGGAGCACTGGTCACTACCCTTCTAGGGTTGTCAGTTCCAGGTTTGGGAATTCGTAGAGATTTGGATCTGAAAAGGGTAGAATTTGGGGAGTGGAGAGACCTTGGGGGAATATGTTACCACAGAGCCTACCTTCCAAAGCAGCTGTTTTCTCCAGGCAAACTGATGTCTCTTGTCTGGAGTTCAGTTGTAATTCTGGGGAATCTCCAGGCCCCACCTGAAGTTTGGCAACTTATGGGTTGCCAGTTCTGGATAGGGAAATACCTGGAGATCTGGGGGAAGGGTGTGTGGAGCAGGAGGAGGATGGAATTCGGGGAGGGGAGCGACCTCAGCAGGGTATAATGCCCAGGGCCAGTGCGTGGGAGTACAAAGTAAGCAGTCGTCTAGGGCGCCACCTGGCCTAGGGGCACCACTGGCACCCTTTCCCTGATGCATGGACGACTCTGGCTCCGGATCACTGTCCCCTTGTCCTCTCTCATCACCAAGCTGCCCTCAACAAAGCCAAGCCACCCCCCTCTCCCCGATGTGCGACTTGGCCTCCCAACTCATCCTATCCCGCCATCCTCCTACCTGGCGTAGCCAGCAAGCACTTATTCCCACAATTCTTTAAATAACTTATCACATTTTTTTAAAAAAAATTAAAATGAAAAATCAGTAAATTAAAAATGTGAAAAGTTTCAAGTTTGGCGCTCTTCATTTTCCCTATATTTTTAATAAGTGTGGGGGGGGTGCTAGTGGGTGATTCGCCTAGGGCCCCCGAAAGCCTCGCACCGGGCCCTGATAATGCCATAAAGTCCAGCCTCTGAAGCTGACATTTTCTCCAGGAGAGCTGATAGGCTTGCCAATCCCCAGGTGGGGGCAGGGGATCCCCCGGTTTGGAGGCCCTCCCCCCTGCTTCAGGGTTGTCAGAAAACAGGGGGGGGGGGGAGGGAAATGTCTGCTGGGAACTCTGTTATTCCCTATGGAGATTTATTCCCATAGAAAATAATGGAGAATTGATCTGCGGGTATCTGGGGCTCTGGGGGGGGGGGGCTGTTTTTTTGAGGTAGAGGCACCAAATTTTCAGTACAGCATCTAGTGCCTCTCCTCAAAATACCCCTCAAGTTTCAAAACGATTGGATCAGGGGGTCCAATTCTATGAGCCCTAAAAGAAGCTGCCCCTATCCTTCATTACTTCCTATGGAAGGAAGACATTGAAAAGGTGTGCTGTTCCTTTAAATGTGATGGCCAGAACTCCCTCTGGAGTTCAATTATGCTTGTCACAGCCTTGATCTTGGCTCCACCCCAATGTCTCCTGGCTCCACCCCCAAAGTCTCCTGGCTCCACCCCCAAAGTCCCCAGATATTTCTTGAATTGGACTTGGCAACCCTAGGAGCTGATCTCTGCCAGCTGGAGATCAATAGTAAGAGCTCCAGGCCCCACCTGGAGGCTGTGCAATCCACAAAGAGAATCACGGCAATTACAGGCAGAGAAATCCAAAGCACAAGGCGTTCCGGATAGCCTTGTGCTTTGGATTTCTCTGCCCACCTGGAGGCTGGCAACCTTAGCGGCAACAGCTGGGCTGTGCTTGCACTCATCAAAAGGTTTTGTTTTTAAAAAATGAGGAGGCTGGTCCTCAAAGTAAAACACAGGGCAGCGGAATGAAGAAGGGGGCAAGCAATGGAAAAGCAACAGATATTCCCTTGCACAAGAAAACGGTCCCTGCAGCTGCTACATGAGAGAGGAATTCTTCTTCAGGAGCTCTGCCTTCCCAAGTACGGTTCCCAACTCCAGGTTGGAATTTGGGGGTTGGAGCTCGAGAAGGGTGGGATTTAGGGAGAAGTGGGACTTCAGTGGGGTATAAAGCCATACAGCCCTCCCTCCAAAGCGGCCATTTTTGCCAGGGGAACTGATCTTGGTTTGCCTGGAGATCAGTTGTAATAGCAGGAGACCTCCAGCCACCCCCTGGAGGCTGAAGAGAAAACGATCCATGAAAACGATATTGACACAGTCAAACTAAACATTAAACATTGATATTCCACTCAAATAAAGACATAAACCAAATTCCTACAGGAACAGTACAGCTTATGAATTTGTAACGAGAGTGTGGTACTTGTAAACAGCTATCCTTGAACTTTAGAGTGTATCAGCAGAGACTTGATTTTATTCCATTAGAAAGTTCCAGCTGGACAAAGCTTTGTGCAAAATGAAGTCTTTTGAAATACCCGTCTGCCCAGTGCTGGAACGGCAACAGGGATCTCCATGGAAGAAGTATCTGTGGAAGAAGTTGCTGCTTTTGGAAGAAGAAAACTTCTACAGTGAATTCGCTACAGTGGTCCTTTCCCCTTCTTTGAACTTTCCTAGAGAGCCAGTCTGGTGTAGAGGTTAAGTGTGCTAACTCTTATCTGGGAGAACCGGGTTTGATTCCCCACTCCTCCACTTGCAGCTGCTGGAATGGCCTTGGGTCAGCCATAGCTCTGGCAGAGTTGTCGTTGAAAGGGCAGCTGCTGTGAGATCCCTCTCAGCCCCACCCACCTTACAGGGTGTCTGTTGTGGGGGAGAAAGATAAAGGAGATGGTTAGCCGCTCTGAGACTCTGAGTGGAGGGCGGAATATAAATCCAATATCATCATCAACTTCTCTTGAACTTTTCATATGTGGAGTTCATACTATAATTATTTTCCCTATTGGACATTGTAACCAGTTTGGTGTAGTGGTTAAGTGTGGTGGTTAAGTGTTCTTATCTGGAAGAACCGGGTTTGATTCCCCACTCCTCCACTTGCACCTGCTGGAATGGCCTTGGGTCAGCCATAGCTCTCTTATCTGGGAGAACTGGGTTTGATTCCCCACTCCTCCACTTGCAGCTGCTGGAATGGCCTTGGGTTAGCCATAGCTATCGCAGGAGTTGTCCTTGAAAGGGCGGGATATAAATCCAATATCATCATCAACTTTTCACGTACTTTTCATATGTGGAGTTCATACTATAATTATTTCCCTTACTGGACATTGTAACCAGTTTGGTGTAGTGGTTAAGTGTGCGGACTCTTATCTGGGAGAACCGGGTTTGATTCCCCACTCCTCCACCTGCAGCTGCTGGAATGGTCTTGGGTCAGCCATAGCTATCGCAGGAGTTCTCCTTGAAAGGGCAGCTGCTGGAGAGCCCTCTCAGCCCCACCCACCTCACAGGGTGTCTGTTGTGGGGGGAGAAGATATAGGAGATTGTAAGCCGCTCTGATTCAGGGAGAAGGGCGGGGTTTAAATCTGCAGTCTTCTTCTTCTACTGTTTCTATGAAAATTTGGTTTATAAATTTACTTAAATAGAATATCAATGTTTAATGTTTAGTTTGCTTGTGTAATTTTTTTTCATGGATTGTTTTCTGTCTCCTTATCCGTGTACTCATCTTCTGAGTGGGCAACCTTCCCCACAAATGAGGGAGTGCAGAAAAAGCCCACTTGAGTGCCCTGCATGGGGAGTTTGATAGACTTCTGGCCAGCAATTTCTCCTTCAGTGAGCCAAAGGGGCTGCCCCCCCGCCTAGGTTTGCCAATCCCCAGGTCCCAGCGGGAGTTCTTCCGCTTTCCCAGGCTCCTTCCCGCCCCCAATCAGCTGGCCGCCGGGGGCGGGGGGAAGCCCCGCCCCCAGAGGACCATGTGCCTTTGCAACTCCAGAGGCTTCAGTCTCAATTATGCTTGTCACACCTTTGTCCCTGGCTCTGCCCCAATGTCTCCTGGCTCCACCCCCAAAGTCTCCTGGCTCCACCCCCAAAGTCCCCAGATATTTCTTGAATTGGACTTGGCAACCCTACCCCCTCCTGATGTGGGCAAGTCAATCAGGGAGGATTAACCGCTCTGTCCCGAAATGTCCATTAACTGCCTTCCTCCTAGCCATGAGCTAGAACGCCCGAGAGGGTGCCCTGTGTCTCTGGGGAGCCATTTGAATAGAAAAGCTGAGCGGGAAATGAAGGAAGCAAAGGGGGGGGGGGAGGATCATAATGACTCTGCGGGATCCATGAGATGCATTACAGAAGTCTAGAGGGGGTATGAATCATGTCTGCCACCTCCGTGCTGCCCAAGTGAGTGTTGTGAGCCCTGCCAGAGAACTTGGAAATGTTCTTTTATAGAAGCCTTTTCTTACAGGCCCAAGGAAATGCGGTTCACTACTTTAGGGTAGGGTTGCCAATCCCCAGGTGGGGGCAGGGGATCCCCCGGTTTGGAGGCCCTCCCCCCACTTCAGGGTCATCAGAAAGTGGGGGGGAGGGGAATGTCTGCTGGGCACTCCGTTATTCCCTATGGAGATGTATTCCCATAGGAAATAATGGAGAATGGATCCATGGGTCTCTGGGGGGGGGGCTGTCTTTTGAGATAGAGGCTCCAAATTCACAGCGTTCCATCTGGTGGCTCTCTCCAAAATACCCTCCAAGTTTCAAAAAGACTGGACCAAGGGGTCCAATTCTATGTGCCCCAAAAGAAGGTGCCCCTGTCTTTCATTATTTCCTATGGAAGGAAGGCATTTAAAAAGGTGTGTGGTCCCTTTAAATGTGATGGCCAGAACTCCCTTTGGAGTTCAATCATGCTTGTCACAGCCTTGCTCCTG
The DNA here is from genome assembly GCF_032191835.1 of Heteronotia binoei. NCBI lineage: Eukaryota > Metazoa > Chordata > Lepidosauria > Squamata > Gekkonidae > Heteronotia > Heteronotia binoei. The sequence goes on from NC_083234.1 coordinate 4,642,041, forward strand.
GCTCCACCCCTGTCTCCTGGCTCCACCCCCAAAGTCTCCTGGCTCCACCCCCAAAGTCCCCAGATATTTCTTGAATTAGACTTGGCAACCCTACTTTAGGGTCAGGCAGCAATCTTTCTCTGGGCCAGTTTGGCCAGGGATCCTGGAGGGTTGGGTGGTTTTTCTGTTTTGTGTTTGCCATCTTCTGGGAATGGCGTAGTGTAGCAGGGAATTAACGAGGCACACACTTACGGATTGAAAACGAGGTATTTTACTATTTGGCACCAATAGCAAGGTTCATTTGAGCATCAAGGCTCTCAAAAATAATGAACCCCGGACACTTCTCAAACCATCAAGCCTGCAGCCTGGCCCCTTACACATTATCTGATTCACTTCTCCCCTCCCCTTTCTCCCTAGTAGTTCTCCAGTGTGTCTGCTTATCTTTATTCAACAAGGAGTTTCCTTATAGGAGTGTCTGCCACCAATGCACATCTGTGACCCACACCCATTTGGGCTATCTAGCTTTAACAGTTTAGCAGAAGCTCCTCTGAGGCGCCTCCCAACAGACACTCTAAATGTTGCATCAGAAATTCTCTTTTGAAGGCACAAAACCATATTTTCATTTATTATTATTATAGGGGTATTCATTAATTATTCAGGGGTCTCCCCTTCAGTAGCAAAGAAGCCGGGACCACAGAGGTACAGATGCAAAATAAACCACCATTAAGAACCTCTCCGTGCTACAATTTTTTTTTTAACTATTCTATTCTATGCAAAATGTTTGTGCTACATTTTTACAGAGATACATTATATATTTTGTTATACAACAATATAGGCACCACTTACCTACTGAATCAACCGATTGAGAAGACGGTCCCAGGAGGAAGAGTCTTCGGACTCAAAACGATATCGGACCATTTTTTGTTTTTGTTTTTTAATATCATCAGACTCTTATTACAGCCAACAATCATTTGGACATTGTTCCACAGTACAGTAGGAACGGCGCGTGCTTTGTAATCCGGAGGGATTTTGTGTTTTGTATTGCACATAACTATTGTTGTTTATCACTGTGAGGAGCTACTAATAGTAAATACTTGGAATAGTTAAAAAAAAAATTGTAGCACAGAGAGGTTCATTTACGGTGGTTTATTTTGTATCTTCTGGGTGTGGAGCAGGGATCACAGAGGGTGTGGAGGGAGGTATTTGTGAAGTTCCTGCATTGTGCAGAGGGTTGGAATAGATCGGGGGTGGCCAACGGTAGCTCTCCAGATGTTTTTCACCTACAACTCCCATCAGCCCCAGCCATGCTGGCTGGGGTGATGGGAGTTGTAGGCAAAAAAAACATCTGGAGAGCTACTGTTGGCCACCCCTGGAATAGATGACTCTGGAGGTCCCTTCCCACTCTTTGATTCTAAGCCCTGCTGGTTCTCATTCTTCTCTCTGCTTGTCCCAAAGGGTTGACAACTCTGGGTTGGGAAATTCCTGGAGAATGGGGGGGAGGGTGCTAGGAACCTTGGAATGACAGGGTTTGGGGAAGGGAGGGGTCTCAGTGGGGTTTAATACCATTGAATCCACCCTCCAAAATAGCCACATCCACCAGGGAAACTGATCCTTGTCATCTGGAGCAATATTCCCTCTAAGCTGCAGAGTCTTGTGAGCAAAACTCTGCTTCGTGAGCTCCTGGCATTAATGTTGTGAGCTCCTGCATCAATTAGTTTGCTCTGGGGCCATTTTTTCCTGAGCTAAGTCACAAAGGTGTGAGCTGGAGGCTAAAAAGCTGTGAGCTGGCTCATGCTAACTCAGCTTAGAGGGAACACGGGTGTGGAGCTCAGTCGTGGTGCCAGGAGATCCGACGGTCACAATCCCAGCACTAGCTCTTTCTCTGCGCCCAACGTTTCCGCCGCCTCTTCAGTCCAACACCCAGCAGCTCATCTGTCCTTTGAAAACCCATCTGAAATTATTTGGGGCGGCCCTATTGACCGGTCCCTATTTTCTGCCCTGCCAAAGGACTGCCCCTGTCATTCCCATATCAGGGCCACTTTGCTACATTCCAAAATGTAGCAAGTTTGGTGTAGTGGTTAAGTGTGCAGACTCTTATCTGGGAGAACCAGGTTTGATTCCCCACTCCTCCACTTGCACCTGCTAGCATGGCCTTGGGTCAGCCATAGCTCTGGCAGAGGTTGTCCTAGTGAGAGCCACTTTGGTGTAGTGGTTAAGTGCACGGACTCTTATCTGGGAGAACCAGGTTTGATTCCCCACTCCTCCACTTGCACCTGCTAGCATGGCCTTGGGTCAGCCATAGCTCTCTTATCTGGGAGAACCGGGTTTGATTCCCCACTCCTCCACTTGCACCTGCTGGAATGGCCTTGGGTCAGCCATAGCTCTCTTATCTGGGAGAACCGGGTTTGATTCCCCACTCCTCCACTTGCACCTGCTAGCATGGCCTTGGGTCAGCCATAGCTCTCTTATCTGGGAGAACCGGGTTTGATTCCCCACTCCTCCACTTGCACCTGCTGGAATGGCTCTGGGTCAGCCAGAGCTCTGGCAGAGGTTGTCCTTGAAAGGGCAGCTGCTGTGAGAGCCCTCTCAGCCCCACCCACCTCACAGGGTGTCTGTTGTGGGGGAGGAAGGGAAAGGAGATTGTGAGCCGCTCTGAGACTCTTCGGAGTGGAGGGCAGGATATAAATCCAATATCTTCATCTACCTCACAGGGTGTCTGTTGTGGGGGGGAAGGGAAAGGAGATTGTGAGCCACTCTGAGACTCTTCGGAGTGGAGGGCGGGATATAAATCCAATATCTTCATCTACCTCACAGGGTGTCTGTCGTGGAAGAGGAAGGAAAAGGAGACTGTGAGCCGCTCTGAGACTCTTCGGAGTGGAGGGCGGGATATAAATCCAAAAAAAAAAAGTGTTTCTCATTCAGATGTAGCTCCCAGTCCAGAATGTGCAGCAGTGAAATCTCTGCATGGGGGCGGCTCATCCATCTTCCTTCTCATACCTCCCTGCTCAGGAATGCTCGGCCCCCGTGCAATACACAGGCGGCTGTTTTACACACTGAAGCTGCCAAGGTACATTTTGAACTGTTGATAAGTTGCAAGGTAAGGCCATTTTTCTTGAACTGAAATAACAGAAAGCTTGTTGGCTTTGGCAGAGTGCACGATTACAGCAGCAACCGGTTGGAGCTGAGCTTTTTGCAGGGCCTACTGATGTACAGGACAGGAGTAGGCAGAGACACAACCTCTGGAGGGTGATGCTCAAGCCCCTCTGGGGGAGGCCATGCTGTCTCATGCACTGAGAGGGGAAGGCCAGTCGCCAAGGCTCCAGGCAGCACCTGGTTATTCAATGAAGACAAAGAACAGATGTCTTTGCCAGCTGGTGTGCGACCCACCCAGCTGCTACCTTTTCCTTCTCAGTCTGTAACAGCGACCTGGAGAAAGGGCTCCCGAGCCAGATATGATTCCCAGATGCCTCTTGGTAGGAAGTGCCGTCAAGTTGCAGCTGACTTGCTACTAGCCACAGCATATTGTTGGAACTCTCTGTCTGGGGAAGTGATGTTCTGTATTCTTGGTGCTTGGGGGGTGCACAGTGGGAGGGCTTCTAGCCCCACTGGTGGACCTCTTGATGGCACTTTTTTTTTTTTTGGCCACTGTGTGACACAGAGCATTGGACTAGATGGGCCATTGGCCTGATCCAACATGGCTTTTCTTATGTTCTTATGACTTGGGGAGGGACGGTGGCTCAGTGGTAGAGCATCTGCTTCGTAAGCAGAAGGTCCCAGGTTCAATCCCCGGCATCTCCAACTAAAAAGGGTCCAGGCAAGTAGGTGTGAAAAACCTTGGGACCCTGGAGAGCCGCTGCCAGTCTGAGTAGACAAGACTGACTTTGATGGACCCAGGAGGGTTTGATTCAGTATAAGGCAACTTCATACGTTCAGGGAGGGATGGTGGCTCAGTGGTAGAGCATCTGCTTGGGAAGCAGAAGGTCCCAGGTTCAATCCCTGGCATCTCCAAAAAAGGGTCCAGGCAAGTAGGCGTGAAAAACCTCATCTTGAGACCCTGGAGAGCCGCTGCCAGTCTGAGTAGACAAGACTGACTTTGATAGACTGAGGGTCTGATTCAGTAGAAGGCAGCTTCATATGTTCATCTGACTTTTGGTGACTCTGTAGGGTTTCCAAGGCAAGAGACATTCAGAGGTGGTTTTGCCATTGCCTGCCTCTGCTTCACACCCCTGGACTTCCTTGGGGGTCACTTATCCAAATTATGGATGGGCACGAACCAGGAAAATGCAATTTGATTTGTGGTTCGTGGCATGCCCAGTTTGCATACCATGAACCATCGTGAACTTTTAGCCAGCAAACAAACTCTTCCAGTTCATAACATCAGTGACGCGGTAGAACAGGACCCCCACGTGCCAGAGTCACCAAACTCACCGGGGATCCCCAGGTAACTCTCCCCTACCTGCTTTCCAAGTTTGGTGAGGACTGGATTTATGGGGTCCAAGTTACAGCCTTCGCAAAAGGTGCCTTCACGGAAGTGTTTTCTGGCGGAAATGACAGGCGGTCATTTTGACAGGAGAAGGTTCAGGAGTGTATAGAATAGACTCTGTGAAAGCAAGAGACATCAGCGTTGCCCCGGGGCCTTCCCCAGATGCTTCCCTACATGCCCTCCGAGCTCCACCCCCTGTTGCTTTGGAGTTGACTGAGCAGAGACAGGCTATCTGGAAAAGATATCTGTTCCCGAACCGCCACAAACCGCTTGAAAATGCGTGGAAAGTTGGTGCTAGCTGACGTGCCACGAACTTCACTTTGCAAACCGCGAACTGGCCAAAATGCATCACGTACCAGAGAGTATGCAGGGCATGTGCTGCTTCGTGCCCATCCCCATTCCAAATACTGACTAGCGCTGACCCTGCTGAGCTTCCAAGACTAACAAGATCAGAAGAACCCGGGCTATCCAGGTCAGGGCTCCCCATGGCCTACAGGCCAGATACTTCTCAGTCCAACCTTGCTTGGATGGTGGTGAGAAGAAGGGATGACGGAGCACACCATAGGGTTGCCAGGCCCAATTCAAGAAATATCTGGGGACTTTGGGGGTGGAGCCAGGAGACTCGGGGGGGGGGGGTGGAGCCAGGGCACATTGGGGACAGAGCCAGCAGACATTGGGGGTGGAGCCAGCAGACATTGGGGGTGGAGTCAGGAGCAAGGTTGTGACAAGCGTAATTGAATTCCAAAGGGAGTTCTGGCCATCACGTTTTCAAGGGACCATGTGCCTTTTAAATACCTTCCCTCCATTTGGAAATAATGAAAGAGGATAGGGGCACCTTCTTTTGGGGCTCATAGAACTGGACCCCCTGGTCCAAAATTTTTGAGACTTGGCAAGTGTTCTGAGGAGAGGGACTGGATGCTATGCTGCAAATTTGATGTCTTTACCTAAAAAAAACCAGACCACCCCCAAGCCCCAGATATTAGCAGATCAATTCTCCATTATATCCTATGGGGATCGATCTCCACAGGGAATAATGGGGTGCCTAGCAGACATTTCCCTTCCCCCCATCCCGCTTTCTGATAATCCTGAAGGGGGGGGAGGACCTCCAAACTGGGGGATCCCCTGCCCCCCAGCTGGGGTTTGAAGACCTGGAGAAAACCATGCACAACGTTACTAAACTATGCTATTGGCACTAAACAATGTTTTGCTTACAAGAATTGCTTTATATAAACAACAAGAATTGTAATGCAACTTAACAAGCACTCAAATTATACAAGTTACAACTTGATGAATGCACTTGCATTGAGAAAAACAGTTACAATATATTCCATCGAAGGGATAATCGCAGAGTCCACTTGCACTAACGAAATGCATCCTCTTCTTATTACTGCAAGGTAGACAAGGTGCTAGCAGTTCTCCCAGAATGAAGATGAAAGTGACACGCTTCTGGTAAAAATAGGCATGTTTCGGTGGATAACGTCCTTCGTCCGACTAATAAGTTGATTATTCTGGAACGAATGCTCAAGCTATTGTAGACATAATATATAGAAATCAGTTTCTCAAGACCCAAAAGGTACTCCTATGTGGCATGCAAGCTGCATTTTACAGTGGTTAGACAATCCTGGGAACCAGTGCTCAGTTACTGAAAATGCAGAAGTCTCCAACCTTGTGCCTTGTGAGTAATTGACCAGACTTCTGCATTTTCAGTTCTTCAATACTAAAGGGCAGCAAGTGGAAGGCATTCCAAAGGCAAGGTGCCACCACTGAGAAAGCCCCTAGACATCATCACCTGCCTTTTATATATAGCCGAGCTTTACACAGAAATGTCACGGGATGGATTCCACCAGTTTCACTGTCTAATGGCCCCCAACCATCCATTCATCCATCCCTCCCCCTGCCCTCTCCCCTCTCTCTCTGTATCAGCTAAATTCACACATCTGGAAAAAAAATGGATTCTAGTCCACAAAATCTCTTCATATAATTCCATCTACTTGCTGTTAAAAGGCCACATTGTGGGGTGGGGTTTTTTTCATGCTAGCAGTCCTACGTAGATACTTCCTCTGGAATTTTCTAATTTTCGCAAACAGCTGACATAGGGATAAGAAGTTGTTTACTCAACCAGCCCTTTGACATCCTGCACACTGGAATACTTGGAGCCTTCCTGTTATATCTGTCCCTTTCAGGCATTTTCTTTTGATGCTCTAAAGCGTGTAATGGCACTACGTGTACCACACGTGCTCCTCCCAGTATGCCTGGTCACCACTGTCTGTGCATGTCTTTTCCACATGTGTGCAGCTTTGACACACTGACAGAACCACCAATTTTGGAAGGAATGCATTCTGGAATACCAAAAATGTGCAGACGAAACATTTGCATGTTGCCCAATTCATACAAGTGGCAACCGCAATATAGGAGGACTGAATGTAGTGGATGCTTCTGTTATATGTGGATGGAGTCACAATATCCAGTGTCTGAAATGAGCCTTTAAATACATTTGTTGCAAGAAGCTCTTCCCCACCTGCATTTGTCTCTTCAGCAATAGCTGAGACACTGACTCCACCGACTCAGTAATACCTGAGACACCGACTTCAGTCTCCTCCCATATATGCCCTGGAGGTCGCTTCGTTTGGCCTCCCAAGATCTTCTGATAGTCCCCAGCCCAAGAGATGCCCGTCTTGCCTCTACCAGGGCCAGGACTTTCTTGGTCCTGGCCCCAACCTGATGAAATCAGCTCCCTATGGAGATCCAGGCCTTACCTGGCTTGCTGGCCTTTTGTAGGGCCTGAAAAACGGAGCTGTTCCACCAGGTCTTTGGATGAGGCAGTGGGCATCTATTCATCGATTGGTTGGCCCTGCATATTAGGTCACGCCCCCCCCCCCCGGTGTAGCCAATCCTCCAAGAGCTTAGAGGGCTCTTAGTACAGGGCCAACTGCAAGCTCCAGGAGGATTGGCTGCATTGAGGGGTGTGGCCTAATATGCAGAGGAGCTCCTGCTAGAGAAAGAGCCCTGAGCTTCCCCCTACTGCTCTGCTGCTCTACTGCACTACTGTACTGTGATGCTGTCTTGCGGTACTATTTTGTGCTATGCCACCTTGCTGTCATGTCATCTTGCTGCACTTTGATGAGTGTTGAATTGGTTTTAATATGATTTTATTGTGATTTTATTTCTATTTGCTGTACTCCACTCTGAGCCCCCAATGGGGGAATGGGCGGAATATAAATAAACAAATAACAACAACAACAAAAACAACAACAACAACAAAAATAATAATCTCCTTCTCATCAATTTAGAAACCTGAAACATGAATGGCGTTTGCATTAAAGATATGCTAGGAAACAGAATTGCCCTGACCTATAGTAAGAAGAAGAAGAAGAAGATATTGGATTTATATCCCACCCTCCACTCCAAAGAGTCTCAGAGCGGCTTACAATCTCCTTTCCCTTCCTCCCCCACAACAGACACCCTGTGAGGTAGATGAAGATATTGGATTTATATCCCGCCCTCCACTCTGAAGAGTCTCAGAGCGGCTCACAATCTCCTTTCCCTTCCTCCCCCACAACAGACACCCTGTGAGGTAGATGAAGATATTGGATTTATATCCTGCCCTCCACTCCGAAGAGTCTCAGAGCGGCTCACAATCTCCTTTCCCTTCCTCCCCCACAACAGACACCCTGTGAGGTAGATGAAGATATTGGATTTATATCCCGCCCTCCACTCCAAAGAGTCTCAGAGGGGCTCACAATCTCCTTTACCTTCCTCCCCCACAACAGACACCCTGTGAGGTAGATGAAGATATTGGATTTATATCCCGCCCTCCACTCCGAAGAGTCTCAGAGCGGCTCACAATCTCCTTTACCTTCCTCCCCCACAACAGACACCCTGTGAGGTGGGTGGGACAGAGAGGGCTCTCACAGCAGCTGCCATTTCAAGGACAACTCCTACCAGAGCTATGGCTGACCCAAGGCCATGCTAGCAGGTGCAAGTGGAGGAGTGGGGAATCAAATCCGGCTCTCCCAGATAAGAGTCCGCACACTTAACCACTACACCAAAATGGCTCTCCATGTATCCATGGCTTACCGTCACTTCAGCAACCACAGCAGTGTGACATGGCAGAAAAGTAACAAGGACCAGATGAACATGTGTGTCAGTGGAGTCGGTGGCTGGAAAGGAAGAGGGGGGCCAACCTAGAAGTTACCATTGTCTCAGCTATAAGCCTGGTGTAAAGCCCCGTGGCGCAGAGTGGTAAAGCTACAGTAATGCAGTCCAAGCTCTCTGCTCACAACCTGTCACGGAAGCTGGGTTTTCAGGTAGCCAACTCGAGGTTGACTCAGCCTTCCATCCTTCCACGGTCAGTAAAAGGAGTACCCAGCTTGCTGGGGGAAAAGCGTAGATGACTGGGGAAGGCAATGGCGAACCACCCCGTAAAAAGTCGCTGCCGTGAAAACGTGAAAGCAACGTCACCCCAGAGTTGTGAAAGCAACATCACCCCACAGTCGGAAATGGCTGGTGCTTGCACAGGGGACTACCTTTACCTTTTTTTTTTAACATTCTTTCTTGCAGGCCATGTGGAAAGGGAGGTTGTTCCATAGTCACGGGGCTGCCACTAAAAAGGCCCTCTCTTGTATGCCCACCAAACTAACTTTTTCGAATGATGGGACTTCCTCTGTGGTCTTACTTCCTGAGCAGGATGGCCCTTAGCTGATCCCCAATCTACCATGGTATGACTACAGCCACTGCCATTTGTATGGCATAACCAAAGTACACCGTGTAGAACTGTATTCAATAAAGAAGAAGAAGAAGATATTGGATTTATATCCCGCCCTCCACTCCGAAGAGTCTTAGAGCGGCTCACAATCTCCTTTACCTTCCTCCCCCTGTGAGGTGGGTGGGGCTGGAGAGGGCTCTCACAGCAGCTGCCCTTTCAAGGACAACCTCTGCCAGAGCTATGGCTGACCCAAGGCCATTCCAGCAGCTGCAAGTGGAGGAGTGGGGAATCAAACTCGGTTCTCCCAGATAAGAGTCCGCACACTTAACCACTACACCAAACTGGCTCTCCACAGCTCTCTCACAGCTTTAATGCCAGTAAAGAATGATGCAGCCTTGAACATCATAGTATGTTCCTTAATTATGTTTATCTCACAATACATAATAATATTGAATAAAACAATCACCACTGGCTCCTACACCAGAGACCTAGCTCGTCCAAGGGGGCTGAAACACAGGTGGAAAAGCTCACAAAGCTATCCTCACGCAGCCCTAGTCTTCTAATTGGCAGACAAAAAGTCCAAATAACTCCCAACAAGATTGTAAATGAGGGATTAGCGTTGTCCAATATGGCAGCAAGCGACAACATGGATCCAAACTTTCACCACGTTTCTTAAATCTTCCTGGCCGCGCTTGTCCGCTGTGTTCAAATCGGAGCCGATGCCTCAGAAAACTTTCAAATGCAGCAGCCGCTGTTCTTCCATGCCCAAAGGCACAAAGGTTCTGAATGGTCACAGCAGGCTGAGCCCACCTGGGTGAGTGGGTGATGACACTGGTGCGGAGGGCAGTCCTGCTATGCTTAATGAGAGGGCACCAAAGGCCATCTCCCCCGCACAACAGGGCCAGTCCTCAAAAACTCATGGCTGCCTTTGGCAAAAGAGAGAAGCACACATTGGTTCATAGAGTTGGAAGGGACCTCCAGGGTCATCTAGTCCAACCCCCTGCACAATTCTGAGAAAGAGTCATGGGGACTTTCATGACCTGCATCTTCTCAGTGCTCAGCTCACCCCAGCCGCCTGCGCACTCTCGGGCTGAGTGCTGGAACCAAGTCACCCAGAGGGTGGGATTTGTGAGGAAACCTTGACTAGCCAGAACTCTCTTCATCCATACCAAACTGGAGTCAAATAGCCTTGCCACCACCAGAGAATCTCAAGTGAGTGTTTTTTGCCATCCCAAAATTAGGAGAGAGAGTCCCAGCTGCTGGAATGGCCTTGGGTTAGCCATAGCTCTCGTAGGAGTTGTCCTTGAAAGGGCAGCTTCTGGAAGAGCCCTCTCAGCCCCACCCACCTCACAGGGTGTCTGTTGTGGGGGAGAAGATATAGGAGATATCTCCGAGTCTCTGATTCAGAGAGAAGAACGGAGTATAAAGCTTCAGTCACCATCGTCGTCAATCACTTCATGTATGTTTAGGGTTGCCAATCCCCAGGTGGGGGCAGGGGATTCCCCAGTTTGGAGGCCCTCCCTCCGCTTCAGGGTCATCAGAAAGCGAGGGGAGAGTATGGAAATGTCTGCTGGGAACTCTATTATTCCCTATGGAGACTTATTCCCATAGAAAATCATGGAGAATTCATCTGTGGCTACCTGGAGTTCTGTGAGGGCTGTTTTTTGAGATAGAGGCACCTGATTTGCAGCATAGAATACAGTGCCTCTCTCCAAAATACTTCCCAAGTTTCAAAAAGATTGGACCAGGGAGTCCAATTCTATGAGCCCCAAGAGAAGGTGCCCCTATCCTTCATTGTTTCCTATGGAAGGAAGGAATTTAAAAGGTGTGTGGTCCCTTTAAATGTGATGGCCAGAACTTCCTTTGGAGTTCAATTATGCTTGTCACAGCCTTGCTCCTGCCTCCACCCCCAAAGTCTCCTGGCCCCACCCCCAAAGTCCCCAGATATTTCTTGAATTGGACTTGGCAACCCTATGCATATTGTAGAACCAGAGCCCCCTGGAGTCAGAGGAATCAGCCCCCCCTCCCTCCCTCCACATAAGGCTTGCCAGTCTCCCAGCGAGTGTGGGACATTCATCACCCCACCTCTTCCTTCTTACTGCCATTTGGAGGAAGGGGCAGAAAAAAAATGTATGGGATCACTTCCTGAGGAAACCCAGAAATATCATGCTTCTCTAAGAATCACTGAACAATCTACCGCTGAAGCCACAGTTTTCTCAACTCCTAGAGGATATGATGTCACTTGTTGCATCCACAAAGGTTTGCTTCCCCTGGCTGAATTTATAACCAAGTCTTAATGAGCTAACCTCCCAGCCAGTTCCTTGGCAGCATCCTGAAATGACTTACTCTTCTCTTCCACTGACAGCTGACAATGGACTACGAGCACTTCTCCTCCTCTCTTGCCACTCTAAGTGTTTCTGACAAAATCAGCTCTGCAAGGGTGTGGGTGACCTAGGTGGGCTGGGAGTGGCTTCTGAAGCCTGGCTTACTGCTTCAGAGCTACAAGACTTTGGCTCAGATTCAGCTGCAGATGGGGACTCCTGATCAGCCAGTAACCTGATCTCTTGTTCGCCTTCTGGCTCAGAGTCAGCTGCAGCTGGGTGTTCAGTTAATGACTGAGAGCTGGCTGCAGGCAGCTCTTCATCAGATGAGTCACCAACCTTTCTGCTACTTTCTGCAGCCTTGGACTGGATCTGACAACTGGCTTTTCTGCTCTCTGGAACCCTTGACTTTTGGGCTGACTTGGAAGGGAGGCTGGGAGCCTTACCCTCTCAGTGGGCAATTCCATACAAAGGTCAGGTAGTGATGGTGGTTGCCAGGTCCAATTCAAGAAATAGATGGGTGCTTTGGGGGTGGAGCCAGGAGACATTCGGAGTGGAACCAGGAGCAAGGTTGTGACAAAGGGAGTTCTGGCTGTCACATTTAAAGGGACCGCACACCTTTTAAATGCCTTCTCTCCATTGGAAATAACGAAGGATAGGGGTACCTTCTTTGGGGGCTCATAGAATGGGACTCCCTGGTCCAATCCTTTTAAAACTTGGGGGCTGTTTTGAGGAGAAGCACCAGATGCTATGCTGCAAATGTGGTAACTCTATCTCAAACAACACCTCAGAGCCCCCCAGAGCCCCAGATACCTGTGGATCAATTCTCCATTTATACCCGATCAGTCTCCATAGGGAATAATGGAGTGCCCAGCAGACATTTTCCTCCCCTCCCTCCGCTTTCTGATGACCCTGAAGCAGGATGAGGGGCTCCAAACTGGGGGATCCTCTGCCCCCACCTGGGGATTGGCAACCCTAGAAGAGAGAGAGAGAATATCAGAGCTGCAGCCCAACCACTGAGGACTTGCACCAGTAGTTATGTCAGAAATAACCTTCAGTGAGCTCAACAGCACTTAATTGCCCCTAAATGTGCATTGTTTTGCAACTTTAAAGTATTTAACAACAGGGGTCCTCCCCCCCGCCCCCCGGTCCGTGGCCTGTTAGCAACCAGGCCGTGAGATGTATAATTATTTCATTACATATTACAATGCAGTAATAATAAAAATAGTAAGAAGACATTGGATTTATATCTTGCCCTCCACTCTGAATTTCAGAGACTCAGAGCGGCTCACAATCTCCTTTGCCTTCCTCCCCCCACGACAGACACCCTGTGCGATGGGTGGGGCTGAGAGGGCTCTCACAGCAGCTGCCCTTTCAAGGACAACCTCTGCCAGAGCTATGGCTGACCCAAGGCCATGCCAGCAGCTGCAAGTGGAGGAGTGGGGAATCAAACCCGGTTCTCCCACATAAGAGCCTGCACACTTAACCACTACACCAAACTAATAGAAATAAAGTGCACAATTGCATCATCCTGAAACCATCCCCCCCACCCTCGGGGTCCGTGGAAAAATTGTCTTCCACAAAACTAGTCTCTGATGCCAAAAAGGTTGGGGACCGCTGTTTAACAACAGCAAATTGCCAGTAGTCACCAGAGCTGTGCAAAAGATACAAATGCAAGCAGATAGCCTGGCCACACAAGCACCCTTAGCAGGACTTACTGCCTCTAAATTCTTCAGCCCTTTCCCCCTCATTATTAACTCCCCCCCCCAATATCTCCTTTTCCCTTTGCTTTAGAACAGGGGTGGCCAAGGGTAGCTGTCCAGATGTTGTTTGCCTACAACTCCCATCAGCCCCAGCCATTGGCCCATGCTGGCTGGGGCTGATGGGAGTTGTAGGCAAAAACATCTGGAGAGCTACCCTTGGCCACCCCTGCTTTAGAAGATTCAATCCTGCCACTGTCTACCCCCACCGTTGGCTGGAGCTGATTTGGTCGGCTATGAAAGCCTTTTCAGCTTTCTTCAGCCAAGCCCATAGGATTTCTCCAAGAGCGTCCTGTCTGGCTGCTGAGGGGTGGATCTGGTTTTTTTCAAACCTTGTTGGCTGCAACGGAGAAGAAGTGGGCTGGAGTATTGCCACTTTATTACACTTCAGGGGAAAGAAGAAGTGCGTGAGTGGAGCTGGGGCGGCAGCTGTTGCAGTGGGCTTACTTAATTAGAAAACACCAGACATTTATGCATTCTGTATTTTCTCAGTTCATTTACTGGACTGTCCAGTTCAAAAGTGGATGCCTGAGTATTGGCCTCCATCAAGATATCTTAAACAGATACTTGGACCAGAAATCTATTTCATGGTCCCTCTAAGTTGGTAGCGGCCCCATGGTGCAGAGTGGTAAAGTGGCAGTACTGCAGTACTGTGGTCTGAACTCTCTGCTCATGATTCCGGCAGAAGCTGGATTCAGGTAGCTGGCCCAAGGTTGACTCAGCCTTTCATCCTTCCGAGGTCTGTCAAATGAGTACCCAGCTTGCTGTGTTATCTGCATTAACCATTGCACAGGCTAGGTAGTTGTCTACCCATTGCTCAATGTCCTGTCTCATGTTTGGCCACCACCCTGTGTCTTTAACTCTTTCTAGGGTGAGCTCTTTCCCTCTGCGTCCTTGCTCATGGGCAAGTTGAATTTGATCACCTCTGACTTCTAAAGTGACTATCCAGTGCCTGTTGTGGTTCTGATCCACAGCCCAGTAGACCCCTTCTAGTTTCTCAATGATATATCTGCCTGTGGGGTCTTTTCCTACAGTGGCTAGGCTTTGGATTTGCTCATCTCCCTCCTGGAGAGTAGATAAGTCTAAGAGGGGAGCAGGGAGTGCTGCTCTCTGTCTGGTTGTAACTGGGTGTAGAGGTTGAGGACTAGGCTCTGGGTTTGCTGGGTCCTGGTCCTCCAGGGCAGCTTCTTTAGCTAATGCATCTACTCAGTTGTTCCAGATGCTTGTGTCTGAATTATTTTTCTGATGGCCTTTGACATATGTGACCCAGGTCTCAGCTTGCCTGCTCTGAATTAGTGCAGCAACATGGATCCATTTGTCTCTGTGTGAGATGGGCTTCCCCTCTGAGGATTTGAACTCATTTGCCAACCATACTGGCAGCCATTCAGTTGCAGCTTTTGCTGTCCAATCTGAATCTGTATATATGGCCAGGGGGCAATCTGAGGGTTCGAATTCAAGGATGGCATGGAGGGCTGCTACCTCTGCTGCCTGGCTGGAATGTGGACGCGCTATGCCTTTTAGAACATGAGAATCATGTACTCTGATTGAGGCACAGCCTGTCTTGGGGGAACCATTTACATGGAAGGAGGAGCCATCGCAGAACCAAAGCAAAGCAAAGCAAATTTTATTTTTATATCCCGCCCTCCCCCACCAGAAGGCGGGCTCAGAACCAGCACACAAACCTTGCTGCTGTGCTTCTGCTAGAGACTCTCCCCATGTCACTGGCCACTGAGTGTGATCCATCTGGGGGAGGGGGTATTCATGCTGTTCCCCTGAAACTATGAGGCCATAAGGGGCAGGGGATTCAGTTTGTTCTTTCTTGTAGTCCACTCCTCTGCCTACCAGTTTTAGTGTCCATTTAGCAATCCTTGCATTGGAGACCTGACCATCTTGCACTTTCCCTGAAAGGATGTATTTGAGAGGTGTGTGTGTAGTTTGAGCTATGACTTTTGCACTTCCTGTAATGAATTCCCAGTGTGTGAGGTTCCAAACTAGGGCTAGGCAATTCTTCTCACAGGGGCTGAATCTGGCTTCTACAGGGGTGAGGTTCCTAGAGGCATAGAGAGCCTGTTTGCTGCTGCAAGAGAGTGGCTCCTATGCTTTCGTCTGAAGTGGCTAGCTGTATGTAGAAAGGCTTAGTAATGTCTGGGTGTTCAAGCGCTGGGGCTTGAATCAAACTACGTTTGAGCTCTGCAAAGGCTTTCTGTTGCTCAGGTCCCCAGTTCCAGCGAACTCCTTTCTTTAAGAGTGCATATAAGGGACGTGCCTTGTCTGCAAATGATTCAATGAAATCCCTAGAGAAGTTGAATGTTCCCAGAAGTGCTCTCAGAGTAGGGGGGTCAGTGGGGCCTGGGAGTTTAGAAACAACTTCTACCCTCTGAGAGTCTGGGGTGCATCCATCAGTTCCTAGGGAGAGGCCAAGGTATTTCACTTCAGTTTTGACCAATTGGGCTTTCTCTCGGTTTACCTTGAAGCCTGTCTCTCTAATGAGGTTTAAGACCTCCCTTGTGATTTCACATGTTCTCTCTTCCATGTCAGAATACACGAGAATATCGTCAACGTACGAAACAACATGGGGGTGAGATGCAGGGCTCAGTTTGTCCCACATTTGATATGATATGATATGATAAATTTATTGTCATTGTTCTCAAAAAAGGAAAATGAGAGCAACGAAATTAGGTGCTCTTCCACAAACATACCAAAACAATCAACACTAAAGAAAAAGACATATACATAAACCATTTAAATACATCTAAAACAAATAACTATTCATGACCCTACATTTAGCCTACATCTAAAACAAGTAACCATTCATAACCCTGCATTTAGCCTAACCACAGCACTTGGATAGAAGCTGCCCTTAAATCTATTTGAACCACGTGTGCATGGCAAATGCTGGGGCTAGAGTGGAAACCCTGGGGAATCCTTTTGAAGGCATACTGCTGACCTCGGAATGTGAAGGCAAATTTATACCAGCAGGATTCGTGTCGTTTAATAGAGTGAAAGGTGTTGGTCAGGTCCAAAACACTGTAGTATTTGGCCCCTGCAGCAATGGCTGTCAGGATTTTATTGTATTTAGCCACCCACTGGAGCCATGGGAGGTGTGACTGCGTTAAGAGCTCGAAAATCCACAGTTAGTCTCCAGGTTACTCCGTCTGCCTTGAGGACTGGCCATAGGGGCGCGTTGCAGATGGGATTGCATGGGTGTAATTACATCCCATTGCAAAAGACCTTCAATAGTTTTCCCTATCCCTATTTCTGCTTCTTTAGGATACCTATACTGCTTTTGAGGGGGTGGGTCTTTCCCTTCAATGAGAACACAGGCACCTTTAACGGTCCCACATTCTACTTTGTCTGTGACCCAGACTTCAGGAAACTCTTCCACCAAGGGTTTGCCTACAGCTGGGGGGGGGGGGGGAGAGTGTAAAAGACTGGGGAAGGCAATGGCAAGCCACCCCGTAAAAAGTCTGCCATGAAAACGTGAAAGCAACGTCACCCCAGTGTCGGAAACGACTGGTGCTTCCACAGGGGACCTTTCCTTTTCCTAAGTCGGTGGGGATATTCTTCCAAGTTAAATGTCTTAACCTTTCACAGCACTGAAGAATCACAACAGTTTCTTTACAGTATTACAAATGCCTGCCACAGGCCTGAATTAGGCTCATTTCGATATACAGAATATGAAACACTGCAGGTATGAAAAGGTGGCTTGCCTTTTTTCTTTCTTTCTTGGAGCTCTTTTTATTTGGGTGATTGTGAAGAAATGCCTTTTTCCCCACTGAAGGTTTGATAGGAGCAAAACCACTTTTAAAGCTCCCACCCTCATTTCCACCCCAGCAGAGAGCAGGCTGGAAGGGGGGGAACCAGTGTGAGCGCTTTCCAGTTTATCTACATACAAATGTGAATAGATCCAGCAAGAGAGATCAGCAGAGAGTGTGGGAGGATTTGAGATTAGAAAAGCTCCAGGAAGAAGCTGCAGGAAATGCTTCTGTGACTTGTCCTGACCTGGTTGGTGGGTGGGTGGGGAATGTTGTTCAGTCGCACAGTCTGAGTCCGATTCTTTGCGACCCCCTGACAAAGTCACGCCAGGCCTTCCTGTCTTCCACCACCCTCTGAAGTCCGCTCAAATTCATGTTAGTTACATCAGTAACGCTGTCCAGCCATCTCATCTTTTGCCATCCCCTTCTTCTTTTGCCTTCTGTCTTTCCTAGCATCAGGATCTTCTCCAGTGAGTGCTCCCTTCTCATTCGGTGGCCAAAGTATTTCAGCTTCAGCTTCAGCATCTGACCTTCCAGGGAACAGTCTGGGTTGATTTCCCTTAGGACTGACTGAGTTGATCTTGCAGTCCAAGGGACTCTCAAGGGTCTTCTCCAACACCGCATCTCAAAAGCATCTATTCTTCTGCACTCGGCCTTCTTTATGGTCCAGCTCTCACAGCCATACATTACTACCGGGAATGCCATTGCTTCAACTATACAGACTTTTCTTGGCAGGGTGATGTCTCTACTTCTTGGTGCTTGGGGGGGGGGGCAAAGCTTCTAGCCCCACTTGTGAACCTCTGGATGGCACTTGGGTTTGGGGTTTTTTGGCCACTGTGTGACACAGAGTGTTGGACTGGATGGGCCATTGGCCTGATCCAGCATGACTTCTCGTATGTTCTTTTTATTATTCTGCCTGTAGCTGTCCTAAGGAGCAAATGTCTTTTAATTTCATGGCTACAGTCAGCATCTGCAGTGATCTTGGATCCCAGAAATGTGAAGTTTGTCACTACTTCCATGTCTTCCCCTCCTGTTTGCCAAGGTGTATCTACAACGCCATGCTGGGAATTATTAGGAAGGGAATTGAAAACAAATCAGCCAGTATCATAATGCCCCTGTATAAATCGATGGTGCGGCCTCATTTGGAATACTGTGTGCAATTCTGGTCACCGCACCTCAAAAAGGGTATTATAGTATTGGAAAAAGTGCAGAAAAGGGCAACTAGAATGATTAATGGTTTGGAACACTTTCCCTATGAAGAAAGGTTAAAACGCTTGGGGCTCTTTAGCTTGGAGAAACGTTGACTGCGGGGTGACAAGATAGAGGTTTACAAGATTATGCATGGGATGAAGAAGGTAGAGAAAGAAGTACTTTTCTCCCTTTCTCACAATACAAGAACTCGTGGGCATTCAATGAAATTGCTGAGCAGTCAAGTTAGAACAGATGAAAGGAAGTCCTTCTTCACCCAAAGGGTGATTAACATGTGGAATTCACTGCCACAGGAGGTGGTGGCGGCTACAAGCATACCCAGCTTCAAGACGGGGTTAGATAAGAATATGGAGCAGAGGTCCATCAGTGGCTATTAGCCACAGTGTGTATATATATATGTGTGTGTGTGTGTATATATATTGGCCTGATCCAATGTGGCTTTTCTTATGTTTTTACATACAAATGTGAATAGATCCAGCAAGAGAGATCAGCAGAGAGTGGGAGGATTTGAGAGTAGAAAAACTCCAGGAATAATTTCCAGGAAGAAGCAGCAAGAAATGCTTCTGTGACCTGGCCCGATCTGGTCAGTGGGTGAGAACTAGAAAGCTGATAAATATCAGGAGAGGAAGGGTTGTTTTTTTTTTTACTGGTGTAGAGTCCATGAGAATGGCTAGAACTCTTAACAGAGGCGGTGGCCATTTTGATGATGTTCTTACCTGAACAGCTGGGAGAAAGCTTCAAGGTACTGGAGACTCTGTAGAAATTTGTGACTCATAAGCTTAAAAGCAGGGGTGGCCAAACTGAGGCTCAGGAGCCACATGTGGCTCTTTCACACATATTGTGTGGCTCTTGAAGCTCCCACCCCCGTCAGCCCACTTGAAGAAGGCATTTGTCTCTTTAAATCACTTCTCCAAGCTAGCCAACAGCTTGGAGAATGCATTTAAAGTTGCTTTCTTTCTACCTCTTCGTCCTTCTTCTCCTTCCTTCCTTCCTTTCCTTCCTTATACGAGGGGGGGGGTGAAAGGGGAAAGAAATCCTCTTTTCAAAAAAAGATCTTGCTTAATGAAGGAAAGCGGGAAAGAGCGACTGTGGAGAGAAGAAGAGAAATTGCGATATTGCCTCAGAGGGTTTGCTGAAGAGCTCTCTGTATGAATGAGGGGGTTAGATAAAAATATGGAGCAGAGGTCCATCAGTGGCTATTAGCCACAGTGTGTGTGTGTGTGTATATATATATATATATATATATACATACACATTTTTGGCCACTGTGTGAAACAGAGTGTTGGACTGGATGGGCCATTGGCCTGATCCAACATGGCTTCTCTTATGTTCTTCTGTGACACAGAATGTTGGACTGGAGGGGCCATTGGCCTGATCCAAGATGGCTTCTCTTATTTTCTTCTGTGACACAGAATGTTGGACTGGAGGGGCCATTGGCCTGATCCAACATGGCTTCTCTTATTTTCTTCTGTGACACAGAGTGTTGGACTGGATGGGCCATTGGCCTGATCCAACATGGCTTCTCTTATGTTCTTCTGTGACACAGAGTGTTGGACTGGAGGGGCCATTGGCCTGATCCAACATGGCTTCTCTTATTTTCTTCTGTGACACAGAATGTTGGACTGGAGGGGCCATTGGCCTGATCCAACATGGCTTCTCTTATGTTCTTATGTGACACAGAGTGTTGGACTGGAGGGACCACTGGCCTGATCCAACATGGCTTCTCTTATGTTCTTCTGTGACACAGAAAGTTGGACTGGAGGGGCCATTGGCCTGATCCAAGATGGCTTCTCTTATTTTCTTCTGTGACACAGAATGTTGGACTGGATGGGCCGTTGGCCTGATCCAATGTGGCTTTTCTTATGTTTTTACATACAAATGTGAATAGATCCAGCAAGAGAGATCAGCAGAGAGTGGGAGGATTTGAGAGTAGAAAAACTCCAGGAATAATTTCCAGGAAGAAGCAGAAAGAAATGCTTCTGTGACCTGGCCCGATCTGGTCAGTGGGTGAGAACTAGAAAGCTGATAAATATCAGGAGAGGAAGGGTTGTTTTTTTTTTTTTTTACTGGTGTAGAGTCCATGAGAATGGCTAGAACTCTTAACAGAGGCGGTGGCCATTTTGATGATGTTCTTACCTGAACAGCTGGGAGAAAGCTTCAAGGTACTGGAGACTCTGTAGAAATTTGTGACTCATAAGCTTAAAAGCAGGGGTGGCCAAACTGAGGTTCAGGAGCCACATGTGGCTCTTTCACACATATTGTGTGGCTCTTGAAGTTCCCACCCCCGTCAGCCCACTTGAAGAAGGCATTTGTCTCTTTAAATCACTTCTCCAAGCTAGCCAACAGCTTGGAGAATGCATTTAAAGTTGCTTTCTTTCTACCTCTTCGTCCTTCTTCTCCTTCCTTCCTTCCTTTCCTTCCTTATACGAGGGGGGGGTGAAAGGGGGAAGAAATCCTCTTTTCAAAAAAAGATCTTGCTTAATGAAGGAAAGCGGGAAAGAGCGACTGTGGAGAGAAGAAGAGAAATTGCGATATTGCCTCAGAGGGTTTGCTGAAGAGCTCTCTGTATGAATGAGGGGGTTAGATAAAAATATGGAGCAGAGGTCCATCAGTGGCTATTAGCCACAGTGTGTGTGTGTGTGTGTGTGTGTGTGTATATATATATATATATATATATATATATATATATATATATATATATATATATATATATATATATATATATATATACACACACACATTTTTGGCCACTGTGTGAAACAGAGTGTTGGACTGGATGGGCCATTGGCCTGATCCAACATGGCTTCTCTTATGTTCTTCTGTCACACAGAATGTTGGACTGGAGGGGCCATTGGCCTGATCCAACATGGCTTCTCTTATTTTCTTCTGTGACACAGAGTGTTGGACTGGATGGGCCATTGGCCTGATCCAACATGGCTTCTCTTATGTTCTTCTGTGACACAGAGTGTTGGACTGGAGGGGCCATTGGCCTGATCCAACATGGCTTCTCTTATTTTCTTCTGTGACACAGAATGTTGGACTGGAGGGGCCATTGGCCTGATCCAACATGGCTTCTCTTATGTTCTTATGTGACACAGAGTGTTGGACTGGAGGGACCACTGGCCTGATCCAACATGGCTTCTCTTATGTTCTTCTGTGACACAGAATGTTGGACTGGAGGGGCCATTGGCCTGATCCAAGATGGCTTCTCTTATTTTCTTCTGTGACACAGAATGTTGGACTGGAGGGGCCATTGGCCTGATCCAACATGGCTTCTCTTATGTTCTTATGTGACACAGAGTGTTGGACTGGATGGGCCATTGGCCTGATCCAACATGGCTTCTCTTATGTTCTTCTGTGACACAGAATGTTGGACTGGAGGGGCCGTTGGCCTGATCCAAGATGGCTTCTCTTATTTTCTTCTGTGACACAGAATGTTGGACTGGAGGGGCCATTGGCCTGATCCAACATGGCTTCTCTTATGTTCTTATGTGACACAGAGTGTTGGACTGGATGGGCCATTGGCCTGATCCAACATGGCTTCTCTTATGTTCTTCTGTGACACAGAGTGTTGGACTGGATGGGCCATTGGCCTGATCCAAGATGGCTTCTCTTATTTTCTTCTGTGACACAGAATGTTGGACTGGAAGGGCCATTGGCCTGATCCAACATGGCTTCTCTTATGTTCTTATATGACACAGAGTGTTGGACTGGAGGGACCACTGGCCTGATCCAACATGGCTTCTCTTATGTTCTTATATGACACAGAGTGTTGGACTGGAGGGACCACTGGCCTGATCCAACATGGCTTCTCTTATGTTCTTATCCATCCATTCATCCATCCATCTTGTGACTTTCAAACATGTGATGTTCATGTGTTGTGGCTCTTACATTAAGCAAATTTGGCCACCCCTGCTTAAAAGCCTGTTTTATATTTTAACATTTGATAGGGCATGTTTAGAGAGAGGGACAGAGGATTTGCATTTTACCCATTTCTTTTGAACCCATTGCTCAATCTGGCACTGTGCTAAAAGTATGTTCATGAACATTTTTAATACATATTTTATAACATTTGATGCTGGTAGTGTTTCTCTGTCCCACACAGACCTCTACCATCTCAGACATACTATTTTAAGTGGGGTGCCCGGGGAAGGCAGACAGCTGGCAACTGGCTATTCCTCCAGGGGTATCCAAGGCAGTAAACTGTCCCCGTGTTGACCAGGTGCTGGGCAGTGGGAGAAAAAAAAGGCAAAGCATCAGAACTTGGAAGGGAAGCTGTGAGCCCTGCTAAGCCTCCCAGTGGGCAGTTCCTACGAAGATCCGGTGGTGGTGGTAAGTTATTGGAGACAGATTTTTAAAAGCCAGGAAAAGCCTGGAGGGCAGGATAGAAAAGGCCTTCAGGCCAGAGCACGCCTGTTCTGCTACAGTGATAATGGCGAAAACTAAATTTAAGAATTTTTTTTTCCTGTTCAACCCTGATCCTATTAAGAAACGAAAATCCGATTATGCCTTCTAACAGGAAACACATGTCCAGAAAATGGTAGAGAGATTCTTGTATCAGATGAGGTTTAGGACAGTCTTTGTTGTATATAACAGTGGTGAGGTTCAGGGCATGGCTATTATCCGGACAGCTAATTGTTAATGATCATCAGAGATTATCTGCATGGTCCAGAGATCACCGTTGTGTGTATTTATGGTTCAAACCAGAAACAGTAATTCAGATTTTGGGTGTTTTCGCACTCACCTTCAGCCGGCGCCGCGACCCTCTTGACGACGGAGGATCTGTGCTGATTTCCCACACGAAGCGCTGGAGCAACCAGAAGAGCCGCCAATTTCCGGCGCGAAGCCCGCTCAAGCGTTTTCCTGCTTCTTGGCGATTTACGTTTGAGCGGGCTTCGCGCCGGAAATTGGCGGCTCTTCTGGTTGCTCCAGCGCTTCGTGTGGGAAATCAGCACAGATCCTCCGTCGTCAAGAGGGTCGCGGCGCCGGCTGAAGGTGAGTGCGAAAACACCCTTTGTGTTCATAGCAATGGCTTGATCCTTTACTTCCATCCCACTTATGAGGCATTTTATAATAAATAGAACCATTAAGAAGACAATGAATAATGGAACAAATGGACTAAATGTTTGAGAAATGGCAACTCTTCCTTGGAAATTGTTATGTATGTGGACTCAAGTGAGAATGAATAATGAACATTTAGTCCATTTGTTCCATTATTCATTGAGTTGGGTGCTCATTAAGAACATAAGAGAAGCCATGTTGGATCAGGCCAACGGCCCATCAAGTCCAACACTCTGTGTCACACAGTGGCAAAAAATTTTTTATATACACACATACACTGTGGCTAATAGCCACTGATGGACCTGTGCTCCATATTTTTATCTAAACCCCTCTTGAAGGTGGCTATACTTGTGGCCATCACCACCTCCTGTGGCAGTGAATTCCACATGTTAATCACCCTTTGGGTGAAGAAGTACTTCCTTTTATCCGTTTTAACCTTTCTGCTCAGCAATTTCATCGAATGCCCACGAGTTCTTGTATTGTGAGAAAGGGAGAAAAGTACTTCTTTCTCTACTTTCTCCATCCCATGCATTATCTTGTAAACCTCTATCATGTCACCCCGCAGTCGACGTTTCTCCAAGCTAAAGAGTCCCAAGCGTTTCAACCTTTCTTCATAGGGAAAGTGCTCCAGCCCTTTAATCATTCTAGTTGCCCTTCTCTGGACTTTCTCCAATGCTATAATATCCTTTTTGAGGTGCGGCGACCAGAACTGCACACAGTACTCCAAATGAGACCGCACCATCGATTTATACAGGGGCATTATGATACTGGCTGATTTGTTTTCAATCCCCTTCCTAATAATTCCCAGCATGGCGTTGGCCTTTTTTATTGCAGACGCACACTGTCTTGACATTTTCAGTGAGTTATCTACCACGACCCCAAGATCTCTCTCTTGGTCACTCTCTGCCAGTTCACACCCCATCAACTTGTATTTGTAGCTGGGATTCTTGGCCCCAATGTGCATTACTTTGCACTTGGCCACATTGAACCGCATCTGCCATGTTGACGCCCACTCACCCAGCCTCAACAGATCCCTTTGGAGTTCCTCACAATCCTCTCTGGTTCTCACCACCCTGAACAATTTAGTGTCATCCGCAAACTTGGCCACTTCACTGCTCACTCCCAACTCTAAATCATTTATGAACAAGTTAAAGAGCATGGGACCCAGTACCGAGCCCTGCGGCACCCCACTGCTTACCGTCCTCCACTGCGAAGACTGCCCATTTATACTGACTCTCTGCTTCCTATTACTAAGCCAGTTTTTGATCCACAAGAGGACCTGTCCTTTTACTCCATGACTCTCAAGTTTTCTAAGGAGCCTTTGATGAGGAACTTTATCAAAAGCTTTCTGGAAGTCAAGGTAAACAACATCTATCGGGTCTCTTTTGTCCACATGTTTGTTCACCCCCTCAAAGAAATGTAACAGGTTAGTGAGGCAAGATCTTCCCTTGCAGAACCCATGCTGAGTCTTCCTCAATAACCCGTGTTCATCAATGTGCCTACTCATTCTGTCCTTGATAATGGTTTCTACCAACTTTCCCGGTATTGAAGTCAGACTGACTGGCCTGTAATTTCCCGGATCTCCTCTGGAACCTTTTTTAAAGATGGGGGTGACATTTGCTACCTTCCAGCCCTCAGGAACGGAGGCAGATTTCAATGAAAGAGTACAGATTTTTGTTAGAAGATCCACAAGTTCAACTTTGAGTTGGAGCCAGATGACCAGAGCTTGGGGACTTGGGAACAATCCTAAACCCCGATGCCCTGCTCCAATCACGGGCCCCCTACTGGTTTGAATGGGCCAATCCAATGCTTGTGCGGGAACACGGATGTGTATATAGTTGGCCCCATTGGCCCAGTTAGTCATTCTTATGCTTAGCCTTGATTATGCTGAAATCAATAAAGAGCTGATGTTGCACTACCGCCTTGCCTCATCATTGCACAGATCCCACTATATTATAGCGGCGATGAAGATGGTAGTGCAACATCTGCTCTTTATTATCGACTGGTCCTCCCAAACGCTGGTGCCCCAGCGCTGAATGTGCGGAGAGTTCCAGAAAGCCAGCAGAGGAGCTGCCGGCCTCAGTGCGCTTTTCCCACTGATCAGCGTGGAGGGGGCCTCCTTGAAAGAGCCCTGGGAGCCTGCGCTTTACCAAATGGGTGGGAGGGACGGAGGGTGTCATGAGCCCTGACGCGGAGGAGCTGGAAGGGTTAACAGACCTGGAAGAGTTGCCAGCCAGTTCCTCAGCTGAACAAACAGCAGCCGGCCCATCAATCACTCTCCAGGCACCAGTGTCAGCTGTTGACAATCAATCTCCTCCAAGCTCTCCCCCTCCCATCTTAAGAGTTCAAAGCAGGCCCCGGAAAGAACTTTCAGAGCAAAGACATGAGGCACACCGATGCTTCAGATCTCTCAGCCCTGAGTTCTAGCAGAGTCGCTGCCACCCAGGGAGCAGGCTGATTGAGACTCCCATATAGCTCCCAACCAGGACCTGGTAACCTTGTGGAAGCAACAAGTCTATTCTCTGGCTTGCATCCATGCTCCTTCCTGATTCTGACCTGCTTGATTTCCTTGGCACCCTGACCTTTTGGCTTCTGGACATTGACTTATGATTCCAGTTTGTGATTCTGCATTGGTGACTTGGCTCCTGCTTGACTTCCTGGACTTTGACCTTGGACTGGCTTTGGACTCCTGCCTGCCTGCACCCTGAGAACGTGACAGAGGGGGAGGCACCGCAGAAGAGGGCGGGGCGGACAGAGCGGTGAGGAGATTGCGGGGCCGTCAAAGCAGCGGCGGCGGAGAGAGTGGGGCCGCCAGAGTGGGGAGCCCCTCCACCAAAAATTTTATTCCCTGGACCCCCTCACCTGAAATTTTCTGGTTATAGCCCTGTGACCCTGGTATGAACTCCTTGACATTTCAGGCAGAAGCTCTGCTTATCAGAAGCTTTTGAAAAATGAGTATGCTGTTCAGAAATGTTTTCTTCTGCATGCGCAGCTTCCATTCCATCACCCAGTGATGACCCTTGTGCTGCGGTGGCTGCAGCTGATGCTGAAGCAACTTCAACCAATTGGCCTCAACGAGGGGAAGGGCCTTTTCAGTCTGGGCCCCTACCTGGTGGAATGAGCTCCCTCTGGAGATCCGGGCCCTGCGGGACTTATCTAAGTTTCCTGTAAGGCAGAGCTCTTCCGCCAGGCTTTTAATTGATCTAACAGGCGTCCTCTGAAATCTTCACTTCCCCAGCACTTGACTATCTATGTGCTTCGACTGTGCCAAGTGTTTGAATGATACTCCTAGGCAGTGCCGATTATTTGAAGCTGTGCCAAAGCTGTGCCAATTAGCTGAAGCTGTACCAACTGTTCGAATTCTGGTCTCAGGCTTATGGTCTTTTTGATTTAATTTCTATGCATTATATTTATGGAATAGCTTAATTTTGATATGTTTACTTTGATATGCCTCACTTATTGTTAATGTAATGGTTTTTAATGTTGTAAGTTGCGGGATAGGGTGGGGTATAAATTGCAAATTAAATTAAAATTTAATTCAAAATCTGCATTCAGATCTCCTTTGGCCAATCAGAAGCCTTTCTGGGCAAAAGCCCCATCTGACCCTGCACACTTTCTAAAACACTTGGTGAATACCAGGAAGGACCTACAGTCTGAAACTGGGTTCCCCAACAGGGTTTCCAAATCCCTAGGAAGTTACGTCTCACGCCAGGCACAACGCTTGTGGGGGGGCTCTAGGAATTTGCAGGAAATTCTATAGTTTCATGTAGGACTCTCTAGCACTTTGGGGGGAACACTATGGTACCATAGAGTTTTCCCCCAAAAAATTGCTAGAGCTTCCCTGCATAAAACCATAGCGTTTCCCACAATTCCTACAGAGTCCCCACGTGATGTGTCCTGTGCGATATGTCACTTCTGGCACCGCACACATCCCATGGCACCAGGACTCTTTCAGAGGTAGGGATCCCCCCAGTGGCCTTCTCCCTGCCAGTGGGTTGGGGTCTGCAAAAATGGGGGATTCCCCGCCCCTGGCAGGAACTTGGTAGCCCTGTTCCCCAGTGTGGTGCCCATGGGCATCAGGTCAGGGAATTTTACTTCCCAGGGCTTTTGTGTCTGTGTGTGTGTAGCAGGAACTCTTTTGCATAATAGGCCACACCCCCTGGTGTAGCCAATCCTCCAAGAGCTTACAGGGCTCTTCTTACAGAGAGCCAGTTTGGTGTAGTGGTTAAGTGTGCGGACTCTTATCTGGGAGAACCGGATTTGATTCCCCACTCCTCTACTTGCACCTGCTAACATGGCCTTGGGTCAGCCATAGCTCAGGCAGAGGTTGTCCTTGAAAGAGCAGCTGCTGTGAGAGCACTCTCAGCCCCATCTACCTCACAGGGTGTCTGTTGTGGGGGAGGAAGGTAAAGGAGATTGTGAGCTGCTCTGAGACTCTTCGGAGTGGAGGGCGGGATATAAATCCAATATCTTCATCTACCTCACAGGGTATCTGTTGTGGGGGAGGAAGGTGAAGGAGATTGTGAGCCGCTCTGAGTCTCTGTCCTTGAAAGGGCAGCTTCTGGGAGAGCCCTCTCAGTCCCACCCACCTCACAGGGTGTCTGTTGTGAGGGAGGAAGGTAAAGGAGATTGTGTGCCGCTCTGAGACTCTTGGGAGTGGAAGGCGGGATATGAATCCAATATCTTCATCTACCTCACAGGGTGTCTGTTGTAAGGGAGGAAGGGAAGGAGATTGTGAGTCTCTCTGAGACTCTTTGGAGTGGAGGGTGGGATATAAATCCAATATCTTCATCTACCTCACAGGGTGTCTGTTGTGGGGGAGGAAGGGAAAGGAGATTGTGAGCCGCTCTGAGACTCTTCGGAGTGGAGGGCGGGATATAAATCCAATATCTTCTTCTTCTTCAGGGGCATGTGGCCTAATATGCAAAGGAGTTTCTGCTCCAAAAAAAGCCGCGCTGCTTCCCACTGTAGGTGCCCTTAAAATAAATTGGGTTTTAGCTGCCAATGTACATGCCTGGGCTTTGTTACCTTCATTATATTAAATGGGTTTTGATATGCATTGACTGAGTATCTGTTGCCACTCCTAAGGCTAATCTAGGGACAGTCATAGACATCTGGATTGCCTGAAAGCCATTCTGAATCCCAGGCGACATGGCTTCCACAAACTGGCCAGGGCTCAGCACCCTTTTCAGAAGCTGGCAAGCCGAGGGGAAATGATAACAACATGGAAAGGGACATCCCATTATCTGCCTTTGTTCCAGGACTTCCTTTCCCAGAGACAGGTTGTTTACAAACACTCCGTGAAGGCTGCAAATCACCAGGATGGAGTCTTCTATCCTGGGCCTTTGTCCGGCCTTCAAACATCCTTTCAAAGTCTCAACTTCAGCGGGATCGAGAGCATTTTACTCACTCAAGAGGCCAGGCAGCTAAAGAGCCACATTCCCTTCCATGGTCCCAGCCATTTTGACAGGCACATCTTGGCTCAGAAGTGGCGATAACACAATGTGTGTTGTAGTTCACTCCTGAGAGCCAGTTTGGTGGAGTGGTTAAGAACATAAGAGAAGCCATGTTGGATCAGGCCAATGGCCCATTCAGTCCCACACTCTGTGTCACATAAGAACCTAAGAGAAGCCATGTTGGATCAGGCCAATGGCCCATCCAGTCCAACACTCTGTGTCACACATAAGAACATAAGAGAAGCCCTGTTGGATCAGGCCAATGGCCCATCCAGTCCAACACTCTGTGTCACACATAAGAACATAAGAGAAGCCCTGTTGGATCAGGCCAGTGGCCCATCCAGTCCAACACTCTGTGTCACACAGTGGCCAAAAAAAAAGGAGGTTCACAAGTGGGGCTAGAAACCCTTCCACTTTGCCCCCCACCCCAAGCACCAAGAATACAGAGCATACTGCCCCAGACAGAGAGTTCCAACAATATGCTGTGGATAATAGCCACTGATGGACCTCTGCTCCATATGCTTATCCAATTCCCTCTTGAAGCTGGCTATGCTTGTAGTCACCACCACCTTCTGTGGCAGTGAATTCCACATGTTAATCACCCTTTGGGTGAAGAAGTACTTCCTTTTATCCATTCTAACCCTACTGCTCAGCAATTTCATTGAGTGCCCACGAGTTCTTGTATTGTGAGAAAGGGAGAAAAGTACTTCTTTCTCTGCTTTCTCCATCCCATGCATAATCTTGTAAACCTTTATCATGTCACCCTGCAGTCAACGTTTCTCCAAGCTAAAGAGCCCCAAGCATTTTAATCTTTCTTCATAGGGAAAGTTAAGTCCAAGGATATGAACCCTTATCTGGGAGAACCGGGTTCGATTCCCCGCTCCTCCATTTGCAGCTGCTGGAATGGCCTTGGGTTAGCCATAGCTCTCCTAGGAGTTGTCCTTGAAAGGGCAGCTCCTGGGAGAGCTCTCTCAGGCCCACCTGCCTCACAGGGTTTCTGTTGTGGGGGGGGAGAGGCAAAGGAGATTGTGACTGCTCTGTGACTCTGAAATGCAGAGTATAGGGCAGGATATAAACCCAATGTCACAAGGGTGGCCAACGGTAGCTCTCCAGATGTTTTTTGCCTACAACTCCCATCAGCCCCAGCCATCAGCCATGCTGGCTAGGGCTGATGGGAGTTGTAGGCAAAAACATCTGGAGAGCTACCGTTGGCCACCCCTGCAATATCATCATCTTCTGTCCTCTGATTAGAAAACAAAACAATGTTTTCTTCTTCTGCAAGCGCTGGGTGCAAAGAACCTCCTTATCTTGGAGGGAATCATCTGTTGAATAGGTTTTCCTTTGGAAGAAGGGGTAAATGAGCAGCCCCTTGTTTTCCGGCTGGCTAAACAGAAGCTCCTTGAAGTCTGGGCTAGCCAGAAGGCAGCTTCGGCCTTTCTTTGGCCTTTTCTCTTCCAGATGCCTGCTGTGGGAACAGTGACCCTTTCTTTGGGGGAGTATCTGATGTCATGGATGCTTTTTATATAGCAAGAAACTGGGCTTTGTTTTCATATTCTGCCTTCTATTTTTTACCACTTAGATTTTTCCATTGGCTTATTTGTGTGTGTTTGGAATGAAAGAAATAACCTTTCCCCCCCATTTGTTCCTCACTTCTGAGAGAGAGACTCTGGATTATTTGTCCCTCATGATCAGTATATGTGTGTGTGTGTGTGTGTTTGCGTGCGGGTGAGAGGAGGAGAAGAAACAAAGAGCTGGGAAAGCTGGCTGAAGCGAAGTTCTTCTTCTAGGGGGGATAAGAACAAAGATGTTACTGATGCAGCAGAGTCATGTTTGCATGAAACCTGGAAGGGATGTCACTGACACTCTAGGATTTTGCTGAATCTTGATGGTACAGATCATAGAGACTGGGAACATTTCTAATGCCACATGGAATCCAGTAGAGAGGCAGTCTGGTGTAGTGGTTAAGTGTGCGGACTCTTATCTGGGAGAACCGGGTTTGATCCCCCACTCCTCCACTTGCATCTGCTGGAATGGCCTTGGGTCAGCCAGAGCTCTGGCAGGAGTTGTCCTTGAAAGGGCAGCTGCTGGGAGAGCCCTCTCAGCCCCACCCGCTTCACAGGGTGTCTGTTGTAGGGGCGGGGAAGATATAGGAGATTGTAAGTCACTCTGAGTCTCTGATTCAGAGAGAAGGGTGGGGTATAAATCTGCAATTCTTCTTCTATTGCCCACGTCACTTCCATGTTCTAGAGTGAACAAAGCTTGAGTCCAGGGACATCTGTAAGACCAACAAAATGTTATTCAAGGTCTAAGCTTTCATGTGCAAGCACACTTCTTCACATACCTTAAGGACTGCCTTCCCCCATAAGAACCTTCACTCTGGTCATATACAGAGGCCTTGCTTCAGTTGTCCCTGCCATCTGAGACTAGACTGGTGGCAACGCACGAAAGGGCTTTCTTAAGCGTGGCACCAAGACTTTGGAACTCCCTTCCCAGGGAGATTTTGCTCTCTCTCTCTCTCTCTCTGCTTTGTGGCCTTTTTTGTTTCCTTTGGTAACAGTGGTTACTGGCAGTGTTCCCTCAAAGAAGAAGCAGAAGAATTGCAGATTTATACCCCGCCCTTCTCCGTGAATCAGAGACTCAGAGCGGCCTACAATCTCCTATATCTTCTCCCCTCACAACAGACATCCTGTGAGGTGGTTGGGGCTGAGAGAGCTCTCACAGAAGCTGCCCTTTCAAGGACAACTCCTGCAAGAGCTATGGCTAACCCAAGGCCATTCCAGCAGCTGCAAGTGGAGGAGTGGGGAATCAAACCCGGTTCTCCCAGATAAGAGTCCACACACTTAACCACTACACCAAACTGGCTCTAAGCTGAGTTAGTGTGACCTGGCTCACAGATTTTTATCCTGCAGCTTACACATTTTTGTCTTAGCTCAGGAAGGATGGCCCCAGAACACACTAATTTATGCAGTAGCTCACAACTTTATTGCCAGTCGCTCACAACTTTCATGCCAGTAGCTCACAAAGAAGAATTTTTGCTCACAAGACTCTGAAGCTTAGAGGGAACATTGGTTACTGGCCCTCCCACCAGCTTGCAGTGTTTTTTTATGTTCTTTTATGGAATTATTTTAGAATGTGAAATGGTTCTAATTGCTTCAACGTTGCCACATTTTGTATGTGCTCCTGATTGGGTGGAAAACGGGGCATTAGATTGTTTTCAACGATACCCATTTAAAAATAATCAGAATCATGACAAATCCAGTGGAGAGCTGGGGTGGTCCTGAAGTGTTAGGAGCCACATGCAGAGAAAAGAAAATGAAAACAGCTGTGAGCAGACCCATAAGAATCAGGAGAACTGCATGGCACACAACTGCTGGGGTAATGACGGGCACTCCACAACAACTGTGCCCTCTGCCAGCCTGTCTCTAGCAGCTGAGGGCACCAGAGAAAGGAGAGGGACTAGGAAGCGGGTGGCACGGGTGTCCTGGCAGAGATGCCAGCCTCCAGGAGGGACCGAGGGATTCCCCCCCCCCCCGCAACAATTACAGCTCATCTCCAGACTGCTGCTTCTCAGCTCGCCCAGAGAAAAATGGATGCTCTGGAGCAGCGGTGGCCAAACTTGCCGAATGTAAGATGTGAATGTCAGTGGAAGAGAGGAGGGAGGGAGGGAGGGAGGAAGGAAGGAAGGAAGGAAGGAAGGAAGGAAGGAAGGAAGGAAGGAAGGAGGAAGGGAGGGAAGGAAGGAAGGAAGGAAGGAAGGAAGGAAGGAAGGAAGGAAGGAAGGAAGGAAGGAAGGAAGGAAGGAAGGAAGGAGGGAGGGAGGGAGGGAGGGAGGGAGGGAAGGAAAATAGATGGGGGAGGGAAGTGGAGGGGGAAAGAAAGCAACTTTATGCATTCTCCAAGCTGCCAGCTGGCTTGGCTTGAAGCAGCGATTTACAGAGAGAAATGCCAAGCCAGCCGACAGGCAGCACACGGTGTGGCTTTCAAAGACCCCACTGCGGCAGTGGGGCCTTTGAAAGCCACACCGTGTGCGTGAAAGAGCCACTTGTGGCTCCCGAGCCGCAATTTGGCCACCCCTGCTGTGAAGAGTGGCCTCTGTCCGGCCTCCTGCACCCCACTGAGGTCCCCGCCCAGAGCTGGAAGCCTCCCGGCCCCTCCAGCCCCCCCCCCCCCGTTTCCCAGGCCTGTTTGCTTCTCTTCCCTTGCCAGGGGTCGCCTGATCCGACGTGAGCCAAAGAAGGCGAGGAATGCCGAAGCCAGAAGCGCGGTCTGCTCTGCAGCAGTCGGGTGGGCTGCTCCCCTGCCCTGCCCTGCCCAAACTCAGCGTGCAAGGCCGGCCCCAGGGTGGGCTGGGCAGGGGAAAGCAGGGCGTCGTCCGGGTCCCTCCCCCTGGAGTGTGCTGGGGCTGCCCCCCAGCCTGCGTGCAGTCGGTCTCCCAGCCGAGCCCCAGAGCCGTCGCGGAGCCAGCAGCAGCGGAGCGCAGGATGGAGCCGTCCCAGAGAAGCGTCCCCTCCTACCTGGCCCTCTCCATCTTCAACTTACTCTGCTGCTGCCTCCCGCTGGGCATCGCAGCCCTCATCTACTCGCTGCGCGTGAGTCTGGCCGGCCGGGGGGCGCCGGGGGGCGGGAGCGGCTGGCTGGGGGGCTCCCACCGCTCGCCTGCTGCGAAGAGGCGCGCCTTGGGGTGGGGCGCTTTGGAGGAACTTCTCTGAAAGGGGGTCTTTGTGAGCGGCTCTGGGGGTAGGGTTGCCAATCCCCAGGTGGGGGCAGGGGATCCCCCGGTTTGGAGGCCCTCCCCCCCGCTTCAGGGTCATCAGAAAGCGGGGGGAGGGGAGGGAAATGTCTGCTGGGAACTCTGTTATTCTCTAAGGAGATTTATTCCCATAGAAAATCGCGGAGAATTGATGCGCGGGTATTTGGGGTTCGGGGGGGGGTCCTGTTTTTTGGGGTAGAGGCACCACATTTTCAGTATAGCATCTAGTGCCTCTCCCCAAAATACCCCCCAGGTTTCAAAAAGATTGGACCAGGGGGTCAAATTCTATGAGCCCCCAAAAAAGGTGCCCCTATCCTTCATGATTTCCTATGGAAGGAAGGAATTGAAAAGTTTTGCCATCCCTTTAAATGTGATGGCCAGAACTCTCTTGGAGTTCAATTATGCTTGTCACACCCTTGTTTCTGGCTCTTCTCCCAATATCTCCTGGCTCCAGCCCCAAAGTCCCCAGATATTTCTTGAATTGGACTTGGCAACCCTATCTGGGGGCGGCCAGAAGGGGGGAGAGGGCACCTCTGCAAGAGGAGCGGGGCGGGTCTGTCCTCCCTGTGCGTGCATGTTTGTGTGTGTGTGGTGTGTGTTCCCTCTAAGCTA
This sequence comes from Heteronotia binoei, assembly GCF_032191835.1. Classification (NCBI taxonomy): domain Eukaryota; kingdom Metazoa; phylum Chordata; class Lepidosauria; order Squamata; family Gekkonidae; genus Heteronotia; species Heteronotia binoei. The sequence goes on from NC_083234.1 coordinate 4,676,132, forward strand.
TGGACTCCCTCGTGAGCAAAACTTCTACTTTGTGAACAAAGCAGGAGTCAAGTTGCACCTTTAAGACCAACCCATTCTTATTGAAAACGTCAGCTTTCGTGTGCTTTCTAAGCACACTTCATCAGATGAGGAATCCAGCAAACGGAGCCAAGCCCTACAGAGCTGAGCAGAACCACTGGCATTAAAAGTTTGGGAGCGACTGCACCCATGAGTTTGCTCTGGGCCATTCTTTTTCCTGAGCTGAGACAACAATGTGTGAGCGGGAGGCTAAAATACTGTGAGCGAGCTCGCACTCACTCCACTTCAAGGAAACCCTGGTTCTCAGCGATGTTCGCACTCAGCTGCAGAGTCTTGTGAGCAAAAATCCTACTTGCCGAGCGCTGCTACTAAAGTTGTGAGCTACCCGCATTCAAGTGGTGAGCTCCTGCATCAATTAGTGTGCGCTGGGGCTGTTCTTTTTCCTGAGCTGAGACAAAAAATTGTGTCAGCTGGAGGCTAAAAATCTGGGAGCTAGCTCATGCTACTTAGCTTCGAGGGAACGCTGGTTCTTAGCAGAAGTTTTGGGAGAAGCCAGGCAGTGATTTGGAGGCAAGAGGTAGCCTGTAAAAGACATTGATCAACTTTAAGATTTCCCCACCCACCCACCACCATTGCCTCTCTTTTTCTTCTCATTTTTCTGTCTGGAAAACCCCTGCAGAGTTTTATATATACTCCGGCTAAGAGCCACTGATGGACTTCTGCTCCATATTTTTATCCAATCCCCTCTTGAAGCTGGCTATGCTTGTAGCTGCCACCACCTCCTGTGGCAGTGAATTCCACATGTTAATTCCACCCTTTGGGTGAAAAATTACTTCCTTTTATCCATTCTAACCCGATTGGTCAACAATTTCATTGAATGCCCACGAGTTCTTGTATTGTGAGAAAGGGAGAAAAGTACTTCTTTCTCTACTTTCTCCATCTCATGCATAATCTTGTAAACCTCTTATCATGTCACCCCGCAGTCGACGTTTCTCCAAGCTAAAGAGCCCCAAGCGTTTTAACCTTTCTTCATAGGGAAAGTGTTCCAAACCTTTAATCATTCTAGTTACTCTTTTTTGGACTTTTTCCAAAGCTATAAAACCCTTTTTGAGGTGTGGTGACCAGAATTGCACACAGTACTCCAAATGAGACCGCACCATCGATTTATACAGGGGCATTATGATACTGGCTGATTTGTTTTCAATTCCCTTCCTAATAATTCCCAGCATGGCGTTGGCCTTCTTTATTGCAATCGCACACTATCTTGACATTTTCAGTGAGTTATCTACCACGACCCCAAGATCTCTCTCTTGGTCAGTCTTTGCCAGTTCACAACCCATCAACTTGTATTTGTAGCTGGGATTCTTAGCCCCAATGTGCATTACTTTGCACTTGGCCACACTGAACCTCATCTGCCACGTTGACGCCCACTCACCCAGCCTCAACAGATCCCTTAGGAGTACCTCACAATCCTCTCTGGTTCTCACCACCCTGAACAATTTAGTGTCATCTGCAAATTTGGTCACTTCACTGCTTACTCCCAACTCCAACTCATTAATGAACAAGTTAAAGAGCATGGGACCCAGTACTGAGCCCTGCGGCACCCCACTGCTTACCGTCCTCTACGGCAAAGACTGCCCATTTATACTCACCCTCTGCTTCCAATTAATTAGCCAGTTTTTGATCCACAAGAGGACCTGTCCTTTTACTCCATGACTCTCACGCTTACTAAGGAGCCTTTGATGAGGAACTTTATCAAAAGCTTTCTGGAAGTCAAGGTAAACAACATCTTTTGGGTCCCCTTTGTCCACATGTTTGTTCACCCCCTCAAAGAACTGTAACAGGTTTGTGAGGCAAGATCTTCCCTTACAAAACCCATGCTGAGTCTTCCTCAATAATTTGTGTTCATCAATGTGCCTACTCATTCTGTCCTTGATAATGGTTTCTACCAACTTTCCTGGTATTGAAGTCAGACTGACTGGCCTGTAATTTCCCAGATATCCTCTGGAACCCTTTTTAAAGATAAGGGTGACATTTGCTACCTTCCAGTCCTCAGGAACGGAAGCAGATTTCAATGAAAGATTACATATTTTTGTCAGGAGATCTACAGGTTCAACTTTGAGTTCTTTCAGAACTCTTGGATGTATGCCATCCAGACCTGGTGACTTATTAGTTTTTAATTCGTCAGTCAGCCGTAGGACCTTCTCTCTTGGCACCTCAATTTGACTCAGATCTTTCAACACCCCTTCCAAAATTAGTGGTTCTGGAGTGGGCAAACACTTCTCATCTTCCACAGTGAAGACAGAGGCAAAAAATGCTTTCAGCTTCTCAGCCATTTCCCTATCCTTCTTCAGTAATCATTTTACTCCTTGGTTATCCAAGGGCCCCACTGCCTCCCTGGCCCCACTGCTTCCTGCTTCTAATATATTTGAGGAAATCTTTATTGTTGATCTTTATGTTTTTTGCAATATGCTCCTCATAGTCCCTTTTTGCCTGCCTGCTCACAGTCTTGCATTTGATTTGCCACAGCCTGTGTTCCCTTTTATTAATCTCACTTGCTTTCCACCGCTTAAAGGAGACCTTCTTACCTTTTACAGCTTCCATTACTTTTTTTGTTAACCAATACTTTTCTTATACCTGTTTATATCCTAACTTGTGGTATATATTTTATCTGAGCTTCTGGGATTGTAGTTTTAAATAGCCTCCAAGCTTCCCCAAGGGTTTTGACTGTATTTACCTTTCCTTTCAGTTTCCTCCTCACATGCCTCCTCATCTCAGAGAATTTACCCCTTTTAAAGTTAGACGTGGTTGTGCTGGTCTTTTGGGGCAACTCCCTATTTATACAAATGGTGAAATCAATAACGTTATGGTCACTGCTCCCAAGCGGTGCGATCACTTTTACATCTCTCACCAAGTCTTGGGCATTACTTAGGACCAAATCCAGGATCGTCCCACCCCTGATAGGTTCTGTGACCATCTGCTCCATAGCGCAGTCATTGAGAGCATCTCGAAACTCAATCTCTTTCTCTCAACCTGAACACATATTGACCTCATCAATTTGCAGGTAGTTAAAATCACCCATTACGACATAGTTTTTATGTTTAGCCACTATCTTTAATCCTTCCATCATATTATAATCATCCTCTATCTTTTGATTTGGTGGGCGATAACAAACTCCCATAGTTAAATTTCCTTTTGGGCCCTCTATTTCGACCCAAAGCATTTCTAGAAGGGAATCTAATTCTCTGACCTCAGTCTTACTGGACTGTATACCCTCTCTGACATACAGAGCCACCCCACCTCCAAACCTCCTCTCCCTATTCTTCCAATATAACTTATATCCAGGAATCACCGTGTCCCACTGATTCTCTTCATTTCTTGTTTAAACAATTTTATTGATAGCATATGGTAACAATATCCAATTATATCATTACTATCTCTAACCCATATGATATTTTCCAATCCCCCCTCCCTCCGTTACTAGACTCCCGCCGAAGTTATATCCTTAAATTCAGTTATAAAGGTACCCTAAACCAATCAAAGTTCAATATCTTTCTTTTCTCATATTCATGTTAAAAAATTGTCCAATGTCTTTTTATATTCCACTCTTTCTCTATATATCCTCTAAATTTCTTCCACTCCTTTTTAAACACATCCAAATCATAATCTCTTAAAGTTCTTGTTAATTTGTCCATCTCACTCCACGATAAAACTTTCACAATCCAATCCCATTTCTCTGGTATTTTTTCTTGCTTCCACAAATGCGCATACAATGTCCTAGCAGCTGAGAGCAAGTACCAAATTAGAGTTCTATCTTCTTTTGGAAATTTTTCCATTTGTAATCCCAACAGAAAAGTCTCTGCAACTTTCTTAAAGTCATATCCCAAAATTGATTCTCTTCATTTCTGAAATTCCCACAGTGTCTATGTTTTCCTCCCAACACTAAACATTCCAACTCACGAATTTTACTTTGAACACTTCTAGCATTTGTATGCAAACATCTATAATTTCCCAGGCAAGTTAGGCCCGCCACCTTCCTCCTGCTGCCTCGAGACTTTGGCAGACACTCCATACTGTTTGTCACCATCCCACTTGCTATCTTTATTGTAAGCCGCCCTGAGCCCGCTTGCGGGATAGGGCAGAGTATAAATTGAAAAATTAAATTAAATTATGCATTGGGGGAGGGCACCTGCAATCTTGGGCTGGCAACCTGCGGGATGGGCGCAACAGAGAAACAGTGGCTGTGATTGGGGGGGGGGAGGGTGGTGAGGTCTAAGAGCTTTCTCTCCTACACTTAAAAGTTTCTCTCTTGATTGTTCCTCGAAGGGACATAAAAACTTTTTTAAAAAAATAACAAAACCAAACACATGAATATCATGCCGGCTCTCCCCTATTTGATGCTGGCATGTCAAGAAAGTGGCAAGGCGAGGGATGCCAGCCTCCAGGTAGGACCTGGGGATCTGCTAGAATCGCAGCTCATCTCCAGACAACAGAGATGAGTTTTCCTGGGGGAAAGGGAGGCTTTGGAGGGTGGGCTTCAAAGCATCGCACCCCACTGACGTCCCTGTCCCCCCCCCCCCAGGCTCCATCTCCAAATCTCCAGGAGTCTCCTGACCTGGAGCTGGCAATCCTCCCTCAGCATCTCCCGCTGGCGACTGGGAGAGACCTGGCAACTCTAGGGGAGGGAAGTGCAGAAGGGCGTGGGCTGACTTCCCCCCTCCAGTGTGGTCTCTGCCTTTCTGCATCCCATCAGTCAGAGATCGCTGCAATGCTGGGCAAGGACTGAGAATGCACCCCCCCCCTCGCGCTCGGACAGCTTCTCTCAGCCTGCCGGCCCCTTGCCGCTGCCCCCCCCCCCCCGCCAGCCCCCAGCCCCAGGTTCTCTTCCCCTCTCCTTTGCATTGCTTTAAACGGTACTGCTTCTGTTTGGGTGCGATGGGGGGGGCGGGAAGGGAAGCAGGATAAAAGCACACACACAGAGGCAGAGAAGAGCCAAGAAACAAGATCCCGTCTTTCCTTGCCCACCGATGCCTCTCCAGCCTCTTTCCCTCTTGCCCCTGGACCTCCCCCTCCCCATGTCATGCAAATTGGTGGGCAGACAAGCCGCATCTTGGGGGGTGGGGGGGTTGATGGATCAGCAAAGGGAGAGGGATCCAAGACACTTTCAGATAAGGGCAGATCCAGTGTTGATCCGAAGCAGCAGGAGAAAGCTGGAGTCCACGGGCCCCTTGAGGACCAGGCAGCGAGAGTGGATAGGGTAAAGGGCTTGAGAAAGAAGGGAATGGATGGGTTCCAGACACCGCTGGAATGTGCATTTGGAAACTGCAAAAAACAAGGAAGTCTCGACTTCAGTGTGAGGTTATACAACTCTTTCAGATTGCACAACACATTTTTAAAATGAAAAAAGACATGAGGTTGAGCTCCCCTTAGTGTATAAATAAAGAATTACAGCTTTCCAAGGAGATTGAAAGCTAAATTTGCAACAAGATTTGGGGGGTGGAATATGACATTAGGCATTGCATTACAAGCAGTCCAAGAGAGGATCAAAAGGTAAATTAAGCTGCCGGTGCAAAACTGCCCTAAATGAAAACAACCATAACTGGTGAAGTGCTAAATATAAGGCTGCCAACTCCGGGTTCAGAAATACGGGGAGGCTCAGTGGTAGAGCATCTGCTTGGTAAGCAGAAGGCCCCAGGTTCAATCCCTGGCATCTCCAACTCAAAAGGGTCCAGGCAAGTAGGCATGACAATCTCAGCTTGAGATCCTGGAGAGCTGCTGCCAGTCTGAGTAGACAGTACTGACTTTGATGGACCGAGGGTCTGATTCAGTAGAAGGCAGCTTCATATATTCATATGTACTAGAGATTTGAGAGTGGGACCTGAAGAAGTGTAGCTCAATGAAGGGAGGGACCTTGGTACGGTATAGTGCATACAGCCCCCCTTCCAAAGCAGCCATTTTCTTCAGAAGTGGAACAAACAAATCTTCTGATGTAGTCTGGACATCAGTTTTGATTCGAGGAGATCGCGAGCCCTTGCCTGGAGGTTGGCAACTCTAGCTAAGTGGAATGTGGCAAGTAGAACCCCCCCCCCCCCCGAGAGCCCCGTGGCGCAGTGGTAAAGCTGCAGTACTGCTGTCGGAGCCCTCTGCTCACGACCTGAGTTCAATTCCAGTAGAAGCTGGTTCAGGTAGCTGGCTGCAGGTTGACTCAGCCTTCCATCCTTCTGAGGTCAGTCAAAGGAGTACTCAGCTTGCTGGGGGGGAAGTGTAATGACCGGGGAAGGCAATGGCAAACCACCCCGTAAAAAGGTCTGCCATGAAAACGTTGTGAAAGTCGAAAACGACTGGTGCTTGCACAGGGGACCTTTCCTTTCCTTTCCTTTCCTGAGTGAGAGAGAGAGAGAGCACCATGCAGGATTTGGTCAAGGCATGTAACCCCCCCCCCTCCCAATCTGAGCTGTGCTGTTTGCATTAACCACATAGGCAAAGGGGAGAGAGCTGAAGATTCAGCTTGTTTGGCTACTGTGGTTGAGATAATCGGTCCTTCTGCCCAGCTGCTCAAGAGGTAGCCTCCTTCGACCCTCTGTCAAAAAACAGGAAGCGGTCCTAGATTTCCTAGCAAATGAGGGAGACAGGAAACAGTGCAAGCCTGCCAAGTAGTCTCATATCCATTTGCAGGACACTTTGTGCAGGGCACTGCATTTCAGTGCATTTTAAGGGAGCTGTGTGCAGATTTGAAATCCAGATAATTTTGCAAATGCTTTTTAAACATCTTAAATCCCTTCCTGGAAAGCATTTGTAAAGAAAGACCAATTTTTCACTCGCCTTACACCTCTCTCATGCTTCTTTTCTCAGTGGGGCGTCCGTCCAATTACACACTATCTGCCCTGGGGCTGCAACTAGCTTAGGCTTTTTCATGTGGCAAACAGAAACTGGTTTTTAGAGGTTTCTATTTGCCAGGCAGAAAAGCTTAAGCGAAGAGGAGCGTGTGCTGTGTAAGGTGAGTGGGAAATCGGTCAAAGTTTTGCATCTGGCAGAGCATGCAATGATTTGGTATCTCCTAGGAGTCCTTCTTTCTACTGTACCCATGATAAGTAGCAACTGAGTTCAAAACACATGATATGTGGCAACTGATTTCAAAACCAGGAGGAAGCAGGATATCTTTCTATTTTTATTATCTAAAGTACCGATTATATAGTTATGCAATCAAATGTTTACTGATAGTCTTTTTAAAAACCTCTCAAAAATCCCACACTAAAAGCCAGTGGAGGATGTCTTGGTTCATGATGGTATAGGCACTAGACAATCAGCACTGTGCACAGGTGGCTTTTGCTGCAAACTCAGAAAACTGAGGAAAGGCTGAAGAGTGTGGGACTTTTCAGTTTAGAAATGAGATGACGGACATGGCATAAACTTATGCGGGGGGTAGGGAGAGTGGATGGTGGGCTTTTCTCCCTCTGCCACAATGCTAGAAGTTGAGGGCAGCCAATGAAGATGATGGGCTGTAGATTCAGGATGGACTAAAGGAAATGTTTCTTTTTACATGATGAGTGCTTAAAATGTGGAATTCGCTGCCAGAGGAGGAAGTGATGGCCAGGGTCATGAATGGCTTTTAAAGGGGATTAGACAGACTCATGGAGGAGAGGTCCAGGCGGTAGCTTCTAGCCATGACGACTAAAGGGAACTTCCACGTTCAGAGGCAGTCAGCCTCTGGATTCCAGTGCCAGGAGACAACACCAGGGAATGCCCTTGACTAGTGTACCCTCTTCGTTGGACCTCCAGAGAAAGTGGCTGGCCACTGTGTGAGAGAGGATGCTGGACTAGATGGACCCTCCCTGGTCTGACCCAGCAGGGCTCTTCTGATGTTCTCCTCAGGGGAAGGGCTCGGCCTCTCTGCCCTGTTGTTGGCCCTCCAGAGGAACTGGCTGGCCACTGTGTGAGAGGATGCTGGACTAGATGGACCCTCACTGGTTTGATCCAGCAGGGCTCTTCTGATGTTCCTCTCAGGGGAAGGCCTCAGCCTCTCTGCCCTGTTGTTGGCCCTCCAGAGGAACTGGCTGGCCACTGTGTGAGAGGATGCTGGACTAGATGGACCCTCACTGGTTTGATCCAGCAGGGCTCTTCTGATGTTCCTCTCAGGGGAAGGCCTCAGCCTCTCTGCCCTGTTGTTGGCCCTCCAGAGGAACTGGCTGGCCACTGTGTGAGAGGATGCTGGACTAGATGGATCCTCACTGGTTTGATCCAGCAGGGCTCTTCTGATGTTCTTCTCAGGGGCCTCTCTGCCCTATTGCTGGCCTTCCAAAGGAACTGGTTGGCCACTGTGTGAGAGAGCATGCTGGACTAGTTGGACCCTCCCTGGTCTGATCCAGCAGGGCTCTTCTTAGAGTTGTACGCTTGGAAAAAAAATGTTTCGTTTGCCCAGACTGCAGTGAGCGCACTTCCATCCCTACATTCAAATAATGAATCATTTGGATTGTCTGCCCTGCTGACTCCAATAGCATATCAGTGATCTGGGACTATCAGATCAGATTAGAGCACCTCCAGGGTCAGAAGCAAAGCACATGGTGATTTCTGTTGTGTCCCCTCACTTACGGAGTGTCCTCATTCATCTAATAAACAATCAGTGCAGCTTGAATCGAAACCATTGGATTAATCCGGACCTTGGGCTCAACTGCCTTTCCTGTAAGGCTGCCAAACTCCAGGCGGGGACTGGAGATCCCCTGGAATTACCGCTGATTGCCACATTAAATAGATCAGGTCCCCTGAAGAAAATGGCTACTTCCGAGGGGAGGGGAGGAGGTTCATGTGGGAGGACACCTCTCTGACATTCCCAAGCTCCCCCCCTCATTTGACTCACCCGCAAATCTCCAGGAATCGCCCAAGCTAGAGTTGGCCGCCCTACTTACTTGTATGTATGTTTGTTGGCAGATCAGAGTTGCTTATTATGTGAGACTGCTTTTCCTTCCTTTGTTCAAAAATTAATTAGGGTTATTTTTACTTACACTATTGTAAGCAACACAAAAGCGTGTGTGCATGCCAGCATCCATGCCCAGACATAAGGAAATGGTGTAGGGTTGCCAACTTCCAGGTGGGGTCTGGAGACCACCCAGAATTGCAACTCATCTCCATACTATAGTGATCTGTTCCCCTGGAGAAAACGGCTGCTTTGGAAGGTGGCCTCTTTAGTATTGTACTCTTCTGAGGTTCTTCCTCTCCCCAACTCCTCCTCTCTTGGCTCCATCCCAAAACCTTCAGGAATTTCTACATCTGGCATTGGCAAACCTAGAATGATGCCAGGGTAGACTCTTTGTCAGGGAATTCTAGCAGGAGCTCCTTTGCATATTAGGCCGCACACCCCTGCTGTAGCCAATCCTCCAAGAGCTTACAAGGCTCTTTTTTGTAAGCTCTTGGGTGTGTGGCCCAAGGCTCTTTTTTGTAAGCTCTTGGAGGATTGGCTACATCAGGGGTGTGTGGCCTAATATGCAAAGGAGCTCCTGCTAGAATTCCACCCCTGCTGTACATAGCAGGCAAGCAGGGTGGACATGGGGTTATCTTTCACGGTTGCATCCTTCCCTTCAGGGCTTTTTTTGCAGCAGGGACTCCTTTGCATATTAGGCCACACCCCCTGATGTGGCCAATCCTCCTGGGGCTCGCAGTAGGCCTTGTACTAAGAGCCCTGGAAGCTCTTGGAGGATTGGCTACATCAGGGGGGGTGTGGCCTAATGTGCAAAGGAGCGCCTGCCACACAAAAAAAGCCCTGCTTTCCTTCTTCCGAGTATTTCAGGTCTGCAAGGTAGGAGGCTGGCAGAGAATAACTGACCCAAGACCAACTGGAGGGCTTCTTGGCAGAGTCGGGCTTAGGCTTGCCAATCCCCAGGTCCCAGCAGGGGTTCTTCCGCTTTCCCAGGCTCCTTCCCGCCCCCAGTCAGCTGGCCGACCGTGGGAAGCCCCGCCCCCACAGCCACCATGTGACTTTCCCCCTCTGGAGGCTTCAGTCTCCAATTGAAAGGCTTCCTCTTGGGATGGGGTGTCTGTGTTACTTTGGAGAAGTTGGCTGCAACTCATGAGTAGAGATGCCAACCCCTCGCTTCAGAGACACCAGAAACAGCGGGGGGGGGGGGGCGGCGGGAACGTCTGCTGAGCACTTCATTATTCCCTATGTAGAGATGGATTCTCATAGGGTATAAGGGGGAATTGATCTGGACGTTTTGGGGGCTCTGGGGGAGCTGTTCTTTGAGGTAGAGGCACCAGATTTTCAGTATAATATCTAGTGCCTCTCCCCAAAGTACCCCCCAAGTTTCAAAATGATTGGACCAGGGGGTCCAATTCTATGAGCCCCAAAAGAAGGTGCCCCTATCCTTCATGATTTCCTATGGAAGGAAGACATTTAAAAAGGTGTGCCGTCCCTTTAAATGTGATGGCCAGAACTCCCTTGGAGTTCAATTATGCTTGTCACGGCCTTGTTCCTGGCTCTGCCCCCAGTGTCTCCTGGCTCCACCCCCAAAGTCCCCAGATATTTCTTGAATTGGACTTGGCAGCCCTAGTCAGACTTCAACACAACCGTCTCCCCTATCATTGTCCAAAACAAAACCATGTCCACTGCCAGCGCAGAGGTGGAAAGACCCAGCTTACCCCAGAGTGGCGTCGCCTGGGCCCAAAAGGCCACTGAGGAAGTGGCACAGAAATCTAAGGGCAGGAAGCAGGGAAGGGAGGTGCTCGGCCAGCGGCCAGTTGGAAAGCTTTGGGAAGGATCTCAGATGAGGCGTGTCAAGAGACAGGCTTCCCGGCAGCTTCCTTTCCCGGTTTTTCCCATGGCCTCTAGGCAAGGTTATCAGTGTCCATCCCTTCACTGGCACTGAGTATATGTTTTCATTTCATGCACTCTAGAGAGGCTGAGTTTAGGAGAGAGCTCTCTGTCTCTTCCCTCATTTCTTACTTCTGGGTGGGAAATTCCTGGAGAAGACGACTGCAGATTTATAGCCCGCCCTTCCCTCTGAATCAGAGACTCAGAGTGGCTTACAATCTCCTATATCTTCTCCCCCACAACAGACACCCTGTGAGGAGGGTGGGGCTGAGAGGGCTCTCACAGCAGCTGCCCTTTCAAGGACAGAGTCTCCGAGTGGCCTACAATATCCTTTTCCTTTCTCCCCCACAACAGACACCCTATGAGGTAGGTGGGGCTGAGAGAGGTCTCTCAGAAGCTGCCCTTTCAAGGACAGAGTCTGAGTGGCCTACAATCTCCTTTTCCTTCCTCCCCCACAACAGACATCCTGTGATGTGGGTGGGGCTGAGAGGGCTCTCATAGCAGCTGCCCTTTCAAGGACAGTGTCTCAGAGCGGCCTTCAACCTCCTTTCTCTTCCTCCCCCACAACAGACACCCTATGAGGCAGGTGGGGCTGAGAGAACTCTCCCAGAAGCTGCCCTTTCAAGGACAGAGTCTCCAAGCGGCCTACAATCTCCTTTTCCTTCCTCCCCCACAACAGACACCCTGCAAGGTGGGTGGGGCTGAGAGGACTCTCACAGCAGTTGGCCTTTCAAGGACAACTCCTACGAGATTTATGGCTGACCCAAGGCCATTCCAGCAGCTGCAAGTGGAGGAGTGGGGAATCAAACCTGGTTCTCCCAGATAAGAGTCCATACACTTAACCACTACACCAGACTGGCTCTCCAGAGGTTGCGGGGGGGGGGCAGATGCTTGGGAGGGAAAGGACCTCAATGGGGTATGATGGAATCTTCAGTCTGAAGCTGCTGTTTTCTTCAGGAAAATTGATCTATGTTGTCTGGAGATTAATGGTAATTCTAGGAGATCATGTGACGAATTGCACATCATGAGGCCCAGACTGAGCATCCCACCAAGGAACAGGGCTTTTTTTTAATAGAAAAAGCCCAGCAAGAACTCATTTGCATATTAGGTCACACCCCAACATTACCATTATTTCACACATGGGGTTTTTTGTAGAGAAAGCCCAACAGGAACTCATTTGCATATTGTTCTGTATCCCTGAATGCTGCAAATGCCCAAGAACAAATGGGAGGACCTCTGGCAGTCCCGTAGCCAGGATTTGAAGAATTGGGGGGCCCTGATTTTTTTCAGGGGGGCACATAGTGGCCCCAACCTCCATGGCCTTCTCTCCTACCACTGCTGAGGAGGAAAGCTGCCAGCTCACTGCCATACAGCCTCCCCACAGCTGCCCCAAGGTGATCCCTTTCCACCCCTCTTCCAGAAGCTCTGGTGGGGAGCCACTCAGAGGTTTAGATATGTGCCGCACGGTCTCCTGCCCTTACCTGTAGCATGATCCAGCTAGGCAAGTCTGGTGAGACAAGGGTGTGTGTGTGTGGAAGGCGCCACCAAGTCACAACTGACTTCTGGGGCTACAAGACCTCCAATTCCGATTTCTTCCTGTCGGGATGTGAGCCGAGGCTGCCCAAGCACAGCTCCCATTCTCGCTTGGGTGGCCAGCGGGACCAGGCCAGAAAATCCCTGCAGGCGAACATCACCTCTCCATTGTTCCCCAGCCCCGGACTACAGCCACTTGTGTGTGCCAGCCAGCCTACCCTGCCCTGTCTGCAATGGAGCCATCCGCCACCTACCTCCTCCCCCCACTTGAGGGCCAGAATGGTCTCTTCTTGCAGGTGTCCTCTAGCCCAACGTCAGCCCAACATGGAGCTTAAATTTCAGTCCTGGGTGCTGAAAGTGCCCCGTTGTTTCTGCTTGCTGGGGGGGGGGGGTGAGTCAGAGATTCCTTCCAGCCCCTAAGCAAGCAGAAGCAACAGGGAGCTGGAGCTTAACTTTCAGTCCTGGGCACTTTCCATTCTTTCTGTTTGCTGAGGGGTCAGAGATTTCTTCCAGCCCCTAAGCAAGCAGAAGCAACAGGGAGCTTAAGCTTCAGTCCTAGGCACTCAAAGTTCCCAATTGTTTCTGCTTGGTGTGGGGTCAGAGATATCTTCCAGCCCCTAAGCAAGCAGAAGCAACAGTGAGCTTAACTTTCAGTCCTGGGCTCTGAAAGTTCCCTGTTGTTTCTGTTTGCTGAGGGGTCACAGATTTCTTCCAGTCCCTAAGCAAGCAGAAGCAACTTTGATCTTAGCTTTCAGTCCTGGGCACTCAAAGTGCCCTGTTGTTTCTGCTTGCTGAGGGGTCAGAGATTTGTTCCAGCCCCTAAGGAAGCAGAAGCATCAGGGAGCTTAACTTTCAGTCCTGGGCTCCAAAGTGCCCCCTTGTTTCTGCTTGCTGAGGGCTCAGAAAGTTCTTCCAACCCCTAAGCAAGCAGAAGCAACAGGGAGCTTAAGCTTCAGTCCTAGGCACTCAAAGTTCCCAACTGTTTCTGCTTGGTGTGGGGTTAGAGATATCTTCCAGCCCCTAAGCAAGCAGAAGCAACAGTGAGCTTAACTTTCAGTCCTGGGCTCTGAAAGTTCCCTGTTGTTTCTGTTTGCTGAGGGGTCACAGATTTCTTCCAGTCCCTAAGCAAGCAGAAGCAACTTTGATCTTAGCTTTCAGTCCTGGGCCCTGAAAGTGCCTAGTTGTTTCTGCTTGCTGTGGGGTCAGAGAATTACTCTGGCCCCTAAGCAAGCAGAAGCAACTGTGTATAATCAGTCCTTTAAGTGTTGATGATGGCAGAATGGAGAAGGATGCAGCTGAGGCACTGGAGGCTAGTTAGGGGGCCCTGCCTAGCAGTCAGGGGGCTGTGCCCCCACAGGCCACCTCATAGCCATGAGCCTGATCTCTGGAGGGTTACCTCATGCACAACCTGATTGTGTGGATGTAACTGGTCCATGGGAAATGCGGCCCTTTGGGTATCTGATCTCACATCACGAAGGGCTTCATAGGCAAGAAGCAAGGAAGCCACTTCAATGCAGTCATGGGTTCAGAGAAGCTCACCTCAGTTGACAGCTGGGCAGCTGTGGTCAACGGCAGAGCAGAGGGCCCCGGTTCAATCCCTGGATCTCCAGTTGAAAGGACCAGGCAGGAGGTGATGAGAAAGGGTAAGGATCCTAGAACACCAGTTTAGAGTTCATTAACAAAATATGGAGTCTCCTCTTACGGAGCACTTTGTATCTAACCGACATTCTGGAAATGATATGAGATTCTGTGTTTTGCATAACATGACATTGGAGGAATTTCAGAAGATTTTACTCCGAGAGGAGGCATTTTGGATTTTCAAAATGAATTCCCTTGAGCCTTCAGGGTTAAATGCAGCTTTGGATCTTGCATGCTACTTGTAGTCTTTACTGAACGTTCTGTGATTGCTGCAGATTTTTGTCATATTACTTGTGGTTGTATTAACAATTTGTTATTAATTGTACTGTATTGGCTTTAGGCATGTTCATAGTTTCCTCTTAGGTGTTATTTATTTAAGAAGAGAGCAGCTGTTTAGTATTAGTATTTATAAGGTTGTGTGTACATCAGAAACACTGAGAGTTTTCCCTGTGCATAGTGCTGTGTGGCTTTTGTATGGGTGAATTGGTAAGCAATTTGCATTGGATATATTGAGCAAAGGGCTTTCTGCTTGAATTGTATAGTGTGTATAATGCATTGTAGATTATCATGTGGCTTTGTATTGTCAGGTAAGTGGGAGAAGCCTCTTTGATAAAAGACTGGGTCAGAAACGGTGATAAATGCGCATCCACCGTCAGAGGTTTTTTCACACACCCACTTGTTCTCATTCCTTGAAGATGTGAAGCCTTAACTTTAGCTGGATTGAATGCCTTATGGAATCATGTATTCATTTCTGATGACGGTATTGGCCACTGGATCGGTGAGTGCACGAGCACTTTAATCCACCACAAGGGAGCGGCAGGATTGTTTTGTGAAACTTTGGAAGTCGAGTGGAGAAACAATGTACTCAAGGACATTTCCACAAACTGTTTATTGTTCTGTTAATAACATCATAAGTGATGTTGTTAATGAGATTTTGTAGAGATATAAGTGATGCTTATTTAGATATTGCAGAGAGTAGTGCAATGTGTATTTTCTTATAGCGATTACAAGAATTTTTCTATGAATTTGTTATTGCTGCTGTTTTTTTGAATTTCGGTGAAATATTTCAGTAGCATTACATTGTGTTTTTGTGATTTTCCACAGTCATTTTGTTTGTAATCCCCCGGTGGGGGCAGGAGATCCCCCAGTTTAGAGGAGACCGGTTCCCATAGTATAATGGATTATTGATCCGTGGGTACCTGGGGTCTGTCAGGGTGTTTTTTTTGAGGTAGAGGCAGCAAATTTTCAGCGTAGCATCTGGTGCCTCTCCTCAAAACACCCTCCAAGTTTCAAAAAGATTGGACCAGGGGGTCTAATTCTTTGAACCCCCCAAAGAAGGTGCCTCTATCTTTTATCATTTCCAATAGAGGGAAGGCATTTAAAAGGTGTGCAGTCCCTTTAAGTGTGATGACCAGAACTCAATTCGGAGTTCAGTGATGCTTGTCACAACTTTGCTTCTGGCTCCACTCTGAAGGTCTCCTGGCTCCACCTCCAACATCCACAGCAATACTCCCTCTAAGCTGTGGAGTCCTGTGTGCACAAATTCCCCGTTGGGAGCTCCTGACATTAAAGTTGTGAGCGGCTGCATCAATTAGTTTGTTCTGGAGCCATTTTTCCTGAGCTAAGACAAAAATCTGTGAGCCAGAAACTAAAAAACGGTGAGCTAGCTCACAGTAACACTCAGCTTAGCAGGAACACTGGTCCCTAGCAGTGTTCCCTCTGAGTTAGTGTGAGCTAGCTCACCGTTTTTTAGCCTCCAGCTCACACATTTTTGTCTTAGCTCAGGAAGTTGGACTCCAAAGCAAACTAATTGATGCAGGAGCTCCCAACTTTAATGCCAGGAGCTCACAAAGCAGACTTTTTGCTTACAAGACTCCACAGTTCAGAGGGAACATTGATCCCCGGGTATTTCTTGAATTGGACCTCGCAACCCTAAGTAGGAAACAGCAGCCAATTGTTGAATGCACAGCTTTCCATTTAAAAAAATGAAGAGAGGAATTTGGATTCGGAGAGTTTTGGGAACCCCCCCCCCCTGTGGCTTCTCACTTGCCCTTCGGTCATACAGGGCCTCCGCCTCAGGGCTGGTGCGTGGGAGTAGGCACTCACCTAGGGCACCACCTGGCCTAGGGGGCAGCACTGGGTGATCCTTCCCCAATGCATGAGCCTGGCTCCTGACTGCGGTCCCCTTGTCCTCTCCCGCTACCAAGCTGCCCTCAAGAAAGCCGAGCCACCCGCCTCTCCTCAGTGTGCGACTTGGCCTCCCGTCTTGTCCTGTCCCACCACCCTCCATCCTGGCATGGCTGGTGAGCACGTATTCTCACAATTTCTTTTATAACTTATCACATTTTTTTTGAAAAAATTAAAAATCAGTAAATTAAAAATGTGAAAAGTTTCAAGTTTGGCGCTCTTCATTTCCCCTATTTTTTATAATAATGGGGGGGGGGGGCGCTAGTGGATGACTTGCCTAGGGTGCCAGAAAGCCCAGCACCCGCCCTGCTCAGCCTGCACTCTGCAAAGCGGTTGTCCAGTTTCCTGTGGCCTCCTTGGTGGTAGCCTCCAGGCCCCCGTTTCTGCTTGGGTTGCCAGTCTCCAGGAGCTCCAGGGGCTGGAGCTCCAGACTACTGGGTTTCCAGACTTCAGGGATCAGTTTTCCGGGAGAAAACAGCACCTGGGGAGGGTGGACGCTGTGGCATTAGACCCTGCTAGAGTCCTTCTGCTCCTCAAAGCCTGCCCTCTCCAGGATCCACTTCCCAGCTTTCCAGGATCTTCTCAGCATATGGAGCAGAGGTCCATCAGTGGCTATCAGCCACAGCTTATTATTGGAACTCTTTGTCTGGGGAAGTGATGCTTTGTATTCTTGGTGCTTGGAGAGGGGGTGCACAGTGTGAGGGCTTCTAATGTCCTGGCCCCACTGATGGACCTCCTGATGGTGCCTGTTTTTTTGGCCACTGTGTGACATAGAGAGTTGGACTGGATGGGCCGTTGGCCTGATCCAATGTGGCTTCTCATGTTGGATAAGCATATGGAGCAGAGGTCCATCAGTGGTTATTAGCCACAGCTTATAATTCAAACTCTGTCTGAGGCGAGTGATGCTCTGTATTCTTGGTGCTTGGGGGGTGCAACAGTGGGAGGGCTTCTAGTGTACTGGCCACACTGGTGGACCTCCTGATGGCACCTGGGTTTTTTGGCCACTGTGTGACACAGAGTGTTGAACTGGATGGGCCATTGGCCTGATCCAACATGGCTTCTCTTATATTCTTATGTCTGAGGCAGTGATGCTCTGTATTCTTGGTGCTCGGGGGGGGGGGCACAGTAGGAGGGCTTCTAGCCCAACTGGTGGACCTCCTGACGGTACTTGGCTTTTTTGGCCACTGTGTGACACAGAGTGTTGGACTGGATGGGCCATTGGCCTGATCCATCATGGCTTCTCTTATGTTCTTATGCGACACAGAGTGTTGGACTGGATGGGCTATTGACCTGATCCAACAGGGCTTCTCTTATGTTCTTATGTGACACAGAGTGTTGGACTGGATGGGCTATTGACCTGATCCAACAGGGCTTCTCTTATGTTCTTCCGTGACACAGAGTGTTGGACTGGATGGGCCACTGGCCTGATCCAACGTGGCTTCTCTTATATTCTTCTGTGACACAGAGTGTTGGACTGGATGGGCCACTGGCCTGATCCAACGTGGCTTCTCTTATATTATTCCGTGACACAGAGTGTTGGACTGGAGGGGCCATTGGCCTGATCCAACATGGCTTCTCTTATATTCTTCTGTGACACAGAGTGTTGGACTGGATGGGCCACTGGCCTGATCCAACAAGGCTTCTCTTATGTTCTTCTGTGACACAGAGTGTTGGACTGGATGGGCCACTGGCCTGATCCAATGTGGCTTCTCTTATGTTCTTCTGTGACACAGAGTATTGGACTGGATGGGCCACTGGCCTGATCCAACAGGGCTTCTCTTATGTTCTTATATTCAACTTGGAGTTGGCAGCAGTGACAGAACATGTCTGCTCTGGCCTGCAGCCCCTCTTCTGCCCTGCCCTCCTAAATTTTTTTCAACACCCGGAGAGGTTTTTCTTCTACTCTCAGGTAGCTCTAGTGCTGCCAAGCCCCCGGTTCGAGTGGGGGTTCCCCCACCCTGGAGATTCTCATCGTCACCCAGAAGTGACGACATCACGCCGGCGATGTCAAGAGGCGGCCACTCTAGGCATTTCTGGGGAAACTATGGTTTTTCGAGACACTCTAGCCATTTGGGAGGGAAAACTCTGTGGTACAACAGTTATAGAAGGTCTCCCATCAGAGGCTGCGAGGGACTTGGCAACCCTAGGTAGTTCACCACCACCGCCACCTGACCTTTGTACAGAATTGCCCACTGGGAGGGTCAGGGCTCTCAGCTTCCCTTCCAAGTGCTGAGGCCTTGCCTGTGTCTGCTGCTGCCCAGTGCCTGGCCGCACTGAGGACAGTTCACTGCCTTGTGCACGCCTGGAGAAATAGCCAATTGGCAACTGCCTGCCTTCCCCTACCCAGGGCTGGTGCATGGCTGCCCACTCAGGCGGCAGAACCCAGACGCATGCCCCCCCCCCAATAATTATTGCATGCGTGCTTTGCGCGTGTGCAGCATGTTGACATCACACAGTGACATCATCACACCCTTGTTTCTGCTTGCTGAGGGGCCGGAAGATTTCTCCAAGCCCTCAGCAAGCAGAAACAAGGCGGCGCTTTCAGTCCTGGGTGCTCAAGAGTGCCCAGGACTGAAAGTTAAGTCTCGCATTGTTTCTGCTTGCTGAGGGGCTGGAAGAATTTTCTGGCCCCTCAGGGAGCAGAAACAAAGTGCTCCCTCAAGAGCCAGTGACCGAGGCAGCTGCTGAATGTTGCCTAATGGACGGTGCCGGCTCTGCCTCCACCTAGCACTCCTTTTTAAATAGTGTGCCCAAGATGGTGGGGGTCTATGTGGTACGGAGAACCATTCCCAGCATTCAGATTAAAAGGAATTACTTAATTAACCAAAAGGAAAATGTTCACAAGCAGCATCAGAGTGAGCAAAGGATTTAAAAGAAACAGGAAAAGATGCAAGTCCTCTGTCCTTTTGCTATGCGTGCTCAATCAGATGTTAAAATAGGACAGCCTCCTTTAGCTTTA
The DNA here is from genome assembly GCF_032191835.1 of Heteronotia binoei. Taxonomy (NCBI): domain Eukaryota; kingdom Metazoa; phylum Chordata; class Lepidosauria; order Squamata; family Gekkonidae; genus Heteronotia; species Heteronotia binoei. The sequence continues at coordinate 4,695,268 of NC_083234.1, forward strand.
AGAAGTTCTAGATCTCTACAGAGAAGGTGGTCTCCCAGCAATACGGTCCCTAACTCTAACCCACTGCTGCTGCGCTCCCCATCACTGAGGAGGTGAGGGTGGGGGGGAGGAAGGGGGCGGGGCAGTGGGTGCTGGGGCCCACCTAAGCCGCCAGATACCCTGGAGCTAGCCCAGCTATTAAGAATGCGTTCAACTAAAGATAGTGGTGCGTTTATTATATATACTTGTGTTATCCACTCTTTTAAAATGATATGTATGGCAGATGATGCTCCTTGTACTTTTAGTATATTATTCTAGAGAAGGATTATATTTTACAACTCTAAAACCACTCACCTACAACGAGCAGTTCTTGAAAAAGAGTTTTTGAAATGGCTAGAGGACTAGCCCAGCGCAGAATTGTTTTTTCTGGCACAGCATTTTCTTGCGAAGGATTTTGTATGAACTTTATTGAACACAGAGACTGGATGAGAGTTGCATATTGATCTTTCTTACATTGACATGTTGGGTGGTCTGATATTGTATATTGAATGAATGGTTATCGATCAAGCTTTTGTACGTGGATTCAGAACTAATTCTAGGTTTATTAGTGTAACGCATTTATAGTGTATTGCTTACAGGTGCTGGATTCAGTTTTATTTTGTGTTAGTCATCAACCGTGGTCATGGATATTGTGTTGTACTTGCCAGTCGCATTCCTTCTAACCTGAATTTGTGTGAGCTACCTCACAGTTTTTTAGCCTCCGCCATTTTTGTCTTAGCTCAGGAAAAACGGCCCCAGAGCAAACTAATTTGTTCAGGAGCTCACAGCTTTAATGCTGGCAGCTCACAGAGCGGAATTTTTGCTCACAAGACCCTCACAGCTTGGAGGGAATATTACAGGTCAGTGTTTGATCCCGCACTCAGCACTCCAAGGGAAGGGGCCTCCTTCCTGAAGCAAGGAGTTTTGAGCATCTCCCTTTCCCTTCCCACTGACCCATTCAGGCTAAGTCATGGAAGCTTTTCCTGACATCTCCAGAGTATTACTTCCTGAAGATTCTCTAGCATTTAACACCTCTGAATCTCTGTTCACTGCTTGGAAGGGAGGCGGGGACTAGATCCTCCTATTGTCTCTAGCTAGACCCAGGGGTGAAATTCTAGCAGGAGCTCCTTTGCATATTAGGCCACAAACCCCTCATATAGTCAATCCTCCAAGAGCTTAGAAAGCTCTTTTTTGTAGGCTCTTGGAGCATTGGCTACATCAGGGGTGTGTGGCCTAATATGCAAAGGAGCTCCTGCTAGAATTCCACCCCTGGCTAGACCTATTAGCATTTGTATGAAGATGAGCTAAGTCTGGAAAGCAATTGAACTGATCTCCTCCCTTTCCTGTTTTCTGCCCAGAGCGGAGGGTGGCGGGAGAAAACTCTCAAAACTCAGAGTGGAGGTTTTGCTTGTTTCAAACCTCCCAGGACCAAAACGGCATTTCTTCACAGCAACTCTACGTTCTGCACCTACATGGCCACCCGCCAGGGTAGGCCTCATTTGCACCATTAGCTCTCCCCATCCTAACTCTCTGGCTTCTTTCCCCTGCACAGGTGGAGAATGCCACTAGCGTTGGAGATATGAATCGGGCCACCAGCTCTTCTCGCACGGCTCGCACGCTGAACATCGTCGGGATTGTCCTCGGAGTCATTTGCATCATCTTTATCATTGTGATATACGTGGTCGTCCTGAGTAAGAGACCCTAGGGCTCTGGCCTAGGCCCCCAGAAAGTCACACCACACTGGTCCTCATGGGCAGGCCGAGTATCTGCTGGCAAGTGTGCCCAGGGCATCCCACCCCTCCACAAGAGGACCGCTTCCAAGCATCCATGACAAGAGCTGCCTGCCACCTCTGGTGGGTGCAGGGACTGCCGATGTTTTGTATCAAGAGATTAATTGCTTTGCCTTTTTAAAAATACTCTTGTCGCCTGTCGTGTGCTATCAGAGTGTCATGCTTTGTACCGCAATAAAGCCAACTTGTCACACAGCTGTCGTGTGTTACCCTGTTCCCAGGATTATAAGCCGAGCTGAAAATATTTGCTTTCGGTTATTTAGGCATCACTACTTCTTCTTCTTTTTTTACAAAGAGCTTTAAAAAAAATTCTAACCTGCTTGGGAGGTGGGGAGGCGGAGCCCACAGTGCAGTAAGCTTGTGGTTGGGCAGCTGCCTCGTTAAAGAAAGCTCGGAAAGCTTGAAACCATTCAGGGAGATTGCAGGGTTGAAAGTTGCTGACTAACGAGATGTTTCCATCTGAATTTAATGCTCAGATGAAGCTTACAGAGAAAATGAGTTCCTAATATTCCAGAGATGCTTGTTTAGCTGCATGTTATGATCAAGCTGTCCTTGTGAAGTGTCTTTCCTACTGTGGTGAGAACAGAAGATGTCCGTCAGAAATAAGAGAAGAGTGATTGCTTTACCTGTTGGATTGATGGGCTGGTTTGTCTGTTCCTCACTGGGCTTCTCCCGTGTATCTCTATAGGAACTTATGTGTACTTTTGCCATTTAGGAATGTTTATTGGAATTGTATTTGATATAAAAAGCTTCTAAAGAACTTTAAAGGAGTGGTCCCATCTTTTTGAAACTTGGGGAGGGGGGGTTGAGAAGAGGCGCCAGATTGCTAGGCTTAAAATTCGATGCCTCGGCATCAAAAAACAGCGCCCCCCCCCCATTAGTTCCAGATACCCACAGATTGATTCTCCATGATACCCCATGGGAACTAGTCTCCATAGGGTATAATGGATTCCCCTGGCAGAGTTACTTACAAGTAGTCCCTGCAGCCTGGTTGAAGTTGGAATCTGAGGCACTTTCCCTCCTGGATAGGACAGGAGCTTTTCTGGTTTCTGTGCAGCACAGAAAGGGTCAAAGGGGGTGAGCAGCGTGGCTGGAGAGGCCAAGCAAGGGGGAGGAAAAGCTCTTGCGGTGAGGAGGCCTTGCTTCTGAATTGCCAGATAGAAGAGGGAGAGGTTTCAGATTTGCAACAGGCTGGGGTGGGGGGGGGGGGAGGGAAGCTTCCTTGCAGTCGGATCCCAGGAAAGCTTACTACTTGCAAGTAAAACAAAGCAGGAGTCAAGTGGCACCTTTAAGACCAACCAGTTTTTATTTAGAACGTCAGCTTTCGTGTGCTCTTAAGCACACTTCATCAGACGAGGAATCCAGCGCAGTGAGCAAAGCCATACAGAGCTGAGCAGAGCCATACAGAGCTGGTAGGCAGTGGCCCAGAATGCAACGTGGTACAGATTTAAGAACCAATGGCAGTGAAGCAAAACTATCTGGCAGGCAGTGGTTTAGAATCTAAAACGGTACAATGACAGAATGGTAAAATTAACAAATTGAGCAAACCTTTGATCTGAGGAGCATGAGCATGCGGAAGCAACAAAACGGACCTTTACGGCGGGTCTTCAGGGTGCCATTCCTGGACTCCAAATTTTCTCCGCTGCTTCAGACCAACAAGGCAACCCCCCCCCCCCGCCCCATCTATTTTTGGTTACCCTGTTTGAAGTCACTTGCCCGGACAGCCAGAACCTTGGAAAGGCCCCCTCCCCAAATGGTATGCTAGCCATTTTGAGATAAATCCCATCCATCCATGCATGCAGTATCTAGCTATCTCTCCTGGACCTGTTTCAGTGAAAGTGCTACAATGGCAGGCCAGCAGCTGGAAGTTTATCTTCAAGTTCAGGGTAGCAGATAGAGAGATGGTGTTTTTGGTGACCCGGGAGGGGCTCATTCTGGCAAACTGTCTCCAGGGTAAACTCAGAGTTTCCCCCTCCCTGATCCAGCTGTGCAACCAAGAGAACTAAGTTGGGGCCAACAGCTCCAGATGCCAGCTGGAGTCTTTCAGTCATCAGCACATTTGGGTTGTGTTTGCCAGAAAGCTGGCTCTTCTCCTTCTGTCTGCCACCCCCTCCCCTTCTCTTTTACTCTTCCTTCCTGTCCTACCTGCTTTCCCCTGCCCACCATCTTCATGTACCATCTTCTAATCTTGGGCTGACAGCCTGCTGAATAGGTGACTGTAGGGGCTCAAGAGATGGACAGTGGCAGTGATGCGGGGTGGGGTTAGAGGGCTCTGGACCTTCTCCTCCCATTTAATAATTCCTCTATAGGACGGTGGAAGTTATTAAAGTTTCTTTTAGAGAAGAGCAGATCCAGGCTGGTCACTGTGTTGGTCTGAAGCAGCAGAACCAAGTGAGGGTCCAAGGACACCTTGAAGACCAGGGTAGGGGAAATGGATGGGGGAATAGCTTGGGACAGAAGAGGACGGGTGGATTCCAGACACCACATTCTGAAATTGCAGAAACCAAAGAAGTATCCACTGCAGTATAAGGTTACACAACCTTTTCAGCGCACACTGCACATTTTAAAATAATAAAAAATAATGAGGCCGTGTTCCCCTTAGTGTATAAATAAATTATTACAGGCACTCGATCTGTCACTAATAACACAGGTCGAGATGCAGGACAGGAACCCGGAAGTGACCGACAGGCTGCTTCAGCGTGCCGCTGCGCCGGCCCCCTGGGCCCCACAACGATGGGACCGATGCCACAGGGACGGGCTCGAAACACTCTATAACCCCTCAAAAGAACAGCAGTCTAGCTCGCTTCCCCCGAGCCCTGCCGCCATAAGCCTCAAGGGGGCTCATTTTGCGGCATCTCCCGGCGGGAGGGTGGCACCCGCACGGGACACATATCAAATGAAAGAGGGGGCGCAGGGCTATCAGAAACAGCCGGCGGAGGGAGTCGCGAGACCACCCCACTGGGGGATCCACACCCCGAAAGTGATGAAGGTGGCGCAGATAGAGCCAACAGAGCAAACAGGACAAAATAAATAGGCTGCGTTATGCAGCACAGTTGAGAAAGTGCCTTATCCCATATACTGATGAAGTAAATACAGGATCTGAGAACAAAATTGCACCAGAAGACACAAACACAAAGCTCCCTTACACTGAATCAGTGCTTGGGTCCACCAAAGTCAGTATTGTCCACTCCAGTCACAAACACAAAGCTCCCTTACACTGAATCAGTGCTTGGGTCCACCAAAGTCAGTATTGCCCACTCCAGTCACAAACACAAAGCCCCCTTACACTGAATCAGTGCTTGGGTCCACCAAAGTCAGTATTGTCTACTCCAGTCACAAACACAAAGCTCCCTTACACTGAATCAGTGCTTGGGTCCACCAAAGTCAGTATTGTCACATAAGAACATAAGAGAAGCCCTGTTGGATCAGGCCAGTGGCCCATCCAGTCCAACACTCTGCGTCACATAAGAACATAAGAGAAGCCCTGCTGGATCAGGCCAGTGGCCCATCCAGTGCAACACTCTGCGTCACATAAGAACATAAGAGAAGCCCTGTTGGATCAGGCCAGCGGCCCATCCAGTCCAACACACTGTGTCACATAAGAACATAAGAGAAGCCCTGTTGGATCAGGCCAGTGGCCCATTCAGTCCAACACTCTGTGTCACATAAGAACATAAGGAGGGAAGGGGGGAAGGGAGGGAGGGAGGGAAGGAAGGAAGGAAGGAAGGAAGGAAGGAAGGAAGGAAGGAAGGAAGGAAGGAGGGAGGGAGGGAACGGAGGGAAGGGAAGGAAGGAAGGAAGGGAGGAGGGAAGGAAGGGAGGAGGGAGGGAGGGAAGGAAGGGAAGGAAGGAAGAAAGGAAGGAAGGGAGGAGGGAGGGAGGGAAGGAAGAAAGGAGGGAAGGGAGGAGGGAGGGAAGGGAGGAAGGGAAGGAAGGAAGGCCGCCCCCTCCCGCCAGCCCCCCCCCGCTTTTGGCCCCCACTTTCCCAGCTTACCTTCTTCCAGGGGGGCAGGTGGCGGCCTCTCCTCCCGGCGGCTGGTGCTGCTGGCGAGGCTGGCGGCGGCTGCGGAGGCCGGGGAGGGCCTGTGCTGGTCTCTGGAGGGCCTCCAGGGACCAGCGCCGGCCTCTCCGCGGCCTCGGCTGGCCGGCGCTAGTCGCTGGAGGCCCTCCAGAGTCTCTGGAGGGCCTCCAGGGACCAGCGGAGGCCGCGGAAAGGCCTCAGCTGTTCGGCGCTGGTCGCTCCGCGGCCTCTCCGCGGCCTCCGCTGGTCGCTGGAGGCCCTCCAGAGTCTCTGGAGGGCCTCCAGGGACCAGCGGAGGCCACGGAAAGGCCTCAGCTGTTTGGCGCTGGTTGCTCCGCGGCCTCTCCGCGGCCTCCGCTGGTCGCTGGAGGCCCCCCAGAGTCTCTGGAGGGCCTCCAGCGACCAGTGGAGGCCGCGGAGAAGCCTCCGCTGGTCGGCGCTGGTCGCTGGAGGCCCTCCAGAGTCTCTGGAGGGCCTCCCGGGACCAGCGCCGGCCGCTCCGCGGCCTCTCCGCAGCCTCTCTGCGGCCTCCGCTGGTCGCTGGAGGCCACCCAGAGTCTCTGGAGAGCCTCCAGGGACCAGCGGAGGCCGTGGAAAGGCCTCAGCTGTTCGGCGCTGGTCGCTGGAGGCCCTCCAGAGTCTCTGGAGGGCCTCCCGGGACCAGCGCCGGCCGCTCCGCGGCCTCTCCGCGACCTCCGCTGGTCGCTGGAGGCCCTCCAGAGTCTCTGGAGGGCCTCCGCCACCGCCGCTGGGCCCCGCGCGTGGGCGGGGAAGGCGGCGAGTGAGGGAGGGAGCGTCCCTGCGCGTGCGCAGGGGCCCTGCGCACGCGCAGGGACGCTCCCTCCCTCACTCGCCGCCTTCCCCGCCGGCACCTGCGGCCCACCGCCTCCGGGGCTGGCTAAACCGGGACCTTTAATGGTCCTGGTATAGGCAGCCCGGGAGGCGGGAATTGGTGGCCAGAACCGGGAAAGTCCCGGGAGACCGGGACGGTCTGGCCACCCTAGCAACAGATCATGTTAATTTTTTTTTGTCCATCTCAGCAACAGCTTCAATTGCTGCCCTGCCCCCCACCCCAGACTCTGGTCCAAGGCACAGGAGGCCGCTGGCAGCAGAGTTGGTGCCCTTCCCCTCCCTCCCTCCGCCCACCACTCGCAAACTTTTGTGCAGAACTGAATGTCCTGCTTGTGGCTAACTGGTCAGCCCTTTGGGTGACCCCAAAGAAGAAGTGGTTGCAAGGCTGGCCTGCCTGGGGGGAGGCACGCAATCACACACGAGAAGGGGGGGGCGGTATTTTCATTTTTGTAGACTGGCGTTGTCCCGAAGTGTCGCTGGCTACACATAAAGCAATGAAACCAGAAGTTGGCACTGTAGTAAAGACAGTGTGTAGGAAAGAGGCTCTCAGTGAGCCTGCAAGGGTTCTGCTACTTCCTAACGCCTTTGCGTGTGGCCTTCCCATTGGCCTCGCGACTAGCTCAGGGCTCGGGTTCTGCAAACACTTTGTCCTGCCAGTTTTTTCTTTGCTGTGCCCTGAAGTGCTCCTTCCTGGAACCTTGACCGGGGGGAGGGGGGTGCAGAGCCGGGGGAAGCCAGGCCTTACAGCCTGCCCGTTCTCTTCCTTTCGGTAATGAAGACCAGCACCCTCCCACTCGCAGCTCGTTAAACGGATTCCGCTGAGCTCTGCCAGGTACAGCTAAGGAGAAGCAGATGGGGAGGCTCGTGCCAGGGCGGCTTCCCCCGCACAGCATGGGGGCCTCAGCTGGAAACAGCAAGGCTGATCCCTTGTGCTCTGCAAGGAAGGTTGCCTGCAGCCTTCGGAGGGCAGACTCTATCGGGGAGAACATCGATTTCAGGTGAAATCTCTTCCCCAATTCCTCCTCCACAGGCACTGTCCTGGAATTTTCCAGGCTGTAATTGGCAACAGTGCCCCGTGGCACAGAGTGGTAAAGCTGCAGTACTGTCGGAGCCCTCTGCTCACGACCTGAGTTCGATACCAGTGGAAGCTGGTTCAGGTAGCTGACTCCAGATTGACTCAGCCTTCCAAGGTCGGTCAAATGAGGACCCAGCTTGCTGGGGGGACTGGGGAAGGCAATGGCAAACCACCCCTTAAAAAGTCTGCTGTGAAAACGTTGTGAAAGCAAGGTCACCCCAGATTCGGAAACGACTGGTGCTTGCACAGAGGACCTTTCCTTTACCTTATTGCATTTCTGAGTTGTGAGCCGCCCTGAGCCTGCTTGTGCGGGGAGGGCGGGATACAAATAAAAAGTTATTATTATTATTATTATTTAATTGGCAAGAGTTCAGCATGAACCCCTACTATCAAATCCTAGAGTTGGAAGGGACCTCCAGGGTCATCTAGTTCAACCCCCTGCACAAATACCCCCCCACACACACCTCAGTGACACCTGCTCAGGACTTCGTGTTTGGTGGGGCCCACAGCAGGATTTGTTGTGGGGAGGGGCACCTGATTTGGCAGCCCTGGGCTCTTGGCACAAGCTAACCCCCCCCCCTTCGCCTGGTAGGGTTGCCAAGTCCAATTCAAGAAATATCTGGAGACTTTGGGGGTGGAGCCAGGAGACTTTGGGGGTGGAGCCAGGAGCAAGGTTGTGACAAGCATCATTGAACGCCAAAGGGAGTTCTGGCCATCACATTTAAAGGGACCGCACACCTTTTAAATTTCTTCCCTTCATTGGACATAATGAAAGATAGGGGCACCTTCTTTGGGGGCGCATAGCATTGGATCCCATGGTCCAATCTTTTTGAAACTTGGGAGGGTCTTTTGAGGAGAGGCACCAGATGCTATGCTGCAAATTTGGTGCCTCTACCTAAAAAAATAGTCCCCCCAAAAGCCCCAGATACCCACAGATCAATTCTTTACTATACCCTATGGGAATTGGCCTCCATAGGTCATAATGGAGTGCCCAGCAGACATTTACCTCCTCCCTCCACACTTTCTGATGATCTTGAAGCAGGGGGAGGGCCTCCAAACTAGGGGATCCCCTGCCCCCACCTGGGGATTGGCAACCCTAGGCCATACAGATAGAAGGTACAGGGGGCTTCATCTGCTCCATGCCCAGAAGATGGCAAAAGCCCTCCAGGATCCCTGGCCAAACTGACCTGGAGAAAAACTGTTGCCTGGTCCCAGTGCTGCTGCTTTCGATGCCAACCTAGCCTCTGAGAATCTGCAGAGTGCCCTTCCTTTGCCATCGAGTCCACCACAGCCTCCTGCAGGGTTTCTCTCATTCTCTGGAACGGCTGCCTGACAATTTTTTTAAAAAAATGGCACCACAATATGACTACCTTGACAAATGGTTGTAATAACAGGGCTTCCAGGTTCTCTGAACCCAGTTTTCCCTTCTAGCCCCTGCTTTATGAAGACATAGCTCCAGAAAAGACTTACTTTTCTTAAAAAATGAAACCTGAGAATTTAGAGAACTTGTTATACACATTCTTCCAGTGCCATCCTGATACAGGAGTATTCAGTTGTCCATTAACAACAAACCTTGGGAAAGCTCCAGTGATCCTGGGAAGGGAAATGACACTGTTGGGGGACTGCGGGATGGAAACTGTGGGGCGAGGTGCCATAGGGAAGCCTAATGTCATGGGTCATCTGCACTAGAAATACAGAAAGCACACAGCCCCTCTATCATAAAAAACATAAGAGAAGCCATGTTGGACCAGGCCAGTGGCCCATCCAGTCTGACACTCTGTGTCACACAGTGGCCAAAGAACCCCCAAGTGTCATCAGGAGGTCCACCAGTGGGACTAGAAGTCCTCCCACTGAGCCCCTCCAAGCACAAGGATACAGAGCATCACTGCCCCAAACAGAGAGTTCCAACAATACACTGTGGCTAATAGCCACTGATGGACCACTGCTCCATATGCTTATCCATTCCCTTCTTGAAGCTGTCTATGCTTGTAGCTGCCACCACCTCCTGTGGCAGTGAATTCCACATGTTAATCACCCTTTGGGTGAAGAAGTACTTCCTGTTATCCATTCTAACCCAACTGCTCAGCAATTTCATTGAGTGCCCACAGTTCTTGTATTGTGAGAAAAGGAGACAAGTACTTCTTTCCTCTACCTTCTTTATCCCATGCATAATCTTGTAAACCTCTATCATATCACCCCACAGTTGACGTTTCTCCAAGCTAAAGAGCCCCAAGCATTTTAACCTTTCTTCATAGGGAAAGTGTTGCAACCCTTTAATCATTCTAGTTTCCATACTAGCTTGAAACTGCCCCAGACTTCTGAAAAAATATTTTTTCATTACTATTTATAGTACGGTAACATATAGTACAGTAACATTTACCACTCTGCCCCGTGGCACAGAGTGGTAAAACTGCATTACTGCAGTCAGAGCCCTCTGCTCATGACCTGAGTTCGATCCCACTGGAAGCTGGTTCAGCTAGCCAGCTCCAGGTTGACTCAGCCTTTCATCCTTCCGAGCTTGGTAAAATGAGTACCAAGCTTGCTGGGGGGAAAGTGTAGATGACTGGGGAAGGCAATAGCAAACCACCCTGTAAAAAGTCTGCCGTGAAAACGTTATGAAAGCAACGTCATCCCAGAGTTGGAAACGACTGGTGCTTGCATAGCTGTAAGTCAATAAACATCCTTTGTAGCAGTCTTGGTGTTTAAACAATTTTATTGATAACATATGGTAACAATGTCTAATTATATCATTACTATCCCTTACCCATATGATATTTTCCAGTCCCCCCTCCCTCCATTACTGGACTCCCGCCGAGGTTATATACTTGAGTTCAGTTATAAAGGTACCCTTAACCAATCAAAGTTCAATATCTTTCTTTTCTCATACTCATGTTAAAAAATTGTCCAATGTCTTTTTACATTCCACTCTTTCTCTATATATCCTCTAAATTTCTTCCACTCCTTTTTGAACACATCCAAATCATAGTCTCTTAAAGTTCTTGTTAATTTGTCCATCTCACTCCATGATAAAACTTTCACAATCCAATCCCATTTCTCTGGTATTTTTTTCTTGCTTCCACAACTGCGCATACAATGTCCTAGCAGATGAGAGCAAGTACCAAATTAGAGTTCTATCTTCTTTTGGAAATTTTTCCATTTGTAATCCCAACAGAAAAGTCTCTGCAACTTTCTTAAAGTCGTATCCCAAAATTTTAGATATTTCTTGTTGTATCATCTGCTAAAACTTTTTCACTTTTTCACAAGTCCACCACATATGAAAAAAAGAACCTTCATGATTTTTACATTTCCAACATCTATCCTACATCTTTTTACTCATCCTTGCCAGTTTTTTCGGAGTCATATACCACTTGTACATCATCTTAAAACAGTTCTCTTTAATACTCTGACATGTTGATATTTTCATCGAGTTCTTCCAAAGATACTCCCATGCATCCATTTGTATTTCTCTGTTCACATTAATTGCCCATTTAATCATTTGAGATTTTACTACTTCTTCTTCTGTAGACCATTTCAATAATAATTTATATACTTTCCTTTGTAGCAGTCTTATTTGCAAACCCAGAAATATGACATGATGGTGTCAATAGCAGAAGCCCATTCCCTTGCTGTGCAGCTGGGTTCAGAAGACAGGGTTGCCAGGTACGACTCAGGAGATATCTGGGAACTTTGAGGGTGGAGCCAGGAGGCTTTCCCATTTCAAATATATACATAAACAGCTGTAAGCATTCCTCATTTGGGGGCAGCAGCTCAAAAGAGCAGAGCTCCAGAACCTCTAAATTGTATTGTGCTCTTTCTTTCTAACCCCCCCCCCCCCCCCCGCAATGCTTGCTTCTGGGCTCCATTGTTCAAACCCCCTGTGATAACGTTGCTGCACTTTAAGATTTGACAAAGTTTCTAATATTTTTCCCTACCAAAAAATGGGAACATAACCAAAACATATAAAGCAGACAGATGGAAATATCATCTTGCCGCTTTGGCCACAGAAGAGAAAGTAATTTAAAAGTATGATGGGAGTATAATTGTTTTATTATAACAATTCTAATTCAAGAAGCATTTTAAGGTAGATGCTGAGCTGATATCATTTAGTACACCTTCTGGAGATGTCATGGGCGTGTGGCATATGCAAATGAGTTGTGCTAATGAGCTCCAGCACCTCTTTTTCTACAAAATGGTCCCTGGCTGTAAGTGTCAGACACTGGAAAACTGTTATGATTTAATAAAGTTATGTGTTCAGATTGTAATGTACTGCTTAGCCTAACTAACTCCATTTTCTAGCATTTGCTACTAACATCAAACAGAGGCCATGCATATCAAAGTAGAAGTGAAACTGTTACTAACCCTACTGTGAATTCCTGTCCTTTGTGCTAACAAAGACAATAGTACTTTGAAGATAAAATGCCTCAGGGAAGCTAGCAGAGCTGTTCCTGTGAGAAGGGGAACCATGAGTTAAGAGAAAGCAAACGTGTGAAATGTATCACTCTATTATGGGAATGTAGATTTGTTTAGAAAACCTTTGATGTGCCTTTGGTTAAAATGTATATGCTTCTAGGAACAAGTATCAGTTCCAATGTATCCATGCTTAGGAACTAAGAACCATCAAATAAAGTCTTAACATTGTAACAAATGCAAGGCCTCTTACTTTGAAGTTCCATTGTGTGACATTTTGGAACTGATCCAGTATAGGTTTATCTGAACTGGCAACTTTTTAGCCGAATGGCTGCCAAATTTCCGGATAACGGAGAACCCACCGAACCGGCAGAAGAGCCAAAGACCCCACCGGGAGTCACAGTGGACTGACGGAAAGGGGGGTCTCCTCTACATTTTCAGACGCTGCTCATCATCCCGCAGAGGTGGAAGCCCCGCACCTCCACCGCACTCATGGATGAAGCAGTGGGACGGTACGGGAGCATGTTCACCAGATTGGAGACCGGGGGAGACGGCGTCCCGGCGGGAGAAGAAGCCGGGGACGGGCGGAGAGGCGGCCCGGTCCGAGACAAGGGTCGAGCCCCGAGAGGGGACGAGAGCGTTGAACTGTTGAGAGACGAGATGAGGAACTGGATCAAGGAAATTCAAAACGAGATCCAGGTGAACACGGTGCACATCGCCCGTGAAGTACAGCAGCAGCTGGACCAGATGCGGGAGCAAATGCAACCCCCAGCTGGCCCACCAGCGCTCCAGCCTGAACCACCAGAGCCACAACCAGATTGCCCGGAGCCACAGCTAGACCAGCCAGCTCCCCCGCTAGAGGAGCCAGCCGAGCCGCCGGCACCGGCGGGACCACCAGTGATCCTGGGCCCCGCCGCCCCATCAGTCCCAGCACTGATCCCAGCACCTCCACCTGCATGGCCGATAATGCCGCTCGGCCCACAACTTCCCATGCCCTGGGGTGGAGGCAGGGGCCGGGGTCTGGATATCACGTTTGATGGTGACCCGGAGGAAGTAGAGTACTTCACCATCCAGTGCAACAGCTACGTGACCCACTGGGGGAACACCTTCCCGAATGAGCTCAGCCGAGTGGATTACTTGGGTTAAAATGTATATGCTTCTAGGAACAAGTATCAGTTCCAATGTATCCATGCTCAGGAACTATGAACTATCAAATAAAGTCTTAACATTGTAACAAATGCGAGGCCTCTTATTTTGAAGTTCCATTGTCTGACAGTTAGCCAATATCTTTTGTAGCAATCTTCATCTGCAAACCCAGAAATATCACGTGGTGTCAATAGCAGAAGACGATGAGTGTGCTAAATTAACCAGAAGCCCATTCCCTTGCGGTACCGCTGGGTTCAGAATACAGGATTGTCAGATCTGACTCAGAAGATATCTGGGGACTTTGGGGGTGGAACCAGGAGACTTTTCCAATCCAAATACATAAATAAATAAAAATACAGCAGAGCGGTTCCCTTGAACACAGTCTTCATTTCCTCTTTCTCTTTTTTTGCCTGCCCTGGCAGCTGCACTTCCACTAAATGAAACTGAAATTTGTCATACCCTCACAGGCTTTGGAAGCATTTCCAAGTATGGCTTTTTAAGAGACACACATGCACAAAGCAACCACAATAAAAAAAAAAAGTGTGCGAGCACACCTTTTTGTGATCTCACTGGGGCAATTTACTCACAGGAGCTGCTAAATGTAACCATCTGCTGTATTTCAACTAGCTTCTTCAGATGGGAACAGGAGAGGAGAGCAGCCTAGGGGGTAGAGTTTTCCTCCATCCTATAATCAGGTTCCAGCTAAGTTAACTCTTCCTATCCATTTTACTACAGAAATGATTTCTGAAGGGAATGCAAAACAAACAGAGGGACTCCGCTCTCTGCCTTTCTTGCAGTTTCACACACTGGTGGCTCTGTCTGCTTTCCTGCTGCTGAGATGTAAAGGCACACACACACCCTTCCAAAACGCAAACATCTTCTAAGCCTGCTAAGAAGCATCTTCTAAGCCTGCTAAGGTTTAAAGGCACGTGGTAGCTGTTAGGGTGGGGCTTTCCCACCACTGGCCAGCTGGCTGGTGGTAGGGAAGAGCCTGCAAAAGCAGGGGATCCTTCAGTGGGGCCTGGAGACTGGCAAGCCTATCAGAAGAGCATGGAGGTGTGAAAGCCACACCCAAAGCAAGTAAGCGAGTAGCAGGAACCTCAGGGAGATGTTTCACCACCCACCACGAAGCCTCCAGTAATAATAATAATAATAATAATAATAATAATTTTTATTTGTATCCCGCCCTTCCCACCTAGGTGGCTCAGGGCAGCTAACAGCATTTCATAAAACATACAATAATAAATATAAACTTTAAATTTAACAATATAAAACTTTAAATTTAACATCATTAAAAACCAGTCATTATAGTTAAAATTTATAGCTTAGTCTGACAGCGACGATGGTATTTGATGCTAGTTCTGTCAGTTTATACAGTTTATACAGTTTACACAGCGGTATAAGTCTTTGATTAGGACTGCATTGGCAGATCCTTAGTTAACAGCCTTATTCAGCAGTCCGTATATGCAAGCTTGAAGAGGGTGGTCTTGCAGGCCCTGCGGAACTGATCAAGGTTCTGCAGGGCCCGAACCTCCTCAGGGAGATGATTCCATAGGGCAGGGGCCGCGATTGAAAAGGCCCGTGCTCGGGTGTTCTGAAGTTTGATCTCTTTCGGCCCAGGGATAGTCATTATATTTTTCCCGGCTGACCTCAGTGCTCTCTGGGGTTCATATGGGGAAAGACGGTCCCTCAGGTAGGCGGGTCCTCGGCCATATAGGGCTTTAAAGGTAATGACCAACACTTTGTACTGGACCCGGTATGTAATCGGCAGCCAGTGCAGTCTACGTAGCCCCGGCCGTATATGCTCCCACTTCGGGAGTCCCAACAACAGCCTGGCCGCCGCATTCTGCACTAGCTGCAGCTTCCAGGTCCGGCACAAAGGTAGCCCCAAGTAGAGGGCATTACAGTAGTCCAATCTTGAGGTGACCGTTGCGTGGATCACTGTTGCGAAGTCCCGGCGCTCAAGGAAAGGGGCCAACTGCCTTGCCCGCCTCAGATGGAAGAATGCTGACTTGGCAGTGGCTGCTATCTGGGCCTCCATCGATAATGAAGGCTCCAGTAAAACACCCAGGCTCTTTACCTGGCGCGCTGCTTTCAATGGCGCGCTGTCGAAGGCCAGGAGAGCTATTTCCCCTCCCAGAGCGCTGCGACCCACACAAAGGACCTCTGTCTTCGCTGGGTTCAACTTCAGCCCACTCAGCCTAAGCCACGTCGCAACAGCCTGTAAAGCCCGGTCGAGATTCCCTGGGGCGGAGCCGGGCCAGCCGTCCATTAGTGGATAGAGCTGGGTGTCATCTGCATATTGATGACAACCCAGCCCAAACCTCCAGGCAATCTGGGCAAGGGGGCGCATATAGATGTTGAACAACATTGGGGAGAGAACTGCTCCCTGAGGCACTCCACAATCCAGCGTGCGCCTCTGGGACCGCTCACTCCCAATAGCCACCCTCTGTCCCTGACCTAGGAGGAAGGAGGAAAGCCATTGCAAGGCCGACCCCCCGACCCCAATGTCGGCGAGGTGGCGTGTCAGTAGCTGATGGTCGAAAAAATGTACATCAGACCCGGCCGAATCAAATGCTGCCGACAGGTCTAGCAACAGGTCTAGCAACATCAGCACCGCAACGCCGCCTCGATCCAGTTGCCGCTGGAGGTCATCCAACCAACACCGTCTCCGTCCCATGGCCCGGCCGGAAGCCAGACTGGGTCTAGGACGGAAGCATCATCCAGAAACCTTTGTAGCTGTAACGCCAAGGCCCTCTCAATAATTTTACCTAGAAACGGTAAATTAGACACCGGACGATAATTTGCCAATTCGGCCGGGTCTGATGTACATTTTTTCAAGAGAGGGAGGACCAAAGCCTCTTTCAGAGGTGTTGGAAAATGTCCCTCTAAGAGGGATCTATTTATGATGTCCCGTAAAGGACATCTAAGCTCCCTCTGGCAAGATTTAATCAGCCAAGAGGGGCAGGGGTCCAGATCACATTTTGTTGGGCGAGCAGCAGAGAGGATTCTGTCGACTTCCTCCAGGCTGAGTGGGACATTGGGTTATCAGGGGACATTGCAGATAACTAAGGAAAAACGAGAGCAAGGTTTGGCCTCTGCTGAGCGGTAGGGTGGAAATCCCCGCCCCCCCCATTTTGTTCACCTTGCTGGAGAGGAGACTTGGAACAGTTATAACAATTTTGGGTTTGCTAAAGGCGAGGATATGAAACTGAGAGTAATAATGGGCAGCACTAAAGAACATCACAGATCTCTCTCTCTCTCTCTCTCTCTCTCTCTCTCTCAAGAATTAAGTTTTTTTATAGACACAGAAGCAGCAGAACAAAACATGGACAGGTGTGCTACAGAAATCAGAAGGCTTGCTTAAATTAGGACTGTGGTGATCTGCAAGAGCCTCTGACGAAGGACGGAGCGGTCTATGGTCTCGGAAAGAATATCCGTATGTGGGAGGGCCACACAGAACTGTGGACGATTATATTATTGATGTCGGCAGGGGTCGTTTTGTAGAAAAAAAGGCAGTGGAGCTCATTAACAGAACTCATTAGCATATACTGCCCACCCCACACCAGCCAAAAGCAACCTGATGCAAGAAAGGAGCG
Organism: Heteronotia binoei; assembly: GCF_032191835.1. Lineage (NCBI taxonomy): Eukaryota > Metazoa > Chordata > Lepidosauria > Squamata > Gekkonidae > Heteronotia > Heteronotia binoei. Next base: position 4,712,176 of record NC_083234.1, read on the forward strand.
CCCCAGGCAAGTGAGGCCTCGCTCACCTGGGGCTCTCCTTGGCCACCCCCCCCCCCAATCAAAAGGCCAACAAGCCATCTGCTGCCCAAAATCACATCAGAAGTAGAGAAAGGGTGGCGTGGGCTTCTCCAGGGAGTTAATGAGGGCTGCTGGGAGCGTGGTAAATCTCCTGGTGGCTGGCTGGCTGCCTGCTCTCCTAATCCAGGGATTGTTATGCAGCTGCACCTATGATTCAATGGACAAGGTAGGTGGGGAAGAGGAGATGAAGGAACCACTGGTGCTGTTTTTCCAGGGCTGTTGTAATGTCTCAGCCTACCCAAACGTACCTGCAAGAGAATTAGGGTCGCCAAGTCCAATTCAAGAAATATCTGGGGACTTTGGGGGTGGAGCCAAGAGACATTAGGGGTGGAGCCAATATCAAGACTGTGACAAGCATAATTGAACTCCAAGGGGGAGTTCTGGCCATCACATTTAAAGGGACGGCACACCTTTTCAATTCCTTCCTTCCATAGGAAATAATGAAGGATAGGGGCACCTTCTTTTGGGGCTCATAGAATTGGACCCCCTGGTCCAATCTTTTTGAAACTTGGGGGGTATTTTGGGGAGAGGCACTAGATGCTATGCTGAAAATTTGGTGCCTCTACCCCAAAACACAGCCCCCCCCCCAGAGCCCCAGATACCCGCAGATCCATGTTTTTCTATGGGAATAAATCTCCATAGGGAATAACAGAGTTCCCAGCAGACATTTCCCTCCCCTCCCCCAGCTTTCTGACGAGCCTGAAGCGGGGGGAGGGCCTCCAAACTGGGGGATCCCCTGCCTCCACCTGGGGATTGGCAACCCTAAAGAGAATATTCCTCAGTGCATATCTTGGTTAGAGCTGCCACCGTCTGGGATAGGGTTGCCAAGTCCAATTCAAGAAATATCTGGGGAATTTGGGGGTGGAGCCAGGAGACTTTGGGGGTGGAGCCAGGAGACATTGGGGCGGAGCCAGGAACAAGGGTGTGACAAGCATAATTGAACTCCAAGGGAGTTCTGGTCATCACATTTAAAGAGACAGCACACCTTTTTAAATGTCTTTCTTCCATAGAAAATAATGAAGGATAGGGGCACCTTCTTTTGGGGCTCATAGAACTGGACCCCCTGGTCCAATCGTTTTGAAACTTGGAGGGTATTTTGTGGAGAGGCACTAGATACTATACTGAAAATTTGGTGCCTCTACCTCAAAAAATAGCTTCCCCAGAGCCCCCAAAACCTCCAGATCAATTTCCCATTATACCCTATGAGAAATATTTCACATAGGGAATAATGAAGACGTTTCCCTCTCCTCCACACCCCCCCCCCCCTCTCGCAAATCTGATGTAGGGGATTGGCCTCTCTACTCACCAGCCAGCTTCTTCACAGCAACAAAGACACAGACACAGAAAGTTGAAGCCTTTCACCACCTCCGGAGGTGCAAAGGCACATGGTCCTTTGGGGCGGGGCAGGAAGCAGCCTGGGAAAGCTCCGGATGCTGTGATGGAGCTGGGTGGGAAGGGGAGGGGCAAGGAGAAGCTGCTGCGATCCAAGGTGAGAAGGGAAGGGAAGGGAGGAGGAGAAGCATCAGGGATCAGGAAGAGGAGAGGAGAAGCTGCTGTGATCTAGGCTGTGTGGGAAGGGCCGCCATTCCCCCCGCTTTCTGGATTTTTGTCAAGCAGGGGGAGGAGGCTCCAAATCGGGGGTCCCCCGCCCAGGCGAGGGATTTGGGAAGCCTAGTCTGGGAAGGTAAACTTTTTTGAGCTCCCTCTTGCCTGTGCCAGAACAGACCTTTCTCTGTGTGTGTGACAAAGCCCCTTGTCCCCAGAAAGGCCAGGCCCTTCCCTCCTTGGCCTTTCCTGCTTGTGAAGTGGCCATCTTGGTCTGCCATAGAACAGCTAGACTTGTGTGCAAGCACACGCTTACAGCAAGAAATGGGGGTGGTGGGAAGGGTCGTCCAGTCGCACCTAACATGGTGACCCCAAAGGGTTTCCAGAGCAAGAACAGAGGTGGGTTGCCGTTGCCTGCCTCTGCGTAGCCACCCTGGGCTTCCTGGGAGGTCTCCCATCCAAAGACTGACCAGGGCTGACCCTGTTTAGCTTCCGACATCTGACAAGATCCAACTAGCCTGGTGTATCCAAACCAGGGCAAGAGCAATAGAGCTACTGCCAATTTTGCTTCAAACGACTGGGAAGAGGGGGGATGGCAGGAGAAGGTAATAGAGAGTGAAAACTGGAGAATCCCCCTAGAATCATAGAGTTGGAAGGGACCTCCAGGGTCTTCTAGTCCAACCCCCTGCACAATGCAGGAAACCCACAAATGCCTCCCCGCAAAATCCACAGGACCCTCATTGCTGTCAGATGGCCATCTGGCTTCTGTTTTGGAAACCTCCAAGAAAGGACAGCCCACCATCTCCCGAGGATGAAGCCTGTTCCACTGAGGAACCGCTCTCACGGTCAGGAAGTTCTTCTTACTATTGAACTAGAAACTCTTTTGATTGTGTTTTGGATGTGTTTTTTTCCCATTCTGAAGGCCTTGTCATGAGCAGAGCTAATGTACACAACAGGGAATCACTCCCTACATGTAGAAGCTACCCCACTCTCTGACGTAGGCAGCAAAACTCCCAGTGATTTTCTGAGAAATCGCCCAGGTTGTTTGGAATCATGTACATGCATGCATGTACCTTTTCTGTTTCCCTTTTTTTCTGCTCTTTTCTAGCTCCCTTAAAAATGTGCATCACTTCTTGGGGGAAAAGGACACACTATTTGGAAAAGTAGGATCAATTTATCCCCACGTTTCTTTTTAATTCCAAAAGAATGCTCAGTTAACAGGCCCACAACATACTGAGATGGCAACACTGAAAACCTTGAGATTAATCTAGGTATCCATAGAGAGACACACAAAGACCATAAGCTCAGGGGTGTGTGTTTGTGTGTGTGTCAGTTTGTGTGATCAAATATGTGATGCAGAACTGAAACTGGACCCCCCTCTGCCTGTGAGTTCTTCCAAGAAATCACTTCCACAGATTATAGCAACCAGAGCTGGGAGGAAATATAGCGGTGGCTGAAGAAGGAACTGGGAACTTTTTATTGGACCGTGGTGGTGAAATATATCTATGAGCTGAACAGAGAGTTATGAAGCATCAGTCGGCATCCGCCCCTTGGTTTTTACATTTATGGCTTCTTGACCACACGAGTTCCTGTGAGTCTCCCTTGGGCTGGACATTTATGTAATTATTGCATCATTTGTCTCAGTCCCCGTGGTGCAGAGTGGTAAAGCAGCAGTACCGCAGTACTGTGATCTGAACTCTCTGCTCACGACCTGAATTCTATCCCAGCAAAAGCTGGTTCAGGTAGCCGGCCCGAGGTTGACTCAGCCTTCCATCCTTCCGAGGTCGGTCAAATGAGGACCCAGCTTGCTGGGGGGAAAGTGTAAAAGACTGGGGGAAGCAATGGCAAACCACCCCGTAAAAAGTCTGCCGTGAAAACGTTGGGAAACGACTGGTGCTTGCACAGGGGACCTTTCCTTTCCTTGTCTCAGTCCTTTTCCGGGGGTTCAAGTTATCTAAAATGGGTCCACCATACAGAACACAAACTATTAAAAAAGGGGGGGGGCGGAGAATTGCATGATCAAAAACAGCTTGCTACAGCTGAGACTGGATGACCAAAGTGAGGCTATGACAGTGGAAACGATAAAATGGGATTCCAGGGCCCCAGCAACCTGAACCGCCCCCTCTGACACAGTGTCAGTGAACCGCCCCCTCTGACACAGCTCTTGCATCTATAGGAGAGTGCTGGAGCTATCCAGCTTTATAGAGACAGGGCTGTCTTCCCTGTTCTTTTAGAATTAAATGTAGTTAAAAATTGAGAAGGTGGGACTTTAGGGGTGACAACGAGAGCACAACTTGAGGAGAGAAAAGCCTTTGGTTTGATGATGAGATCTGCTGAGGCAGGAGAGAGAAAAGCACAGAATCCTGACCGCGAAGGATTTTGCAGGCAGACAGGTATTATGGAAGTAGCCTTCACTGAGAAAGACTATTATGCTCAGCATTTTGTCCCAAAAGAGCACCTGGAAATGTACCATTCCTTTGATCCCGAGAGTGGATACAAAAGTCCCATGTTTGCGTTTGGTGTGAACACTCTCCACAAGGTTTTTCACTCAGGTAAGTTTTGAGAACTTTTGTTTCTCTTAGAGCCCTGGTGCAGCTGGCAACCTGGGAAACAAATCTCCCAATTCGTTGGACTGCTCCAGTTCATGATGCATGGCGTTTGCAAATTCATTGCTGACCTCGGACCCTGGGCCATTTAGAGCCAGGTGATCTTCTGCATCCCAGACATGGCGCCCTGCTAATGTCGAGGCGAGCGTTCTGCCCCTTTGCTGTGTCTGGAAGTGGGCAAGTGAAGCTTTTCCTGGCATGAAGGGTAAATATCATAAAGGTAAAAGATCCAAGTGGGCAGCCGTGTTGGTCTGAAAGCAGTAGAACAAAGCAGGAGTCAAGTTTCACCTTTAAGACCAACCAATTTTTATTCAGAACGTAAGCTTTTGTGCACTCTCTTAAGCACACTTCATCAGATGAGGGGATCAAGTATTGTGAGTGAGAGTGGGTTTAGCATATGTAATAATAATAATAATAATAATAATAATAATAATAATAATAATAATAATAAAATTTTATTTATATCCCGCCCTCCCCACGGGGCAGGCTCAGGGCGGCTTACAGGGAGTGCGATAAAAAAACCAATGTCCCTGTTCAGTCCTGGAGAGGTGTTTGTTCCAAGTTTCATAATAATTTGTAATTCAGCAATTTCTCTCTCCATTCTGTTCTTGAAGTTCCCTTGCAGTAAAACAGCTACCTTGAAGTCACCCATTGAATGCTTTGGAAGGTTAAAGTGTTCTCCCACAGATTTCTCAGTTCTGTGATTCCTGATGTCAGATTTGTGTCCATTTCTCCTTTGGTGTAGGGTTTGTCCTGTTTGCCCTATGTAGAGAACTGAAAGGCATTGTTGGCATTTAATGGCATATATAATGTTGGAAGATGAACAAGTGAATGAGCCTGAGATCGTGTAGTTAATGCTGTTAGGGCCAGTGTTGTGTTGTCTGGGTGTATGTGGCAGCAAAGTTGGCACTTGGGTTTATTGCAAGCTCTGGTACTGGTATCCATGCTCAGATGAGATGCTATATTGTTGTGGGTGAGGAGTTGTTTGAAATTAGTGGGCTGTCTGTGTGCAAGAAAAGGCTTACCCCCAGTACTTTTGAAAGAGAGCTGTCACTGTCCAATAGAGGTTGTAAGTTGCTGATGATACGTTGAACTGTTTTACGCTGAGAGTTGTGGTTGACCACAAGTGGTGTTCTGTTAACTCTTTTGGGTCTGTCTTGTAACAGGTTTTCTCTGGGTATCATTCTGGCTTTGTTAATCTGTGTCCTGACTTCATCAGGTGGGTACTTTCGTTCCAAAAAGGTTTGTTGTTGATCCCCCAGGTGAGAATCTTTGTCAGCGGGACTGGAGCAAATGCAGCTGTAGCGTAGAGCCTGGCTGTATACAATGGATCGTTTGGTATGGACACAAATCTGACATTAGTGATTTAATGCAGGTGGCCTTAAAGGAGACACCCTGATTGATATCGGAAGTGGGGCCACCATCTACCAGCTCCTCTCCGCCTGCGAGTCCTTCCGAGAGATCATCGCCACAGATTATACCAACCAGAACCGGGAGGAGATGCTGCGGTGGCTGAGGAAGGAGCCGGGAGCTTTTGACTGGAGCCCACTGGTGAAATATGTTTGCGAGCTGGAAGGGGACAGGTACGTAGGTGGGGCTTTAGGGCTGCAACCCTCAGAATTGAAATTGATCTCCAGATTATAGAAATCAATCGTCCTAGAGAAAGCTGGCTGCTTTGCAAGGTAGACTGTATGGCATTATTCCCTGTTAAGTCCCTCTCCTCCCCAAATGCCACACACCCCAGGCTCCACCCCCAAATGGACATAAGAACACAAGAGAAGCCATGTTGGATCAGGCCAATGGCCCATCCAGTCCAACACTCTGTGTTGTGAAAGCAACATCACCCCAGAGTTGGAAATGACTGGTGCTTGCACAGGGGACCTTTCCTTTCCTTTCCTTTCCTTTCCTTTCCTTTCCTTTCCTTTCCTTTCCTTTCCTTTCCTTTCCTTTCCTTTCCTTTCCTTTCCTTTCCTTTCCTTTCCTTTCCTTTCCTTGTCTCAGTCCTTTTCCGGGGGTTCAAGTTATCTAAAATGGGTCCACCATACAGAACACAAACTATTAAAAAGGGGGGAGGCGGAGAATTGCATGATCAAAACCAGCTTGCTACAGCTGAGACTGGATGACCAAAGTGAGGCTGTGACAGTGGAAACGATAAAATGGGATTCCAGCAAGCCTCTCTGCGCTCCAGGCGGCTGTCTAGTTGGCCAAATGATAGTGCTGGCAGTACTCAGGGCCTCCACCCTCGTGGCCCCAAAGCTCTGCCACTCTCTTCTCCCCAGGCAGATTAATCTGTCCCCTTCTTTTGGTGTCATCTGCTGGCAGAGAGACTATCTTTGTTGCGTTTGCTGTTGCCTCAGTGATCTCCCCTTCCTGAGGAATATTTAAGTGGCGTTCGGTGTTTTTAACTCTGTTTTTACTTTGCTTTAATGATATATGTGGGGTTGATTCTAATGGTTTAAAAATCTGGTTTTATCATGCATCTTTTCCTAGTTGGCTTGCTGTCCCTTAAGAGGGCAGAAAGGGAGGATATCAGCAGCAAAAATAAAACAGTTTGCACTCCCACACTTGTGTGGTCAAAAAATTTGGGGAATCCTGTAATAATGGAAACATAAACAAAAACTGGGCAATGATTGCAACGATTGTAATTGATTTTGTAATTGTGTAAATGATGTTTGTCCTCCATAAGCTTTGTCTGTAATAGAAATTGATGTTTACTACTATTTTGGGAATCTGTGCAATGGTAGAGACTTAGCACTTTAACTCTGGAAAGAGTAGGCTTGCCAATCCCCAGGTCCCAGCAGGGGTTCTCTTGCTTTCACAGGCTCCTTCTCACTCCCAGTCAGCTGGCCAGTGGCGGGAAGCCCCGCCCCCACAGCCCCCATGTGCCTTCCACTTTGAGAGGCTTTAGATTCTACTTGGAAAGGCTTCCTTTTTGGATGGTGTGCCTGTGTCTTTAAATATGTAGGACCCAGGCTAAATGGGGGTGGGGTGAGCAGTCAGAACAACATGGCTGCTCCCAGTGGCTGTGAAAGCAGCCCAGACCTTCTGTTTGTTGCACAATCTTTTCAGAGGTCATTTGCATAGTAAAGGTAAACTTGAACCTTTGGTTTCCCTTTGTTATTATGAGTTTAGCAACTCATGAGTAAATTGCCATAGTGAGACCACACAAGTGTGGGAGTGCAAACTGTTTTATTTTTGCTGCTGTGTGTGTGTGTGAGAGAGAGAGAGAGAGAGCGAGAGATGACTTGCAGCTGCTTGGGTGAGGAAATGAAGACTGTATTCAGAGGAACTGCACTGCTGTATTTTATTTACTTTAGGGAAAGTCTCCCAGCCCCAGCCCCAAAGTCCCCAGATATTATCTGAGTTAGACTTGGCAACCCTAGGAAAGAGCCATTTCTGTCAGAGCTCTCATCCCCACCTACCACACGGCACAGAGAGGAGTTCTGGTTGGAGGATCTTGCCGTTCTTGTTGATCATGTGATATCCATGGCTGTGTGAGCTTGCCCTAGAGGAGGAGGAGAGAAGGAATAGGAGGAACCAATAAAGTCCAATAAAATAAATAAATACATTGGACTTGTACCCTGCCCTTCGCTTGGAGTCTCAGAGCTGTTGACAGTCTCCTTCCCTTGCTCTCTCCACAACAGTCACCTTGTGAGGTAGGTGGGGCTGAGAGAGCTCTGAGAGAACTTGTGACTGATCCAAGGTCACCCAGCTGGCTGCATGTGGAGGAGGAGGGGGGTGGGAATCAAACCCAGTTCTCCAGAATAGAATCTTCCGCTCTTAGCCACTACACTACACTGGCTCTCAAGGACCTCTAATGAAAGTCAAGGACATGGAAGTACATCTAATGGATATTTAGGGTGGAGAGTTTGTCTCATTCATCTTTTATTTGGTTCCAGGGAAAAGTGGGCCGAAAAAGAGGAGAAGGTCCGAAGAACCGTCAAGCAATTCCTGAAGTGCGATGTGACCCAGCCCAACCCTTTGGCCCCGCTCTCTCTCCCTCCAGCCGACTGTCTGCTCTCCACCTTGTGCCTAGAAACGGCTTGCAAAGACCTGCCCACCTACTGTTCTGCTCTGAAGAACATCAGCTCCCTTGTGAAACCTGGAGGGCATTTAGTCTTATTTCTCACCCTGGAAACAACATTCTACATGGTTGGCCAACGCAAGTTCTCCCGCCTTTACCTGGATCAGGAAACCGTAGAAGAAGCTGTGAAAGCAGCTGGCTTCGATATTGAGTGGCTGGAAGTGATCAGGTTAAGCTTCACATGGGCTTTGTCTGATGTTAAGGGGGCCTGTGTTCTGGTGGCACGGAAACATTGAAGGGCATCTGGTAAATGTCTGGGAAACCGGGCTGTAGCCAGGATTTTTTTTATTTAGTGGAGCACGTAGCCATGCAGAAATTAGGAATTATTAAATCCCCCTCCTTCCAAACCCAGCCACCAGCCAGTTAACCCATGCTTAAAAATGTTTGGGAAAGAAATTGCTGCCAGCCTCTAAAGCTGGGGTCCCCAACCCAGTACCAGTCCATGGCCTGTTAGCAACCGGGCCGCAGAGTTAGGCAGAGACCTTCACCTACTCATTTAAAGACCCCCATGGGGGGCAGCTATGGGGTGTGGGCAGGAGGGCAGACTAGGCAGCAAAACCCCCAGCACTCCCACCCCCACTGGTCTGTCAAAACATTGCCTTCCACAAAACCAGTCCTTGGTGCCAAAAAGGTTGGGAACTACTACAAAGAGCCTGGATTGGCGGCAGGGCAGGCTTACTCCCCACAGAGCTTCTAGTCCGTTCTTTGTCTACTAGATTTTTATTTTAAATTTTCGATAGGGGTACAGAAGGGAAAAAGGGGTATGGGGGAAATGGAGCAACATGTATTAAATAAGCTTTGTTATAATTATCCAAATGCACAATATATGGGCAGTTTTACTAATACCGATATTGAAGATATGTCTTGTTCAATGTACAAATATGGAAGTAAGTAAAGTAAAGTAAAATTTTATTTGTATCCCGCCCTCCCCCGCCACGGCAGACTCAGGGCGGCTAACAGCATTCAAAATAAACAGTACAGTAATAAAACATTGAATTAACATTAAAACATTAAGACATTAAAAAACCAGTCTAGGTCACCTAGAATCTATTGATACACCCAGGGTCCCGGCTGCACTGCTTGGACCCCAAAAAGGTTGTGTGCAATGTGACCCCAATGCTGGGACACTAACTGTGCTGTGTAGAAAGAGGAACAGGAGTGGGCCAGAGGAGGGGCGGGGAGAAGAAGAAGAAAGCTCTTTAGCTTGGAGAAACGTCAACTGCGCGGTGACTTGATAGAAGTTTGCAAAATTATGCATGGGATAGAGAAGATAGAGAAAGAAGTCCTTTTCGCCCTTTCTCACAATACAAAAACTCGTGGGCACTCAATGAAATTGCTGAGCAGTCGGGTTGGAACGGATCAAAGGAAGTCCTTCTTCACCCAAAGGGTGATTAACATGTGGCATTCACTGCCACAGGAGGGGGTGGCAGCTACAAGCATAGCCAGCTTCAAGAGGGGATTGGATAAAAATATGGAGCAGAAGTCCATCAGTGGCTATTAGGCACAGCATATTGTTGGAACTCTCTGTCTGAGGCAGTGATGTTCTGTATTCTTGGTGCTTGGGAGGGGGGCACAGTGGGAGGGCTTCTAGTGTCCTGGTCTCACTGATGGACCTCCTGATGGCACTTGGGGTTTTTTTTTGCCACTGTGTGACACAGAGTGTTGGACTGGATGGGTCATTGGTCTGATTGAGGGGGTTTCCTTTTCTCCCTCCCTCATCCTTAGAAAGAATTGGCAGCTCTGCTCTCCCCCCCCCCCCCCCCCAGTCTTGGCTGTGCTGCAGACCAGGCGGAAGAGACAACAGAACCTCTTGAGCATCTTCCCAAAGAGCACACGACTGACTAGATCTGTGGGGAGCAAATCCACCCCCCCCCAGCTGGGCTCTTTAGAGGCTCACATTTTTAAGCATGGTTTAACTGGCTGGTGACTGGGTTTGGAGGGAGGGTGGGATAATAATACCTAATTTCTGCACGGCTATGTGTGCCCCACTACATGGAGAATCCTGGCTAAGGCCCTGTGCCATTAACCAGATGCCACTAATCAGATGCCCTTCAGTGTTTCCTTGCCACCAGAAAACAGGCCCCCTTGGCATCAGTTAATGCCCCTGGGAGGCTTAACTTGGTCGCTTCCAGCCACTCAATATCAAAGCCAGCCTCCTTCACAGCTTCTTCTACGGATTCCTGGTCCAGGTAAAGGCGGGAGAACTGGCGCTGGCCAACCATGTAGAACGTTCCTTCCAGGCTGACCAAAAAGATGAGATGCCCTCCAGGTTTCACAAGGGAGCTGATGTTCTTCAGGGCGTTGCGGAAGGTGGGCAGGTCTTTGCAAGCCACATCTAGGCAGAAGGTGGAGAGCAGGCAGTCGGCTGGAGGGAGAGAGAGCGGGGCCAGAGGGTTGGGCTGGGTCACGTCGCACTTCAGGACTTGCTTGACGGTTCTTCGGACCTTCTCCTCCTTTTGGGCCCACTTTTCCCTGGAACAGAATAAAAGATGGATGGGACAAGCTCTCTGCCCTAAACTTCCATTATTTGTCCTTCCATGTCCTTCACATGCAGTCAGCTGGGTGACCTTGGGCCAGTCACGGTTCTTTCAGAGCTCTCTCTGCCCCACCCACCTCACAGGGTGTCGGCGGGGGGGAGAGGAAGGGAAGGTAATTGCAAGTTGCTCTGAGACTCATTTGGGTAGTGAAGTGCGGGGGATAAAACCAACTAGTTTCCTCCTCCAAGGCTGGTTCGCACACTCGTGGATATCACGTGGTCATCAAGAACTGCAAGGTGCTCCAACCAGAATTCCTCCCTGTGCAGACCCAGCTCCGCTGCTCCTCAGGCTGAACTGCTACAGCCCATGTTTTCTCCCTGAGATCACCTGACTGGGTTTCTGGCTAGAGTTGCCAGCTCTGGGTTGCGAAAGACCCGGATGTTTTTGGAGGCGGAGCGTGAGGAGGGCGGGGCTTGGGGAGGGGAGGGACTTCAATGAGGGGAAGAGTCCCCCTTCCAAAGCCACCATTTTCTCCAGGGGAACTGATCTCTGTTGCCTGGTGATAGCGGAATCTCTCCAGCTACCGGCTGAAGATCGGCAACCCTCGAGGGTAGCATTAGGGGAGGGGAGGCACCTTACTATCAGGGTACAATGCCACAGAGTATTGTACAATATCCTCCGAAGCATATATTTTCTCCTCGGAAGGATGGAAGGCTGAGTCAACCTGGAGCCGGCTACCTGAACCAGCTTTCGCCGGGATCGAACTCAGGTCGTGAGCAGAGGGCTCCAACTGCAGTACTG